>NC_134710.1:214345691-214651941 GCF_043290135.1 Rhipicephalus microplus
GTGTTGTTTTTCGCTATTATTAGGCATTTTTGCGTGATCGCTAACGCAATATTGTTTTTTTTAATGCGATGGTGTACATCAGGCCGCAGTTAAGTGAAATATGGCACACGGTGTCAGCCGTTCATGGTGTCGATGCAGTCGATGTAGCATGCACCACTTACAAACAAGGTCATCTGCATCCCATCCTCAAGCAATGCCTCACATGAAGCATTTGAGGTAATAATAATAATATTAATAATAATAATAATAATAATAATAATAATTATTATTATTATTATTATTATTATTATTATTATTATTATTATTATTATTATTATTATTATTATTATTATTATTATTATTATTATTATTATTATTATTATTATTATTATAATAATAATAATAATAATATTAATAATAATAATAATAATAATAATAATAATAATAATAATAATAAAGCGCTGGCCTGCAGTTGCGTTTAATACAGCTTAAATGCCTTGACTGATACAAACACGAACAAGATTAAATACGTGAACGTGAACAGAGAGCGAGTGGCATGCGGTATAGAGTGTAAAATGGGTGTTCTAAAATGTACAGTGAGAGATACACTTAGTTAGACAAGGCTTCAGAGACCAGTTGTAAGAGACTGGTGTCGATGACCCTCACAAAGTCGGGATTGGTGGTTGTGCCATTTCTCGAATCGAACGCGCTCGCACGCTTTATGGCAAAAGCGTCGATCGTCTCATTTGCTTTCAGCAAGTGCCTCATGGGGCAGACATCATAGTTTACGACGGCATGCCCTGAATATGGAATGTAGACATTCCTTAGGAATGTCTACTGAGACCTCTTCTGGTAATGAAGCACTCGCATCTCATCGAAACCACTGGGACACCTAGTTTTCAATGAAAGTGCCGCATGTAGCTCTTGCTGAAAGCTAATATACCGGTAGACAGTCATATAGGTCATGTGACAGGGCTTGTTGGTACTTTTTATGTGCTGCAAGCAACACGATCAGCCCTTGTATGCAAAAGGTGTTTTCTCGCAGACGCCCATGGCTGGGGACTGCTGTCGACTGCTGCTGCTGCTCATACTGTGGGTCCCGCTGTGGCTGCCGCCGGCCAGCGGCAACAGCAGCTGGGGCTCATGGGTGGGCCGGGGCCTGCCGCGCACAGCCGAGTCACGCGCCGAAGGATTTGTGCGCTGCCCGACGCTGTGTGTCTGCCAGGCGGTCAACCGGGGTAAACGGATCACCTGCGACCTCGGCGGAATGCGCTCGATACCGACTCAGCACATGGACAAGGACATCCGCGTGCTGCAGATCACCGCACCATCAGAGCACCCAAATGAACTCATCATCGGAAGGATATTCCTACAATTTACTGCTCTCGAAGAGGTGGGCGCACGCGAAGTGACGCGCAGCTGCAGGACAATGCTTGTTATGATTCCGATTCGATGAGAGGTGACCCTGCTCGTAGCTACAGTTGACAGTTGATGACACACACAGAGACCACAAATAATAAATAAAAATGAATGGAGTGCTTGCAGGTGCAGCACCGAATGGTGCAGCACCGACACTTAATTTCTCGCAATTTTTGCTTCTCTGAATCGGATAAAGTGACTCACACTTGACAATTACAATGATGAAACCATTTAATGCGTGGAGACTGAAATTGAGAAGCCATATTTTACGTATGTTCTGGCATCTACAAATGGCGTAGCTTTATTAGAAAAAAAATACCTTTGAAAGGTATTTTACGTAACCACATTAATTACCGCACACCAATGCTCAATGTGGGTAAAATATAACAAGCAGTCTTTACATCTGTAACACAATAAAATATCCTGCTTTTAGACGGACCTTCAAGGATGAAAAAATTTAGTTTCACTCATACAACTTTTCACTTGAGTATCACCAACTATATATTTTATCGGAAAAGCGTTTGAGTGGTGAGAGGTTTGATGTTACTACGGGAGAAAACACGCACAGACAGACAGACAGACAGACAGACAGACAGACAGACAGACAGACAGACATATTTAACAATATAGCTTCCCTTGCGCAAGGTTCTGTTCATACGAGAATGAGTTTCCATTTCCAATATTTCTGCGGATTCTCACTTTCAAAACATGGCTGCAGACTTTCGACTGAAATTGTGGCTGTTCGAAAAAATGACTTATCATCATCACTAGAAATAATACCTTCATCACAAACATCGCCACCAATAGTTAATTATGTCCTCAAATAAGACAAGGTAATCATTGGGAAACATGTGAGGTCTATTAGATGCGAAGCATTTCTCGCTTGGTTCTATGTCTTGCGGCGTCAGCGTCCACACTCACGCTACGCATGCGCTACTTCTTTCCTCTCCTGCGCTCTCCTCTCTCCTCGCAACACTGACGCAGGGAGCGTCTGTTAACCTACGCTCACTCCCCTCTCTCCTCTAAGCATTCTTCTTCACGGCGTCTACGCCGCCATTGCGCATGCGCGTCTCTTCCCCTCTTTCTCCTCTCCTACGTTTCACCTCTCTCTCATCGGAATGTCCATAGACTGTCGCGCCACCTAGCGGAATTCAGGAGCGTCCTCTCCAGGATGATCCAAAGGCAGGCGCTCCCTTTTTCGGCTGTGCTATAGCCCCAGTGTTTATTAGCCAATTCTTAGCTATTATTATTAGCCAATAAACATTAGCCAATGCTGCACCACTTGATTTTAACGTCCATTGATAGATAGCAGCACTCTGCGAGCAATTCCTTCCTTGCCGTGTATCGGAGCGAATTGTTGTCCGCCATCTCCACGCCCAGATAAACATGTAGAGCAATGCCGTGTTGGTGTTGTGCGTGGTGAGTGGCGCGTTGTTGAACGAAGTCGTTTGGTGGAGAGAATCTCTCAGATTACTTTTAGCAGTTGTGTTAAAAAATTGGCCCCGTATCTGCATTTAATCTGCAAATGTCGTCGAAAGACGATAGTCTTGCGTGTGGAGAGAGTGAACAAAACATTTATTTGATGTGCTGCTCAAGAATATCGGTGAATTGTATTTTGGAGGCGCTGCGTTAGGGTGCCTCGAGCGCGCAGTGGAGACGAACGAGCGCATCAAGTCACGTCGTGAGACATGAGCGCCATCTGGCAGTTTTTTTCATAGACAAACCGCGTGGCTCTGAGACGGGTGTGCGCGCCCGCCTCAGAGGTGGTAAGGTGTAGAACGCAAGGCGACGAGTAGGTGCCACCACCATTTCATTTTAGCAAAGCGTTGGAAACACTCGCCTTTCCGTGCAAGCGTTGGATTGTCAGCGCAGCGTGATAAGCGCTACAGTCCTTAAAATTACTTATGTATGCCTTTTCTAGTAAAAGGCGCACATGCAGAATATATACGTGTTGTTATGGTGCCCCAGACACGCACAATAATTGCTTTTTAATCGACAATAGCAAAAGTATGAACGCTGAATCTTGAGCCACATAGGTGGGCGCTGCGGATGGGGTCGGCCGTTTCAAATACCCGATGCTGTTAAGAGCGGACCAACAAACACATGTACAGACAGCCAGACCAAAGTTTTTGCGTCGAAGATCCCCAAGAACGACTATCGGCCGCATGCCGCCAACGCACTATAGCTCGACCAGCGAAGCGAAATGGCTACAGCAATGAAACGTGCAGTTACGAATACAGTCCACGCCTCTCTGCTAAATTCTCCTGCACTTCATTGGTACCGTCAGAACGGCGTTGTTGTTCGACCAATTTTCAGAATTTGAACGTTGCGAAAAGCATACGCGTGTACTTGTTTCGATATCTTTATTGCGATCACGCTGATGAAAACTGCAGCATCTGAGTGCAGTGAATTGCTGCGCACTGTCAAGAGTTTGATCATGGCTCTGACACAAGCGCTACTTATTGGTAAGGTAAATGTTTGTGTTCTGTTGAAGAAGCAACCCCATATTGCTTACAGTGCAAGTAATGACGATAGCGAATATGTTTGCAAAGCTTCGCTACGTTAAACATTAGGTCCCGGGAAGCCGTGACGACGTGGTATACTCGTTGGCCACCATTGAGGCAAGTTCGTTGGGCAGGCTCGGCACAAATTATCCCGAAGTTTTGTTCAGTTCATACGTCAATTCAAGTTCGCACAGTTTCCTGTAGCACGCACAGGATTACGCAAAGGATTGTTGATTTACGGACGATCAGCTGACACCACCACCCTTCGCACTGCGGAATGAAATGAGGTGGCGAACATTTAGCAGTTCCTAATGTCTGGGAAAGTACTTTCGTCCAATATACATTCATTCGACGATCAAGTGGTCATCCGGTGAAAGCCGTATGGAGCGTACGTCCGTGCGTCCTGTCTTTTTCTGTGCGAGTTCACGGGTTCATCATCCTCCCGCAGCCATCTTGGATTGCGCGGCGTGCCACGTATAGAGCGTGGGAACTGCGTATAGGGAGTTGCTTGATTGAAAAAAAAAACGACAACTCACGCTGCACAACCGTTCGTTAGCCACCTCGTATATATAGGCACTGCATCTTGACCTCCAAAGAAGGGCCGGGGGAGATTTCTCCTGTGCGTTGTTGAACAATGAAAATTCTCAGCATACGTGTCTCTGTGTGCAATCTGAGGGTTTTGTCTCTCACTGTTCATTAGTAGCGATTGGCATGATCCAGTAGGAAACACCGGTACAAAACTGCGTGCTTAGCGCCTCCCCAGGTTTCTTCCCTGCACATCGCCGTGATGAGCGTCAGCGTCAACGTCGCCGCCAGTGTAGGCGTTAGCGCCCACTGCTTCGCATATACAGATGGTTCTTTTTTTGTGTGTGTGTGACTGAAGTATTAGTGAAATTCTCAGTTCCAAGATTTAAGCTACATCAGTGTGTTTTTGCCCCCCCCCCCCCCCCAAAGAAACATTAGCAGCTGTAGGGGGTATGCTCTGAGCCTTGATCCGCAAGGAGCCAGCGCTACCGCTACGCCACTTTGAAGGCGCCTCTGTACGCATGTCCTGCTGTCCGTGATTCGGCGTGCACGGGGTGTTCTTGAGGTTTTAGGACATCAAAGTTGCCGAACGGATCTCGAACACAGCAGCGACTCGAACAGTGCAGCGACTTCTTTGCGCGTGCATGGGGCGAATGCGTGGAGCTCTAAAATGGCCACGCCGACGTTAGTGATCCACGCGGATGACGTCCACTGCATACCACGTATAAAGAAGTTCCATCAATCGAGACATCGCAACAGAATCTAAGCATTTAATTTACGACATGAAAATGCCTGGTGGAAATGGTTTTATTTTCGATATCATTATCAAACGCGTTAATCTAACTTCTCGGGGTTTGAAATGCTGCCTTGTTTCCTCGCATATATATTGTTTCCTGTCAAATCATACGCGAAATAAACGTATAGCATATTTCACTTGTTTGTCACTGTGAGCAGCGCTCGATAGGTGGCGCACCAAAAAAGGCGCCTTAGAGTTACTGTATATGCTACCTTTACGTAGCATATAGAGTAACTTTAGGGGTGCTGGCGGTGAGTCGCGACACAACTCAGCCACTCTACCCCACACAACCAGCCGCAGTACCAACGTGCCTGCGCCGTTGCCGTGCTTGATTTTGTAACGAACTGCTCGAGCAGTCGTTGTGCCTGTATATAATGCACCAAGATTCAGTAAAAAACAACTTTTTCAAAAGGCCACTCTCTTTCTCTCTCTCTCTCACACACACACACAAAAAAAACACTGGAAAACTGAGGGAACATCTACAAAGTGGGCAGCATATATGCATACGGCGTCTAAGAGACAGTGCTCTGCCGTGATGCCGACTACCTCGTAATTATTTCCTGGTTGCGTGCTGGCTTTTGTGTTAGACGTGTGCAGGCTGGCATACACCCATTTAAAAGTCCGTGCTGCGGCGATACCACACTGCCCCTTTCTGCAGTTAAAGAACAAAAAAAGAACAGAGCAACTGATGGCTGCGTTCCTTTCTTTTTTGCTGGCATAGTATGCACGCCATGTCCGAGATATGTATGCACGTGGACGTTGATAAAGCAAATGGCCGTTGTTGCATAGCACGTGTGATGTCGCGCTGCCGCGCATGGTTGCCCCGCCGCGGTGGTCTAGTGGCTAAAGTACTCGGCTGCTCACCCGCAGGTCGCGCGATCGAGCCCTGGCTAGTAGAACGTACTCTGCTCGCCTGACTGCCTGGATGCGGCGCCACCTCCGTTTTTGTAAATACGATTTACAAAGTCAAATGTAGAAGGATACCTCATTCAACATGTATACGTATCGTGTCACTTGAATGCGCAACTCCACCACCAGCACCCTTTCGTTTTGCTTCGGCCATCCGCGTCCATACCCCCTCTATACCAGGGTGGTGCTGCCCGTGCCACAACAGCTTCAGCGCTGGTTCCCTATAGTCGGATATACCTTAAGAAACCCGGAGAGGCCGCGCACAAATGACGAAAGCACGTGAGCCGGTCGCCTCCGCAACTGAAGAAGTAGTCCCGCCAATGCACTCAAGTTCTCTAAAGGTGGGCTCAACAGCCACCGGCCTGTGACGTCAGCCCTAAGTACGCGTCAATTTGTACAGGCTTGTATACATCCGCATTTCAGGAGCAAATGCCACAGAATCCTAAAGTTACAGCATAAAAAATAACCACATATAGGTGGCACACCAAGTCACCTAAAGATAAAGTAACTTCTCTTCTGCACAGCTGAAATTATAGAATAGTTAGTTCAACAAGACCATACAGCAACAATTAGACACACCAACATTGACCATCGAATCAGAAAACCTTTATATAGACAGGGGAGGCTCCTGCTGAAAGCCTAATAATTGCGCAAAGTCGCAAGGGGATAGGTGATGGTATGTGCTCGGGCGCTTGTTGTGCAGCTCATTTGCCAACGCAGCCCGTGAGGCGCTGAAAACACCACTATATCACCCGTCTTAGAAAGATCTTCCTTTCGCTCTCTTTTTTACATTTTAGGGTATAGCCCGCTTGATGCCTTTGTATTGACCCCTACATTCCTTCCTTGCAGGTGCGGATCACGCGCTCAAATGTGCCGGCCATCGGTGACAGTTCTTTCTGGCCAGGAAAGAGGTTACAAATACTCGACCTGAGCCACAACAACATCAGCATCCTTCGCGACTCTGACTTCCGTGGCTTGTCGGAGCTGCGACTGCTCAACCTGAGCCACAACCACATCGCGCGGGCGCCCTCGGCGCCTTTTCGATTCCTCTCCAACTTGACGAGCCTCATCCTGTCGGAAAACAAGCTAGAGGCACTGGCACCTCGCTTCCTTTACCTGTTGCCGAGGCTGCAGAGACTCGACCTGAGCGGGAACCCCCTCAGGAGCCTCGACCCAGATCACCTGAAGGACGTGCGGCCACTGCGAGTTCTCGGCCTGGCCCGCTGCCAACTCACGAGGCTTCATTCGCTCATCTACCAGCACCTGTCGAACCTGGAGTCCCTAGACCTGCAGGTCCGTGTTTCGCACATGCTAGTCCACCAGAAGTGGCCAAATATTTTCGAATTTTACAGTGGATATCTTTCCAAAATATTATCTTGTATACTCTCACAAAACAAATGCTGCCCCTTCTACGGTTATTAATCTACTTCATTAAAAAGAAAGTGGTTGTATATTTATTAATTGAAGGAAGACGTTGGTGCAATACATATATGAGGGTTCTACGTAATATTTATTTAGTTAGGTTACTGAGCGAACCATGAATTTTACGTGAGGTTCCGAAGCTTGAAATTGTACCAATTCTCGCAACTTTTCATGCAAGCTGAAGGCTGTATGTAATCCATCCGCCATAACCGTTTACGTGGCTGAGGGGTTGCGCTGCTAATCTTGAGGTCGAATATTCGCTTCCTGGTCATGGTGGTGGTGGCGGTATTTAAACCGGGGGAAAATACAGTACTATCTGTGCACAGTAAAGAGCCACAGTGGTGAAACATACTCTGGAGTCACTCCCCAAGGCGTGCCTCGCAATGATGTGTTTTTGGTGCGTAAAACTCTAGTGATTGATAATATTGAAAGATTTAAAACAAGATCCTCCTATATATAGCCTTCAAATAATTTTTTACAAGCATAACAATTACCAATAATTTTTGTTTCAACTTTTTAAAGTTCTTTGCTTTATTTTGTAGTTTTATATAGTAGCACAGCGAGACCTGCCTCTTAAGCAAAGGAGACCGGATCGTACCAGCTGTTGTATAATGCGTAATCGTCGTTTAGAATTCTTCGACATAGAGTTTAAAACCTTAACTGCATGATGCCGAATAGCGAGAGTCCGGGTCGTGTAAACTAAATTGTCTACAGTTGATAAACATGACATCTATTGTGATAATTCAGGTTGTAAGTCATAGTGAGTCCCGGAAACGTTCTTTGCTAGTGCTAATGCACTTGCTTCTAAGCTTTTTCAGAAGCGTAGTAATAATTTGACACGTCACGCAGGACAACCAGCTGATCAAGTTGGCGCCCGAAGAATTTCGCCATTTGCGCAAGCTGCGGGTGCTGAAGCTGGACGGCAATCGGCTCGAGAAGATACCCGAGCGAGTACTGGACGGCCACTCGCTCAGCCAGCTGGGTTTGTCCCGCAACCAGCTGCAGTCGCTCGACCCCTGCGCCTTCTGCAACGCGTCCGTCGAGGAGCTGGACCTGTCGCGCAACAGGCTGCAGTCGGGCGAGGGCGACCCACTTCGGCCCCTCGCTTCGTCACTGGACCGGCTAGACCTGAGCTGGAACCCGCTGTCCGGCGACGCCGCCGCCGCTCTGGTGCGCTCCCTCAGGCGCCTCAGCGTGCTCCGCCTCGAGGGCCTCGGGCTGCAGAGCCTGCCCTCGGATACATTCAGCGGCGTGCGCACCCTGCGGGAGCTGGGGCTGCGACACAACCGCTTCAGCAGCCTTCCGCCAGGCCTCCTGACGCCCCTCAATTCACTCGAGGGCCTGGACCTGGCGTTCAACCGTATGCGCGGGGTGGCGCCCGAGGCGGTGCGCGAGCTCGACTCGCTGCCTGCGCTTTCGCGGTTTACGGCGCATGACAACCCGTGGCAATGCAAGGAGTGCCAGGTGATGGAGCTGTCACGCTGGCTTGCCGAGCGGCCACTCGACTGTGGTGGTCCTTGTCCCACGTGCGCTGGCCCGTCCAACTTGGCCGGACAGTCACTCGCGTTTCTGCCCGTCCACGACCTAGAGCCCTGCCGGGAACCCCTCGTCCAGCGGCGCCTCTCGCGGGCCGAGTCCCAGGTAAGCCCGGCCCCCCTCTTTGTTGCCAAAAAGATCATTGTAACAACCCTAGAGGATCTCACACGTGAAGGCGCCATTGATTCAAAGCTTAAAAAGGCACTTATTATGGTACATTCGGCGCCTGGTCGTTTTTGTATACATGCTGCCGAAGATTCATAAAGAGAATAACCCTGGCAGACCCATTATAGCGGGCACGGGAACGTTAACGGAACCCATTTCCAGTTATATTGATTCTTTAATCAAAGACATACCACCCACACATGAGTCCTTCTTGCGTGACACAAACCATTTCCTTCGGGAAATAGCAGACGTGAAAATTCCAGATGGTGCATTTCTCGTAACATTGGATGTTAGCTCACTCTACACAAATATCCCACATGACGATGGTGTAAGGGCGCTTGTTGAATCGTATGGCACACACAACCCTGTCGCTTATCCAAGCAGAAAAGTAATTGAAATCTTCACAAGACTTGTACTCAAATTGAACAGCTTTGAATTTAACGACCAGTACTACCTTCAAATCAGTGGCATGGCAACGGGTACAAGAATGCCCCAAACTACGCTAACATATTCATGCACCACATAGAGTCCAATTTTCTTTCATCTTGTGATATCAAACCATTATTCTGTAAACGGTACCTAGATGATATATTCATTATTTGGACACATTCGGAAAACGAGCTCCTCAAATTCATTCAGGCATTCAACCAGGTACACCCCAGCATTTATTTTACACACTCTTACTCTAACACTGAAATAAACTTTCTTGATGTACTCATTCGAGTTGACGATGGTGCGTTGGTAACTAGCGTATACAGAAAACCTACGGACAGGCAACAATACCTGCACTTCAAAATCTGCCACCCGTGACATTGCAAGACCAACATTCCCTATTCCCAAGCACACAGATTCCGACGAATCGGCTCCCGCACCGAGGACTTCCACAAAAACAGCACACATATGCGCGAAGTACTCCTTAATCAAGAATACCCGCCAGCTATCATCGATGACGCCATCAAAAAAGCTGAAACTCTGGACCGCCAGACTCTTCTCAACCACCAGAAAAACGCCGACCAACACCGCAACAAAAACTTGCTACTAAATTTCACGAGCAACCCACCGAACATAAACAAGGTCCTAAGAAAACACTTTAACATATTGGAACAGAGTCTGCGACTATCCTAAATTTTCACTTCTCCTCCTTGTGTTGTATACAGACGGCCGAAAAATATAAAGGATCATTTAATAAATTCAAAGATAGGTGTGAAATCTCAAATCGGGTGTCACCCTTGCGGAAAAAGCAGATGCAAGGTATGTAAACACATGCAAACAACGACAGTGGCGAAAAGCACCCACTCGGATTTTGAGCACAGAATAAGAGGTGCACTAGACTGTGACTCAGACAACGTCATATACCTCCTGGAATGTGGGGTATGTAACAAGCAATACGTGGGCCAGACAGACACTCCGTTTAGAATTAGATTCAACAACCATCGGGCACATGTGCGATCTCTGCCAGGCCTTCCACTTTCAAAACACTGCACATTTAAAGACCACAGCTTTGATGACATCAGGTTTACACTACTAGAAAACAACTTTCGAGCAAGAGAACGGGAACAACGGGAATCTTATTTTATCTACAAATTTACACAATAAAATACGGAATAAATGAACACCCAGGCACTCTGTCAGCGTTACGACCGCTAAAAGACGCAAACGCTTCTCTCAAATCAGTCCGGTTTCATTACGACAATACTATTACCCGCTAACAAAGCTTTTAGCCTATGCATCTGACAACATGTAAATGATTTGCCTCATTAAGCACAGCCGGAACGCACAGATAAGTGGTCCCGGATGTCGTACGGTCCCCCCCCCCCTTTTTTCTTTTCTTTTTTTTTTGCTCTTTAAGTTTTAACGCACATTCTGTTCCTTCACTGACAAGTAGCTGACAGCTAGGCGGTTTCGTTAACTTTTTCATACATGCGCGCATGTCTTCTCAGTGAGCCGCAACTGTGTGGTGACTGTCCCAGATGTCATACAGTCTCCGCCCCCCCCCCCTGTTCTTTTTTTCTTCTTTAATTTTTAACCCACATTCTGTTCCTTCACTGACAAGGAGCCATTGCATATAATGAATATCGATGGCGGTGCCTCAATCACAGGCTTTTTCATTCCTCCCGACGCCACCAGCACGCACTCGAAGCGCTTAAGCTCTCCCCATCAACTTGTCTTAAGCTTCAAAAAGGAACGAGCCGCCAGCGGATTACACGGAAAGGTGAAATACAAGAACGGCGGCACACTGCCCACTTGAAGAAGAGTGGGTGCGGGGGAGGTATTGTTGACAATGATGGCATTGCTCATCTACCTCTGCCCTACTCTGTTAAGATGCTGCCCCTTTCTAATTACGCCATGTCGGTCTTGCTTCTTCTCCTAGATTTTCTATATTTTATTTATTGTTTCTCCTCCCATTTCGCTGTTTCTTCTTTTTTTACTTTTCTTTTGACCCCTTCCCTCCTTTCTCGACAGGCTCCAAGAAGACACGGAACATGTGTAAATATTATTATGCCTTGAAAAAGACGGGGTTCCCGTCGAAACGTCGGCAAAATAAACAGTTTTTATGTGAAAGCGCATCTATTTTCATATATATATATATATATATATATATATATATATATATATATATATATATACATATATATATATATATATATATATATATATATAAAAGGAAAAGAAGTGTATACCTAAGGGCTCGTTTTTCCGTGTTTTAACACAATAATAATGAGATCTAACAGATAGTAATGCCAAGGAATGTACAGGGGAAGTTATTAGAACCAATGGAAAGTAAATAAGAAGAAAGGAAAGTGGACGAAAAAATAACCAGCCGTGAGCAGGAATCGAACCTACGACCTTTGGATAACGCGTTTGATGCTCTAACCACTGAGCTACCACAGCGGCCTTCCCTCCATCCACTTTTTTTGGGTTTATATGTGAATTTAGAAGTAGGAGTGACAGTCAGCGCCATCTATAAGCCAAGCGACGAGTGTGAAAACACTCTTTTATGCGCATGTTTGGCGTCACGTAGCACGTGAACTTATTATGAGCGGGCAGCTGATTAATAGTCCCTCGTATACAACCTAATGACACCAAGTCTGCCAGTACGAGACCCTCGTTTAATGAAATAAAGGAAAGAAGTGTATACCTAAGGTCTCGTTTTTCCGTGTTTTAACACAACATTAATGAGATCTAACAGACAGTAATGCCAAGGAATGTACAGGGGAAGTTATTAGAACCAATGGAAAGTAAATAAAAAGAAAGAAAAGTGGATGCAAAAATAACCAGCCGTGAGCAGGAATCGAACCTACGACCTTCGAATAACGCGTTCGATGCTCTAACCACTGAGCTACCACAGCGGCCTTTCCTCCATGCACTTTTTTGGGTTTATATGTGAATTTAGAAGTAGGAGTGACAGTCAGCGCCATCTATAAGCCAAGCGACGAGTGTGAAAACACTCCTTTATGCGCATGTTTGGCGTCACGTAGCACGTGAACTTATTATGAGCGGGCAGCTGATTAATAGTCCCTCGTATACAACCTAATGAGACACCAAGTGTGCCAGTACGAGACCCTCGTATATATATATATATATATATATATATATATATATATATATATATATATATATATATATATATATATATATATATATATATATATATATATATATATATATATATATATATATATATATATATATATATATATATATATAAAGAGAGAGAGAGAGGTGACACTGTGTCAAGTCTGAGCTAACTCTTTCGCCACAGGTTTATTGCTACACTTTGAGAGCGCATGTTCATGTCCAATATCACAGCACTTGCCGACTATTAATCGCGACAATATGTGTCTAGTGCAATTGATGTGTTTTCATTTCAGGTGACGCAGTAATCCGTGCGAAAAAGCGAACGTGTGGAGCCGTGATGCAACGTTGTGATACTACGAGCCGTGATGCTGGGCGTGTGTGGGTTCAGACGGTAAAAAAGAAAAAAAAAAAGAGATTTAGTAGAACAAACTGGGAACATCTATTCCTTGTTCACATAACAGGGGTAGTGAGTGACTTGAGCATTCGGTTATTCAGATGATCAAGGAAGTAAACGGTTTGGCTTTTTTTTAATATTAACATAATTTATACGATTCCTAAAAGTACCTTATGTCCAGAGAGCTGCTAGATTGACTGGCATGTTTTGTTGTGTTTTGTTTTTGATGCAAAAGTGTTGTTCTAAGAAAGTCGTATGAGTTCCTACTTAGCATCGTGCTTCAGTCATTATTTATGATGAAGTTTACCTTACGTTGAAAGCCCATGCGTGGAGATAGTTTGTTATGTCTGTCAAGCGTGCACTAAAATAATCGTACACCTTATTTGTCGAAAACATCTATATGCCAACTAAAATAAAGACGCACACGTTGTAGGTAAGCGTACAGATGCCAGAGACAAGATTACTGTAACCTGGCGCAGGTGGGACTCATCGTGGCCATCATCATCATCATGTTGCTGGTCACGGTCATTGTGGCCACAGTGGTGATCTACAGGCGCCAGGGCGCAGTGTACTACACGCACGAAGACGACCGGCGCATGTCCTGCACCGACGTGAAGCGGCCCTCGATCGTGGCCACGCCGCCCGCCGACGACATCAAGGACTGCGCCAAGATAGCCGCCTGCTGAAAGCGCTTCGAAACGGCTCGTGCTCTTTGTGATAGCCAGCCGTGCCAGCATCCAGGACAGTGCGCAGAAAGCACAGGCTGTGTTCCCTAAGTCAGCTAACGGCTGCCGCTGGCGGTTTCATCCGCCCGCCCACACTCGTTTGTGGCTACCTGCCGAACGGACATTGCAGGAGTTTGCGGCTCCGATCTTCAGCACGCGCATGTACCGGTGGCTAACGCGCATTACAGAAAACGTGGCCGAGGTGCGTGGGACGCTAAAGCAATAGAAGTACCCCCGTATAGCTGCAGAGTGCATGCAGCTGGCAGTCGTGCAAGGTATCATCTTGCTCTCACCCGCAACGTAGTGAGCCCATGTCCGCTGACCTCGACCGGGATGGGTGTTTTCGGTTCCTCGACATACACATAGTCGTGCTTTGTCGCTGTAAGCGACATTGCACCAACCCTTTTGACATCAACTCAGCGTGGGTGCATTATTGGGCATTTCTTTCAAGACAGCTCTATAAACTAGCGTGCCTGAAAAGACTGCTAGCACCAGTATGTTTCAAACGTGTTTTTGATATCGCACCAAGAGCGAGAGGTTTGCCGCTCCGTTCTAGGCGCAGCTTGGCTTTGTGTGTCGAAATTGCATGTAGTTTTGTTGAGTTATTTTAGCGCCATAACTGTGTCGTTACTTTGTTGCCATATTCACTTTGCATAGCACTGTTGTACAAGAATTCACATTATCAATTTTGTCTCTTACATAAGCGTTCCTGCCCTCATTACAAACAACTGGCTTTTGTGCATTACTGTGACCATTGAGCTGCGTTATTGTGCTTTTGTGCTGTGTAAAGTTGCATGATGGTCGATTTCCCAGGACATGAAACAAAAATCGTTAAAGCGGTTTTTTTATCGTAAAAATTAAGCTTGCGACAGAATATTGTGCTATCACTGGATCATATGTATATACCAACTTATACATTTGAACATTCAATGCAAAATCGGCACTATCCGTTTTTTCATGCTTCATCGACCAAAGATACAAATTCCATACTTCATTTTGTTTGTGTAATCAAACCATAGCACACCATATGATTTGTCTAATGCATGTTGCTGCAAATTTTGGGTAAACTGCATCAGTATAAAAGCCTATATGGGAACAAGAAAAGCGGTCATGTATATTACACACTATGCATCACTTATGCGAGGTGACATTCACAACACTGAGCGCCTACCATGTTTAGCGAGGAGATTCTTTAATTAGGAGCATGCCGTTCTTTCAATCACCTTTCACGTCCTATGCAGAATGTTCATCCCTTATTCACCTGGAGACTAATTATATGAATAATGCCGTATCCAAACTACTCTGTAGATATCACATGGCGCCCACTTCTTGCCCCATGCATGGTATCCCTTGAAACCGAGTACTAAGCGCAGAGAAGTTTGTGCGAAATTAACGTCGCCATTAAGCGACAGTACATTTTCCTTTATGAGCTGGATACAAGCATTCATTTCCGTTTGCGCACATGAAGTTGTTCATAGTGACGCCACTGTGCTAGACGTTAGCCTGACTGCCAAGTGCACATTCTTATCAATGCACGTAAATAGCAACATGCATTCGGCGAAAGTTCAAGGCCCTTTACAGAGTTCAGGAATTTAACTACTGCGAGCATTGTAATGAACTATTATCGCTTTCGGCGGTCATCTCGGAAGTGCGCAGTTTTCCTGTGTCTTGAAAGCCTTCCATACAGAGGTCTCGGTGCACAAGCGAGACTGTGTGCACATGCACATCAATAGAAGCATGTGCATCATTTTTTTTTTGCTGCATGCGAACTCAATTAGTACAAATTTTTGGTCAGTTTAGCAAACCTCATGGCGTCGCGACGAGCGTGAAAGCCGAACTGGTTGGTTGCCCATAATTCTTAAACACTAAAAGCACGTACAGCGCTGCAAATGCTTGGCCACCCAAGGTGCTAGCGTGAGCAATTGCAGTGCACGCGGTCTCTCACATACTCATCTTGTGAAAACAGGAGTGTTTGGAACGTCTGCGTCATATGAGATATGTGGACCTCGGCTTACATACAATATCAGTGCGCTAAATTACCGGCTAAATGCGATGGAACAATTATAAAAACGAATGATTCGCATGCGCTGTATTTGTCCCTGCAAATAGAAGCGGGAATATTATTGAGCATGGGAGTGCACGAAAGAAAATTTACTTTCTCATAACGCTGTTCATACACATCTATGTGCGCGGATCACTTGCGCAGTTCTCTGACAAACTGCCTTGGTCCTAGCAAATTTATTGTTATACGAACGTAACGATTAGAGTTACGCAACAAGGAAAACACAAAAAGTGCATGGCGACACCTTAAGAGGTGTATGTATGCGCACTTCTCCGGCATGATGTCCACCCCGCGCCGTCGCATCACGTTGCGCTGCGACTGCTCTGTAACACTGCCTGGAAGGTGTTTTACGTATCCACGATTCAAAAGACTTATATATCGCCACCAAATTTTCTGTGGTCATCACAAAAGCATTGCTGTCGCTCCACGTGAAACGT
Source organism: Rhipicephalus microplus (assembly GCF_043290135.1). Lineage (NCBI taxonomy): Eukaryota > Metazoa > Arthropoda > Arachnida > Ixodida > Ixodidae > Rhipicephalus > Rhipicephalus microplus. The sequence goes on from NC_134710.1 coordinate 214,362,144, forward strand.
GTGCACTGATCGTGAGTGACATTCGCTTTAAATACAAAGTTTCAGAGGCTTTCACTCGGAACATCAGTCTTCAGGGTAAACTCAAATACACATATCTGTGGTTAGGGTTACGACCTCCTTTGAATCCTATGAACTACATCTTAAGCTTCCTCACAAAGATGCTCATCCGCACTAGCATGACAAAAAGATAAATCACAGAACTGAAACATAAAGTCATGTCTACCTTTTTTACCGCCATACTGCGGCCTACCACCATATCAGGCGGCTTTAGGGAACTGTTTATTTACAGTCATGCAAATTACCACCACACATTTAGTGGTCCTTTTGAAGTTTGGATGGTGGTTTTTTATGTCCTTTTTTCTTCCCGCGTTTTTAATTCTGTAATTACAAACCTATTTATACTAGTTGGTTAAACAGGCTTAATGCAGACTACATACACCTTCTAGTATTCATGGGATTCTGTGCTGATCTCTTAAGAGAGGACAAAGAAAAAGTGGTTTTTCGTGGAAAGTTAAGGACGCATGCCATGTAAGAACATGTGATAAATGGAGCTCAACATGTCTTAGATTACTCTAACAGAAAGGTGTGTCCATTAGATCAGCAAATTATGTTTACTGCTAATAGTTACGCAGATTTTTATTGAAGTCATCAGGGTCAATTAGCGATCCTACGAGTAATACCAGGATGTTCATGCCCAAGACTAGGTGTCATTTACCATTCCATTACAGCACGTGACGCGTATGTGTTACAGGCGCATACAGTTTCTCAAGGCGAATTTAATGAAGTATCCAATTAAGCCAGCAAATCTCGTCTCGTCCATATTCGTCAGCCATATAATAACACTCGAGTGCTCACATTGGAGGTAATGAAGTCATAAACCGGACGGTCATTAAGTCCTGTTTCGAATTTAGTCAACACGAAGACTGCAGTAATCATCAGCTGTCGTCACTCAAGTTATGATTGATGACGAATAGGCGCGTCATTAGCGCTAACCACTGAAGTGGGCTTGACTCGTGAGCGACAGGAGACCGGAAGAGATGTGATGTCTCTAATTGTGTGTAGATTTCCTTAACTGAAGAAGGGGAAGAAATAAAATAATATGAAAATATTTTTGAAATCTCAGCTGTAGCAACGTAAAAGCGTTTCTATCCTGCAACAGCCAGTATCTGCTTACAGTATTATTAAGTAAATAAATAAACACGTTGCCCTAATAATGGGGACATATCTAGTCTCACCCTGGAAGACACGCAAGAGACGTACCACTCTGAAAGAATGACCACTTGGAATTCTCTGTCAAGTGTGCTCCAGTTCCACTGGATTAGTAAATACTGAATACTCCATTCGGCAACTCGAAAGAAAACTATACAGGAAACGCGAGAATGCACAGAATGGATTGCAGGTCTATACCTGCGAAAAGCCTACCAACTGCTCGCAAATCTTGTAACCTTGATTCGAGTCTCCAGACCATTCACCCTCCAGAGTGCAAGAAAGCTGGAGAGCATAGCGGACACCCCTGGAAGCTTGTTTTGGTCCTTGCTTATCTGTAATTGCACAAAACGCCTTCAGCGGGGCATAGAGGCTCACCGCCATAAAATACCGCCAAAAAAAAAGAACTTCGTCGTTTTCATGGTACACGAAATTGACAAGTGAATACCACCATCCAAATAACTTTCTAGTTTTCTATAGAAGACCTCGTTCAAATCACCAAAAACTTGAGATACACTCGCTTACCACGTGGAGGCCAAATCTTTGTTTCTGAGAGTACGGAGCCCGAAAGAACTGCATGGAAGACAATGCGAAATCTTCATAAGTGGAAGCCAGTGTACGCTGGCTGCTCACAGCTCAGTGTCAGTTCCCTTGCACGTCTTCTACCAATGGCACATAACATGCAGAAGGGATGTGAAATAGGACGAACATGCTATTGCCTATTTTGTGTCGTCCTAGAACCTGTACAGAGTATAAAGCGATGCTCGTGCAACGTAATACGCTCTACGCGAACTCCTTCGTGCGCGTGGAGGAAGTTGAAGCCAAACGAGTCTGCATTTGCCGCTGTTTTTATTGAGACACCCCTTAGTCTCATCACACTTATTATGAACCGCCTATTCAAAACGTCTTTCGCTAGAAAAGTCACTTTCGTCCGGCAGCGAAATTCCATATATAGGCGCTAGACTGCGTTTTGGCTCCCCTAACAATGCGCTGGCCAGGAGAAAGCTGAGCGGGAACTTTTGTACAGACACCAAAAATGGCTAGCCAAACCTCAATTGTATACACACCTTGTGTTATGATGTACGCTGAGTGGAACGTTATGGAAACGTCAAAGGTTTTTACTTCACTGATGCTGTTGCCCATACAATCCATGTCATTTGTTTGTTTCATCTCCTCTGTGCTAGAGATTTATTTTTAGAATGTGTATGCACACGGAGCTATGAAAGTCAACATGTATAGTCTCCAGAGGCTATGAAAATTCTGAAAAATAAAATAGAGTTTTCAGCTGTTCATCATGTTCCCGTTTTTATTGCGTAACAGAGCCTCCACAAAGAAAAATTAAGTGCAGAAGTGTTCCTTCAAGCGAATTTGGCGTGTTTCTGTTCTCAGCAAATAATCGTGTTGCTTGTCCATTTGCGTAACAGCAAAAAAGGCGAAGTCTCTCAATAGCGAAATCACGAAGTTACGACTTCACAACAGGGCGGCGTGAGCTGTTCTCTCTCTCTCTCTCTCTCTCTCTCTCTCTCTCTCTCTCTCTCTCTCTCTCTCTCTCTCTCTCTCTCTCTCTCTCTCTCTCTCTCTCTCTCTCTCTCTCTCTCTCTCTCTCTCTCTCTCTCTCTCTCTCTCTCTCTCTCTCTCTTATATATATATATATATATATATATATATATATATATATATATATATATATATATATATATATATATATATATATATATATATATGTCTCTCTATATAGGTCTTTCAGGTCTCTCTCTCTCTCTCTCTCTTTCTCTCTCTCTCTCTTATATATATATATATATATATATATATATATATATATTTATACGCATGTGTGTGTGTGTGTGTGGTATACGTCCGCATACATAAAAACAATCAAGAGCATACATACAAAACAATTGTGGCTACACCGGGCTCAACCATTGAAAATTTTCATCAGCTGCTTACGCGAGGAGAAAGAATGCAAAAGCGATAGCAGTACTTTCAGTGTTGAACAGCAGAGGTGAAAAAAAAATACTTTTCGGACTTTTTTAGAGGTACGAATTTGCCATTTCATTCATGATGCCCGCTTCTTTGGTCATATCAATCCATCACATGACATTTAGTGCTGGGTTTATTTTTTGCTTAGCCAAATAAGATTTCCCAGTATTAAACGCCGGAGGCAGTAGCGATGGCACCAAGAAATCGAACATCTCTTGTCATAACCAGCTGCGCTACCGAAGCTCTAATGGTGGTTCATCTCATATGCAGCAACTTGCAGCGATGTTCACGAGTAGCCATGCCTTCGTCGGCTAGTTGGTATTGAATTTGGTAAACGTTCCAACTCACGCAGACGGGACAAAAGGAAAAGAAGCACAATGCTTCGTCTTGTTTTTCATGCTCTGTCTTGTCTGTGTGGGCTGTAACTTGTAGTGGCGCGGCGCTGAATTCACGAATCCAAGCCTCTTAAGAGCCGGACATAACCTTAGAGGCTCCAGCTCTGTCTAACCCTTTAATTTTGAGGCTAAGCACAATGTCTACCCGACTAAGTGTAACTCCCACCGTCGACGTTGCCAAGCCTCGCCTCAGCCGTGTCTGCTTTGCCCCAGGGAGGCGCACAGCGTGGTGAAGCAGACTTGCGGTTCGGAGCATTGGCATGAGGAGGACACTCCTTACGCGCGTCATTATTATTTTGGCACTCACTTCGGTCGGGCGACACTAAATGTTTTCGTGGGGTGATCCCGAGTATATAGTAGTGCAGTTTGTGGAATTTGCAGAAACCACACGGTGATATGGTGACCCACGCGTTATCCTGATTTTCTCTTTGCATACTGAATCCCTTAGCACAAAACTGATGGCAATATCGTCTTGCAAAAAAATCACTCATTGTCCGATCACTTTACTGTTTCTGTTAAGTGTCCCTTCGAATGAAACACAATATTCAGGCGCGAACAACAGGCAGGTGCATTACAAAGCGCGTATTGTAACATGACGCAAAAATATTATCCACGTGGTCCTTAACACACACCAAAAGAGCGCTATTTTCAGACCTGAAAGAAAATAACTAATTCGACCAACTAGCCTGACAGTAATACATACAGACGTCCCGGTAACGTAGAGGTGATGCTACGCTGTAGCAAGTCACTACATTGAGCCTTCAAAAGGATTATTTCTTGCCGTTGCGACACGGTCTAGAACGAAATAATAAGAAGAGAACTCGGAAAGGTCATTCGGGCTCAGCCCAATTGGCTCTCCTCGACTTGGAATTTGGTAGGTAAGCCGTTGGCGAAAATGGAAAGAAGAGCTTCAATGAATAACCGCAATTACAGATCATAGCATATTTGCTTAAATAGGTCACTTTCACGTTTATATCGATCGATCATGCATGTAGGCTGGAGCATCTCAAGATATGAAGGAGAACTTTTGTGTCTGCACATGGCGGACGCGCGAGGTCACGGTCCCACAATCATTTCCGCAATATGACAGTCAATTTTCTAAGGGCATCTTCATATAATGAGCAGTCATAGAGGACGTGTTTTAGGCTTCCTTTATGTCACATGTGTTACAATTGATGAGAAATCACCGAAAGTGGAATGTCTCCATGACAAATGATCACCATTTTAATCACCATCGCGACCATCATTTGGCCATATATTCTCTGCAACAGCTGGTGTCCCTTGACCACAGGTCAATGATAACGGCAGCATGAAGTATCATTGCGAAAACAAATGCAAAGATTTTGCGATATTTATTAGCCCCTGAAGACACGGTGAAGTGACCTCACCCAGATCACAGTTCAACCGAGTCCTCCCAACCGATGATAAATAGGCACACGCACATGATAATGAACATGCATGAAGAATAAAGGTATGTGTAATGAAAGCCCACGTTTCCCCCAACGCAAAAGCTGTCATTTTTACCGCAGCTTAAAGCGAAGAGAAACGTTTTTAAAATGCTTCATTTGAGATACGTGAACAATCTTGGCAGCGCGTCAACGACGGCCCGCTGGTGCCACGCGATAGTTCACGGGTGATGTCTGCTCCAACGCCGTGCAGGGCCCAATGAGGTGGATTTGAAAGTGGTCGCACAAGCCAGGAGTGCGCGTAGGTGTGCAAAGCAGCACTCCATCACTAGGGCTGAAGAACACAACGTGATGAGATACATCGTATTCAATTCTGTTGCCTTGCTTCGGTGTTGAGGCGTGCGATCTGGCGACAATGAAGCAGAGAAGTCACGCATTCTTCACTGGAGTGTTTAGATGGTTTAACGGACGCATAGACGAACGAGACGTCAATAAAAAAGAAGAGGAGAAACGAGACTATGAACGAGGCAGAATGGCAAGTAGCTGATTGTTCGCTGTACGAAGGTGTTGCAAGCAAAAGAGACGAATGGCAAAAAAGAGTCTCAGTTTCTGTGGTCGTGGTGAATTTACATGTATATCATGTCTGACAGCATGCGATGAAAACCCTCAGTCAGCTCCTTCGTTTGAAGATGGTAACCGCAGGTTGTTATGCGGGTGGTGCCGGAGGCCTTGAGCACTTTGTCGGCGAGTTGTGAAAGAAATGCCTTTTCGCGGTCACTTAGAATGGTACGACGACCCTCGCGACGAAGAATTAGGGTTCCTAGCATAAAGTCAGCAACTTCATAAGCTGATGCAAAAGTCACGGAAGCTGTTTTGGCATATAGCATGTGAGATGGTCGACAGCTGTAACTATCGCCTATTACCGGCGAGAACCTCAGGAAGCGGACCGTACAGATCGACGCCAACGACCTCGAATTGTTCCAGCAGACACGGGATTGGTTGCAGTTGTCCGCTTTGAACTGATGTCGGGAGCTTTCGACGCTGTCAATAGGCGCATGATGCAACGTTTTTCGCAAAACTAGCGGACAAACCCAGCTAGAGCGACAAATCATGCGGTCATAATATGTATATGTTCATGCTCAGTAGCACTACAGTGCAACCCACCGTAAGTCACCATTTAGTCGCTGAGACCACAACCCTCACTGTTAGAGCGCATTCTTTGGGTGAATATATAGTCAATAAGCGTCGGTAAGTTTGCGACGGTTTGATGAATAAATGCTAGAGCGTCCTCTTTAAAGAGCACTTACCTGCGAGCCATCACACTCTATTTTTTTATTCGGCCTCTTGCCTTCCTACCAATATCAAATATTTTGCCCTAAATATCAAATATCACAAAAGTTACAGCTTCAATTTCGGGGTTTTACGAAAAAGAAACTTGCATATTCACGCGACACCACTTTTATCCTTCTTCCATACTTTTCCGACACCGATTCTTAATTTGCCTTTTACCGATTTCCATTGCGGACCTTATCATCTATTTCATGCTGTCCCTAAAACACAAGGTAAGATTTCATCTTGGCTAGTTCCTGAACGTGCACCTGCAGGGGTACCCCCACATATAATGAAAACACGCTCCGTCGCTTCTATAGTTTTTCAGGAGCAAATACATACATCGTCCCCTCTGTTATTGAACCTCGCTTTACAATTACAGATGATGATAATGACGATGAATTGTGCCCATGGCCTTTGCAGTACACAGGCAGCTTTCAAGCACCTTAACCCCCCCCCCCCCAAAAAAAAAAAAAAGCTGGAGGAAAGACACAAAAACCGAGAAGGAGAGAGGAAAAAACAACAAGGCAGCTTCGCCGTATACAGTGGTGCCAAAAGCTTGACGAAAGTACAGAGCTAGCCAGCCTTCTTTGTTACACTTAGGTTTTTCTCTTTCTATTCGGCTCTCTTTCTATGTCTTGCAATATTTCTCTTTATTTTTTCCTCTTTGTTTCTATTTATTTTTTCATATTTCTCTTTCCTTTTTTTCTTCCTATGTGTGGTTTTGCCTGTGTTACGCCAAGCGACCACAGCATACGACAGCCGAGGCCCCTAAAATGCTTCGTACCTAAAACCATCATACTTCTCTTTGACGTCAGCGCGTGCTCAACAAGCTACCGTTGGCTATGTTAGATTTGTTTTTGCCCTGCGTTGATATTACCATCAAGGCGCTCAAAAAATTAGAAGAAGCAGGTGTATGTTCGGCACGAGCGCACGCTCACACGGCTATGCTATACGTGGTTTCGCCTGTGTTATCTATGCCAAGTGTCGACAACAAACATCACAGCATACCACAGCCTGGGGAATGACATTTTTTTTTGTTTTAATAGGCTTTTATGCAGATTTTCAAATATGTAATCAGTTTTATAGTATGTTACATTGTTTTTCTTCTGTACCATGACAATGGGTAAAATGTAGCTCTTTTTAGACACCTTTTCTGCCATTACACTTGTATAGTCATGAGCCATTTACGGCTCATTTCGCTCCACAATAACTGCAGAATAAAAATAACTAAGATGGAAGTGCTGTAGGACATTTTAATGAATAAGAAAAAAGTAATGTGAAAAATCTTAAAAATATCAGCCCATACCAGTTGCTTACTTTAGGTTCACAATAATAGTATAAGTGACATCATATTTTAAAAAACCTAATTGCACTCTTTGTTATGCCAATCTGGTTATCAAAAGTACCAAAACCATGATGTCGAATCTCAAGAAGTGGTCCAATATCAAGAAATGTAATTCCAAGCAGCCAGGTGACAATTTCCAAGACCCTCTAGACCATGAGCTTTCTATAGACCATCTTATGGGTGGACTTGAGTGCCGCCATATTAGGCTGTTAGCCTTTGTGTTTGATATCTTTAACAACTAAATAAACAGTGTTATGGTGAACTGGACGCACACGCATGAAAATGGTTGGATTGTTGCATACGATGCTTAATGGCCTTATGAATTCACATTGTCATAATCATCATCAGCCTGACTACGCCCACTGCAGGGCAAAGGCCTCTCCCATGATCCACCAATCAACTCGGTCTTATGCTTTCTGCTGCCACGTTATACCAGAGAACGTTTTAATCTGATCGGTCCACCAAACTTTCTATCTCGCCCATGAATACAGCAATTAATTCACATTGTGGTATTCAAAACCAAAAAAAAAAACATCAGCTTAACAGCCCAAGATGGCGGCGCCCATACGTTTTAAGTAAAATCATGGAGGAAGGAATAAACTGAGGAGAGAGCGTTACGTCACATTTTGTAAAGCCGGAAGCAGGGAAGAGTACAGGACTCCTCCTCTCAATTGTGGGTACGCTATGGCGGCTCGCGCATGCGCAACAGGCGCCAGGGAGGAGGAGCCGACGGTGCGTCTACCGCTGCCCGGCGCCTCCCTCTCGCTGGCGCGCGAGACGACGGCGTGCCAACATATATTGTCCCACAATCCCCCTGCAACAGCACGTAACTTCCGCCTCACTTCTCGCTCTGCAGGTTGCATTGCGAGGGTGTACGGAAGGGCATCTCCTTAGCTTCCCTTTCTCCATGGGTGAAATATTCTATACCTTGTCATGTGCTCTTTAGCCATGTGCTCTTTAAAGTGATTTTAACCTGATTATTTGAATTTAATTACAACCTTGTATTTTTTTGCCGCGAAACTAGTGAAAGAAGCACGGTGTAGGAATATGACAGGTGGCTCAACTGCGCCCGCCCAAGCATACCGGTTTCGCGTGCGCTTCGAGCAGTTTCCGATGGATAGCGCGCGTGCATGGGGGCCATCAGTCAGCACAACACATAAGGCCAAACGCTCTGAATACTCGCTCTCTTATTAAGCAATGTAAGCTCATAAAGTTATCTTTACGTGCATTATTGCACGTCGTTTATAAATTTTAGCAACGTTTTTCTGTGCGCAAGTGTTCTAAGTACTTATCTTCAGTGGTTTTGGCGACTTTTGGAGCCGATACAACTGTTATAGAAGCCGGCCGGCGCGATTCTAATGACGTCTACCTCTTCTAGTTAGTTTGCAATTTGATAGCGGGAACCCTATGTGGCATAATGGAAAAGACTGTAACGTAATAAACGACACCTCGACAGTAGTGGACGGCACCTGTCGCAAAAATAGCCCTTTTCTTCACTGATTGACTTCGACCGAAAGCAAGTCAGAAGGCTATTTGCTAGCTAATTAAAGTTTCAATTGATCGCGTCTGCATTCCGCCACTCAGTAAAGCAATGTAGGCAATGAGTTTCCTCGCCGAGGAACATTTTTACGCTTTGTCACTTGTTGGGCGGTGCTTTTTGGTGACCTTGTGTTATACAATTGCTGCGTCGTAGTTATGGAATGCGCCAGATATAAATAGCTAATTGCACCGGCTTCATATAGGAAGCCTACAGGTACTCTTTGAAAGCAAGCAAAACAAATCTCTTTCCCCCCCCCCCCCCCGAAAAAAATAAATGTGTCATCGAACTGTCTAGCAGATTGGTGAAGAGCAAGTGTGATTATGTGTGTCGCACCACGAAATAGCCGCGCATCTTTTAAATGCGAAGCATTTCTTAGCAAACTTTGGCGACTTTGAGCGTATCTATCTATCTAGCCGATTACGTTTGGGTGCTCTCGTGGTCACCCCCTTAACTCGGTGTGAACCAAAATTAGCATGGGAGGGTAAGATGGTTTGACGAATATGACGCGCTGGTCAAGACATGAGTAATGTCACAATCCAGCCACGAACGTCGTCAAACATTTCCCGCCAGACAGTGGCACATACCCACGGGTGGGTATGGGCCGCTGGAATGCGGTATGTGCCACAGGTGATTGGCAACTATTATTTACCCAGGAACGACAAGAACACACATGGGCAATTTTAACGCGTGAGCGTTAAGCAATACCCCACATCAGTAGCGTCGACCCAACGAAGGCGGAATAAATGTCAGTGTTAAGAAAAACCTGAGATATGCAGCGTTGACCCCCCGACGAATGCAAATAATAAATTTGAGGGTTCCAGCAGGAATCGAACCCAAGCATTCATCGTGGCAGTTTAGAGTTACATTTTAGAGTTTAGTTTATTTACCACGTACAGTGAAGCATTATATCACAGAGCTACGCTAGGTCTCGGAACTACTTTTCAAGTGGACGCTAATCTTCGTGAAGCGTCAATAGTGGTTGCAATGCTGCCTACCGAATTTTAGAAATATTACGTATGTACTGCTTTGATAGAACTTCGGGTTAACGTCAATTGTGGTTAGGTACCACTCTCTGAAGTTGATTTATGTAGCAGTGTCCAGTGCCAACACCTTTGCGAGCATCAGCGCTTAATATCAGCTTCTGGGGTTGCTAGTACGCATGTTCCAGTTGGCATCATTGTGCAAGGGTAAACAACTGGTTATATAAACATCTGCAACTCTTCCACATATGTCTGTGCGTGCAACATTTGTACATATCTTTAGCGTCATTTCATGACGTGTCGTTCAATAAAAAATTGCAATGCGGTCACCTTCCCTCCGCACGCTTCGCACAACGTAGATTCCCAAGTACGTGGGATCTGCCGAATTTTTTTCTACACACCATGATTAAGACTACAAATAATTTTTGCACTGCCATAGAACAAAAAAAATGGTCAAAGTTGAAAGCGGTGCCTCACAATTACATAAAAACATGCACTTGGCAATTTATTCGCGTACACATGAAATGGTAACAAAATGAAAACAACTGAACAAAATTAGACGCAGGCATAAAATAATAACAGTATGACAACAGCCGATTACATCGTTGCTCGGTTAGACAAGCTTTGCAAGCTTTCTGACTGCGCTTTTGGACTGCGCTTTTCTGACTGCGCTTTTGGTCCTGACTGCGCTTTTGGAGATTCTATGTCGATGCCTGCCTGGATGCAGCCATCTCATCGCAACTCATGTGACAGTTCAGCGGGTCGTCATCATTGTTGCTGATGCTAGAAGGGGCGCCTTTTTGCTTCGCAGGCGCCAAAAGCTGCCTTTCAGCGGGCCGCTTCCGAGTCGTCGATCTCTTCGAGAGGTAAGGCGGGCAATCTGGAAATACCGTGGGAACAGCGTCACACGCCAGCGATACTCGTAGTGGCGCGCTCATCAGTACATTGCCGTTGTAGTGGGCGGTCCACGTCTTAGTCACGAGATGAGACTCGAAATGTCTCTCGCAAACACTGTCTGTTGCTTGTAGCGGCCGATCTTTCCTCGGTATGGCATGTCACCAGAGCTTGAGACACTCGTCGTCTTTCGGGGAAGAAAACAGCAAGTACTTCTCCTTGCACGACTTGTAGCCGGTCATGCAATGCGGGACGAAGCACTTTTTCCCCATCAGCGGTTCAAAAAACGATTCATACCGCAAAAAACCGTGTGAACGCTGCACATGTCTACGTGTTTACCACATAAAACTGCGCGAACGATGAATGGTTGGATGCATGGATGGATGGACGGATTCATATGGCTGTACCCTTCAGATCGGGCGGTGGCTAGCGCCATCAAGCCGTAATACTTAGTGAACCAAAAACTAGATTTTTCGTCCTTTAAATAGTGAGGTTGAGGACTCGTACTTTGCAGTGAAGTGTTTAATTTTCACTCGTGCCTTGACTTTAGCCACCAATCAGATAACCTCCTTATAGTTAATTCTACCCGCTCAAAGTCTATTTTGCCCTCCCTGTCCCTAAACCCCCAGTGCTTTGTTTGACCCCTGAACATACAGCGCCACCTCTCGAAGGTAGGGCGAAACACACGCAAATCATCGGCGCGCGCTCAGTACGGCGAGGCTCCGCTGTTCAAATACCTCTCCTTATTTCTCTACCGTGGAAACAAGTGAAAAGCTGTGACTTTTTTTTTACATTCAGCAGCCATGACCACCCATTCAAAATGTAAAGTGCCATCTGTCAACAACGCCGCAAGCACCACCCAAAATCTTGTCTTCGTCGCGAAAAACGAAACTGGTCTCATATATGGCAACCTTTCAGCGGCTAGCTGCCGGTTTTTCGCCTTCGTTCTGCAATACCTTGGGGCTGTGCGCACCTGTGCAGGCAATCAGGCAGCCGCGACAATGCGGAAACAAAAAAAAACACTGCTTTCAACTCAATGTAATAATTACCTGAGCGAAGAAACAAACAAATACAGACGGGATCGGCGCCGTGTTTTGTTTCACGTATAAACGCACTATGGCCTCGGTTCTCGGTGTTCCGTCTATCTGAAACGCATTCCTTGCGATATAAACTAGACCCGGCGAAAAACCAGTGACAGATATTTTTGTTGGCGCATTTAAAATACGTCACAACCCCGCGCGAGAATATCATCGATCAGTATGTGCTTGTCGGTATTGCACAGCGACGAGAGCGATGGCTCATGATTGGCTACTCCGATGGATTAATGTTCAACAACAACAACAACAACAACAACAACAACAACAACAACAATAATAATAATAATAATAATAATAATAATAATAATAATAATAATAATAATAATAATAATAATAATAATAATAATAATAATAATAATAATAATAATAATACCTATTATTATTATTATTATTATTATTATTATTATTATTATTATTATTATTATTATTATTATTATTATTATTATTATTATTATTAGTAATATTATTATTATTATTATTATTATTATTATTATTATTATTATTATTATTATTATTATTATTATTATTATTATTATTATTATTATTATTATTATTATTATTATTATTATTATTATTATTATTATTATTATTATTATTATTATTATTATTATTATTATTATTATACAGTATACAGTCACCGTATACGTATACAGTCACCTCGAGACTAACAAATTCTTCTTTTCAAACCAGCACGGATTCAGAAAGGGCATGTCATGCGAAACACAGTTACTAGAATTCACTACAGACATTCATTACAACATAAATAATGGCCTACAGACTGATTGCATATTTCTTGATTTCGCCAAAGCATTCGATCGTGTCGCCCATTGTCGCCTTATTTCAAAATTATCTGCCCTCCGATTACACTCCCTCACTTTATCTTGGTTACGCAATTTTCTGTCACTTCGCAAGCAGTTCACAATCGTTAATAATTCTTCCTCTCCCTCTTCGTATGTCTCTTCTGGCGTCCCACAGGGGAGCGTTCTTGGCCCATTACTTTTTCTTATCTACATCAACGACCTCCCAACTAACATATCATCGCATATCAGAATCTTCGCTGATGACTGCATGCTCTACAGACCTATAAACTGTCCTAACGATCACTCCATCCTTCAAGATGATCTGAACACTATTTCTAATTGGTGCAGCACTTGGCTTATGAGGTTGAATACTAATAAGTGTAAAGTTGTTTCTTTTGGACGTAAACAGGTCATATCTAACTTCACTTACCATATGCAATGTGACAGGCTCTCCACGGCGACTTCTTACAAGTATCTTGGCATCCACCTTACACCAGGGCTTTCCTGGTTTGATCACATCACTAACGTTTGTGCAAAAGCCTCCAAAACATTGGGGTATTTACGCCGAAACCTTCGTCGTTGTCCCACTAACATTCGCAAAATGTCTTACCTAACTTTCGTCCGCCCGCAACTTGAATATGCCTCATCTGTTTGGTCCCCTTCCGCTCAGTATCAAATTAACATGCTGGAAACAATCCAGAACAGAGCCACCCGTTACATTTCTAGAAACTATGACATCAATTCCAGTGTGACTCAGCTTAAACTCCATCATTCCCTCCAAGCATTAAATGTTCGTCGTCACGTGTCCTTGTTATGCCTATTTCATAAGTACGTCTACAGTAACAAAACATCGTCGTTGCACCTTCAACGCCCGCTCTACACGTCACGCAGATTACATAACCATCTCAGCTTCACTCGCATTTTTGGAAACACGAACGCGTTCAACACATCCGCACTACCACAAGCCATCCGCATGTGGAATGATCTTCCCGACGATATCGCCTCTGATAGCAACCCCAACACGTTTCGGCAAAAAGTTCAGACGCATTTCCTTAATATTTCATCTTGACGTTCTTTTACTTCTTTTCCGAGGGTTTTTATGTTACGGAGTGTTCTTATATACTTCATCGCCATGTTTACGTATTGCTGACTTATTGCTTTGTTAATTTTTTTTGTTATTACTAACCGACATTGTACCGTTTTTATTTTGAAATTTACATGCGATTTTTCACTGTAACCCCCCTTACTCAATGCCTTCTGGCCTGTAAGGTATTTTCAATAAATAAATAAATTATTATTATTATTATTATTATTATTATTATTATTATTATTATTATTATTATTATTATTATTATTATTATTATTATTATTATTATTATTATTATTATTATTATTATTATTATTATTATTATTATTATTATTATTATTATGTACGAGGCCATTGACGCCACATCGCCAATGGACTGCGCATGCGCGCCGGTATCGATGAGGCACGCTCCTTGGGTTTTGGCGGCCACATCATGACATCTGTGGACCAAGGGACATAGGAGATAACAGAAATTCAAATGTCACTTCTCCCCCCTCCCTCCCCCCCCCCCTCAAAAAATAGAGCCAAAGCAGGCCTACGTGATTACCAACTGGCGCACGGCAAGAAATATCGGTGGCCAAAGGCCAGAAGTTTCGATTACGATGACCTCCACTGGAGGTGCTGTTCAGGCCCGGAAGGGCCGTTTACTATAAACTTCTAGGGAAACCTGTAGTGCTTTCTTAGCTGATAGCATGGATGTGTGCATCTGATATTTTGTATAATGTCACATTGAAAAAATAGCTTCACTAACTTTAAATCAAAAGATTCCTTAGGTCCGGTACATTTCTACAAATGATTCTCAATAATGAGGATTGTGGGTATAATTCATCTTGGGGCTTGAAGTTTTTGGTGAAAGATAAATGTCAGATTTAAATAATTTTCAGTGTGGGTTACATTGATTAACATATGTGATTGCGGAATAACTGTAGAGGTAACGCCAGTTACTTTATTGGTAACGGTGACGCGTTGCCTTTTTTTTTGTAGGTAAGGTAGGGCGATAACGCATTCCTTCTTGGTTAGAGTAACGAGTAACGTCATGAGTCATAGTCATTGGCGCCTCGTACAGAATGTACGAGTACGAGGCACCAATGGCCTCGTACATTTTGTACGAGGCCATTGGCGCCTCTGTTTTAGGGGCGAAGCTCCTTAAGGCGTGGGCTGTGCGTCCCCTGTATGTAGCCACCTCTCGTTTAGTTCTTGCAGTGTTCACTAGATGGCGGTACCGTCTCCTGTATGTATACCCACTTCTCGTTTAGTTCTTGCAGTGTTCATTAGATGATGGTACTTGTAGCTGATGATGAAAAGATGCAAGATGTTATAAACTAGACGGTGGTACTTGTAGTTGATGATGAAAGATGCGAGATGTTATAAACTAGGAATGATGTCACATATGGCGCGTGTCATTGGTGGAAGGCAGTCATTCGATTTAGTGCGGCGACGTACGCTAGGAGGAGCGTTGGAATAAAATAAAGTGGGCAAAATGTACGGAGGATTCATGGTTTACCAGGTTTACCTCCGGAGCTTCGCCCACTCATCATCATTCACTTCGTGGATATGGCGGCACTTTTTTTTTGCTTGTGCGAGCAAAATAAATCAATGAATGAATTGATTAATTAATTAATAAACATTATTTAAAGTCCGGCAGCTTTACCAGGTGAGGTGGGGAAAGAGGAGATTAACCCCTGTCCTTTACCACTCTCCGTCGATTATTATGCTTACGGTGCCTCAGGTGACCGCTCGAAGTCCTTGGACCCGGGCGAGATCTTCAGCGGGCGGCCCAAAGCTGGTCGGCCAGCTCGTCGCTGGTGAGTGCCGCCTCCCAGCGCCGATCGGCAACAGTGACCGCAGCCGCGGCGGAGGCCGGCCCCTGCCCTCGCGCTGTGGTGGCAGCAGCAATTGGCCTCGGAGTTCGTCCCTGCCTAATATGCGTCGCGAAGGGAGCGGTGGCAGTGACGTTAACTTTTTCAGCACACTCCCAAAGCATGTGCTGCAGTGTGGTCCTTTGCCCGTACGCTTTACACGCGTCAGTCGGGTATAGATGAGGATAACAGAGGCGTAGGATCGCCGGCCTGGGATATACGTAATTGTTTGTAATAACCTCAGAGTTACGGCCTGCCTTTTGTCCAATTTGTTGTGTGGCGGTGGGTATTTGCGTCTTTTTAGTCTATAATGTTGTGTAATGTCGTTGAATGTGGTCAGCCCCTACGGCCATTCCAGTTGTTGTTGTGTGGATAGTGCCATCGTCCCGCTCTCGGAGGTGTAGGCGGCCACTGAATCGGCTGCAGCTCGGTGAGTGAGATCTCGAGCCGCAATGTGGGCCACCTGGTTACCTGCGAGAAGGATGCTGGTGTGAGTCGGGGTCCACAGAAGAAAGACATTCGTATTTTCAGTTTTGAGATAAGAGCAAAATAATACGCTAATTTTGTATTAGTCGTATGACACGCTTAAATGGCGTAGTCAGGGAGAGAAATGTCTCTGCATAAACATTTTTGGTTCACTTTAACCTGTATAATTACCGCGAAAATTTGCGAGCAATTATGCGAGGGTGTTCAAAATCAACCTCGCCCGCTAAGGAGTACCTTCCATAACCAAAAGCATAGCTACCACTGCAAAGGCAAGAAGCAAAGCTTGTTTTCAAAACAAAGTTGATAAATTTTATCAACCTTGTAGAAGCTATTATGTAGCAGCTGTCAGAAAATGCCACATACATCATCAGTATAATGTTTTCATTCGTTTTTGCCGCACCAATGTTCCTTCAAAGTCTTTTTTTGCCGAAAACCAGCGCCTGGTGGAACCGTCTTCTCCCTTCATTGCCTGCATCTAGCACGCGTCATCATTCAAGGCTACACTAACCTATTATGTCTTGACCTTATAATAGGTTAGTGTTGTTTTAACATGTATCCTCACTGATTTTTTTATTGTTTTTTGATTTTTTTTATTGTTTTTGTATTGCCCAACCCACTCCGTCAAAAGCTCAAACTCAAGGCTAAAGTAGCTCATACTCAAGCCAAATGAGCAGAGTTTTTAATAATGACTAATAAATAAAATCATTTTCATTAAGTAAAGCCAGCAGATTAAAAGCAGCAAGAAAATAGTATTTATGCCAACTGAGAATTTTCGTCGCCAAATGGGTCGAAAAGTAGCCAATCTGGCACGAAGTTGCCACCAACGGCAACACTGTTTGTCACATTACCATGAACTTTCGAGAACAATAAATATAAAATTGGTGCCTGTCTGTTGAATATGTCCAATATTTTTTGCCTCGAAAATTCTGCATTTGGAAATAAAACTAAGTTAGTTTTTTGCTACGGGTGGTATGTGCATAAAATACATTATGTTCAATCGAATCTGAAATATCCATTTTCGGATCTGTGTCTATCTCTCAATGAATCGCCCGTTTGCGAAATCCATCATTAGAAGACTGCTGAGATTATGCCTACCGAGTAGCTAGCTGTCCACGTGGTTAAGCCATATAAACAGCTCGAAGAAGACAGTCCGTTAAACACACACGGCCCTTCATGTGTGATTGTTCTATGGATCTAACGTGTTGTCATCTTCGCGCTGTTTATGTCTTCAGACAACTAGCCCAACAACATGCATTACTTTAACCGTAGTGTTCGTGAGACAGCGGTATTAGTGAGTTTTTATTGAATCAGAGAGAGACCAAGCAAAATACCGGGTAAAAAAAGTGGCCCAGTATCTGCATGTTTCCCTGCAAATATCGTCGAAAAACGATAGTCTTGCGTGTGGAGAGAGTGAGCAAAACGTTTATTTGATGTACTGTGCGAGAAAATCTGTGAAGCGTATTCTGGAAGCACTAGAGATTATCGATCCGTGCAGCGAATGTCAACAAACGCATCCAGGCACGATAGACAAGAGCGCCATCTGGCAGTTATCTTAGAAAACGAAGGAAGGCGTGAGCGCCCGCGGAGAAAGATGCGCGCCTGTCTCGGAGGCGATAAAGAGTAAAACACAAAGCGACGGGCAGGTGCCACCACCATGTCGTCTTAGCAAAGCGTTGGAAACACTTGCCGTTTTCAGCATGACGTTGCACTGTCAGCGCAGCGTGATAAACGCTACGGTCCTTAAAATTACTTGTGTGTGCCTTCTCTAGTACAAAGGCACACATACAAAACATCGTCGTGTTGCCATGGTGCCTCAGATATAAGCAATACTTGCTTTTTAATTGACATTCGCACAAGTATCAAGTATGAATGCAGGAACTTCAGTAATATTGGTGGGCGATGCGGATGGGGTTGGCCGTTTGAAGTATCGGTTGGTGCCTTTAGCGGGGATCATTACGCGGACAAACAGAGAAATGTAAACAGACATACCAAAATATTGGCTTTGATAAGCATTTGTTTAGATGCGAAGTAGCGCTTGCTTGGGGCTGTGCCCGATAACTCCAACACTCGGCAACCATCCGCTTCCCCACTGTGCATGCGCGAACTCTCCCCCTCTCCTCGCGTGAGCTCAAGGAGGTGGGGTGGAAGAGGTGGCAGAGCGCTGCCTCCGGTTGTCGGCTTTGTTTCGCCTCTCCCATATATCTCTCCGCCACAGCCGTGCGCTCGTACAGTTATAGTTTACGGTAAACGTGATAGCGGAGGTTAAGGGAATGGCGTTACCATGGAGCAAACGTTCATTGTGGACAGTGACTTATAGTTTAGCGGGATATCGTTAACGTGGTTAACGTGTCCTAGCTGGGACGGTGGTGCCACCTATCAGATAGATATTAAGTTAAAGACAGTGAAAAGGAAAAGAAAACGAGAATGTTTGCCTATACCACCACGCGAAGCATCGTTACAACTTTATTTTACTAATAAAAGAGCAAACAAATATGAACCACGCACCAAACGCAAAAAAAAATCTGTAGCCAATTTGTTTACACCGATCTTGTAGTTAGACCTAGACGCGTTCAAAATAGGAAGCTGTCTCAAAAAGTACGCCAACTTTTTCGTAATACTCAGTCGTCGAAGCTAACTGAAGGCAAGCGAAGCCACTTTAAACAGTCGTTTGCTGCGAACAAAGTGAATCTTTCAACAACTACGCCAAAATCACTTTGAAGCGGGCGTCCGAGAGCGCCGCCATGTTTACGTGCACTACGTACCCCTACGCTACTACGGTAGCGTGAAATCTGAAAAATACCGTCTGTATTGTAAGCGCTACGGGTAACGTACGTATCTGCGCACGCATACATTAATCCCGCTATCATGGTACGCCCAGCATCTTCGTAAACCGGGATACTATAGCTGTCTAATTCTGTGCGCACTCGTTCGCTGCATTGTACTCTCCTAGCAGTGGTAGGTGTTCACTTTACGGCATACACACGGTAATACACACAAATAGAAGGGGGGTTACCGTAAGTGGTAACCAGTGTATACGTGATTCCACACACAAATGAGACATACACGCAAACATACAAGTGTAACAACAAAGGAAACACAAGTGAACACCAATACTACTTCGCATCCCCACAAGGCTCTCTCTAGTCGGAGATTGTGTAATTTTTTTGTTGCAAGACACTATTGGAGGTTTCGCCTCCCATCCTACATGATGTGCAAGAATCTTGTTGAGCCAGACACTCAATAGGTATCTGCAACGCACCTGTTAGGGGTGTAAAAACGGGGGGAGGAGGTGAGAGGGAGTTTCAGACCCCTCTTGAAGTGTTTCAGTTTTGCTTGCGTATATTACACGCACACACACAAAGGCACACACGAACATAATGGTTGAACTAACCCTCCTTACCACCCCCCCCCCCCCCCAAAAAAAAAACGAATTCTGGCAACGGACTAGGTCTCCCACTGTCCTCTACAAAATACTGGCCAACCCGTGGATAGGACGCATTAGGGGTACCGACAGGAGCAACTGAGTGCAAACCAGTTCTTCAGCTGGCAACTGCGGTCATTCGCTACCACCGATACCCACCTTTCCTTCCTCCGTGCCGATACCGCTATCAGCACCGACCATACGGAATATAAACTGCCGCCCGTGTACGCCCCTCTGGGGCACGACAGCACGTCGACAATGCAGCGCTTACTATTCGTGCTGTTGAGTTCAGTTACCTTGATCGTTGCACTTTTCTTGCACAAAAAGCAAGAATCGCTGTCTTTTTTCCTGTCGTGCCCCAGAAAGTGGTTATTCGCTATAGAAACATGTCAAGAAAGTGTTCAATGTTAGTTAAGAGGCCTGCTTCTAATGCTTGCTGGAGATGTGGAAACGAATCCCGGGCCCGATTCTAACGACGTACTTGCACAAGTGCTGGAAAGCGTACAAACGACTGAATCAGGCCAAAACGGCATTCGAAGCGATTTGCGGGAGTTGAAGCAATGGCAGACGTCTGTAGACATTACTCTAAAGCAACTGTCTACTAGGATTCGTGCAGTGTAAGTCGATGTTACCGACTCGAAAAGCTGCCACGCTTCATCATCAGTAGATTCTCTTGGTACGGATTCCAGTGGTTTCTATGTTCAGCTCCGAACAATCGCATCGCTCGCGTTGTAACGATACGGGAAACCAGCTGAGATGCTGTAATTTAGTGTTTTTCGGAATTCACGATAATGTTTCTGAAACGTGGTCAAATGCTGAAACAAAGTTCATCGAATTCTGCAAGGATAAGTTAGACATTACTATTGATTCATCTAAACTAGAACAGGCACACAGGATCGGGAAATACGACTCCACGAAATGCAGGAAAGTAACAGCTGAATTCGCGTTTTTTAAAGACAAACAACACATCATAGAAAACGGTTCCAATCTCAAAGGAACCGATTTCGCGGTTCGCGAAGATTACTCATTCCAGACGAGAATAGCCATCAAGAAGCTGATAGAATTTGCAAAATCCAAAAATGTGCCGTGCAAGCTTAATGTCGATAAGCTAAGAATAAATGACAAAGTTTACGTGTATGACGCTACCAGTGACGTTGTAATGCTATCTTCAACTTATATATGTTGAAGATAGCATTACAACGTCACTGGTAGCGTCATACACGTAACTATATATATATATATATATATATATATATATATATATATATATATATATATATATATATATATATATTTGATGCTTTGTCGTAAAAACACCGCACACATCGAGCTCTCTGTATGCTTCCCTAATATACGCTGCATCCTTCCCAAAGGCACCGAACTCTGATCGTACCTCGGTAATCATGTGTCTGATATTTCAGTCTTGACCTAAACGTGGCTGCATGATGAGATTAGAAATGACGAAATACTGCCTGATCTGAATAATTACGCCATCCTACTGAAACGATTAGAATGACAGAAGAGGCGGAGAAGAACTGATCACCGTGAAACAGCAGATAACTTAACTTCAGGTGAACATTCACAGTGATTTAGAAATTATGTTAATTTGCATCACTTCGTCGTCTTCGAAGAATCTTTTTGGCGTCTGTTACAGACCACCAGATAGTCCACGATCTTTCGTCTCCAATTTGCATGACAACCTCACCAAAGTAAAAGCCAAGTTACAAAAGCAGGCATCTGCCTACTTGGCGACTTCAACTATCCCGACATTGTCTGGCATGGCTTATGTTTGAAAACGCGTGAAGTAGCTGGTTTTCTTCAGTTGACCTTCGATTACTCCTTGGTACAACTATTCTATCAGCCTACTCGAGGAAAGAGCATGCTGGACCTCGTATTCCCATCAGACCCTGATTGTATTGGCGCTAATTCCTATTCGGAGGGCCTCAGCGACTCTGCATTACTTCTTTTGAGATTATTGTTCCCTCATGCACACGTGAAACAATCAATGAAGGTATCTTTGATTATAACCGTGCAGACTGCAACGCTATTAACGTTGGCTTGCATGGTTTTTGTGGCACGTTCCTTCCGACTCTTTCTCAGCGTTCGGAAAATACCAGGTAGCAATATGAATCATTTTTATGCCTCACTTTTCTTGAAAAGGTGGCGACAAAAAGCCCATTCGAGTTCTAAATTAACCGCTGTATATCAGTGAACACTTAAATTTTTTTCATTGGTTGTAACTGCCTATACGAGTTTACCCCAGTTATGCTAATAATGACATATTGATTGAATAAAATTAGTCGTAACGATCCTTCTGTTAATGTTTCTGACTGTTAATTCCACATTAAATATTGTTGAAGCAACTGTTCTGAAAATTGCACTCTTAATATTTGAATAATATGCGATTCTTATTCGATTCGTTGCAATTATGCTACTTCATTCGCATTTTATCTGTGTCTAAAATTTCCTATTGGCAAAGCCCTACAGGTACATATCATCGACAGAAAAAGCATCTGTCCTGAGCACTGGTCTGCAAATAGCTGTTTGAGACGTGAGCTCATATAATACCGAGAGTTGCCGCTGAATGAGGGGTGTGCTCTTTGTTACGTTGTGCGCTATAAGTGAAAGCGCAGCATTTTTTGCATCAACTGGGACCTATATGCTAAGTCGCTTGCCTCAGCATGAAAGAAAAGGACACTCCCATTCTGCCGGCAGGGGCACAGCGGATGTTCTCCTTTAGGCGGGTTGTACGTGCCACGTAATTCAGTCGTTTTAGAGCACCATTTTTAAATACGGAACATTTCTTATTCGCATGATGTCGAAGATCCGGCGTCGATGGCGCCGTCGACAACCCCACTGTCCATGCTCGCGTATCGTGCCAGCCCAGAAAGACACCAGCAAAACTGTCGCGCCCTTTCCCACAACCATTCATTGGCCGCCCCATATATGTAGGCACTTGATTGCGCCTACGGAATTCAGTCAAGGGCGTCTTTACATGGTTTTCGCTTGCCTTGACCCTTTGCTTGACTCGAGTCGGTGCGATGTAAACAAAAGTAACTTAGAGCCGTAGTGGGGCACAATCCAACATCAGCGTCCCATCACTCTTTGAATTCAACGCTTCTCCTTCATTCAATAAATAGGAATATTAACGACGAATTAACAATTAGGCATTCCTTACAATTACGCTACATTCACGCGATACCCCCACCAATCTGTGACGCATTTACTCGAGCCTCCCATCCCCCCTTTGGAAGATGCAAGTGAGTCTTTTTTTAAACGGCTTGCGTACACACGGCCTGTTGCACACATGTATAAATATTGGGAAAATAATACATGCCGATTTCTTTGAGCATGTCATTATCTTAACGCAATCAGTTAGATGCTTGTATTTGCTTAACTCGCTGCATTCATTTATAAACAAGGCCAACCAAAAGAAGCGAAAAAAGAAAGTCACGTAGGCTACGCCCTGTGCCCTGTAGACTACTTTTTATTACATAGATCAAAGTAACTTGCTCCACAAAAAAATGCGTTTTCTTTTCATCTAATATCTTTTTTTCTGCCGAGAAAAAGTGCACACGATCACCAGCAGCCAGGGGATAGGAACAGGTCCAAAAGAGCAGACAAGTTTATGACAATCTGAATAGGCGTTGAATATGACCCTAATATTTTCAGTGATGCATAATTGAGTGATTTTAATAAGCAAAATGGCAGAACAGAAGGACAAATATATTAATAAACGCAGTGCTTAAATCAGGCAACATGCCTGACATCTCTCGAACGATATTGCTATCGCGCAGTGCTACTCTGTAGCCAGCCTGCTGTATGATAATGCATGTGAACGCTATTTTTCAAAGAAGGACATAAAGTCGCTTCTTTAATATTGAGCGGGACGCGCGAAAACTACTACGCGCCAAGTTTCTCGAGAATATCAAGGCTGTGGTGACCGCAATGTGGTGGCCAGTCGCCAATCTGGAGCGTGCAGCAGACTTTCGATATCCAGTTGACCGTTTTACCCGTCATTCTCTTCACCCGCCCATGTCTCAACGGAATCCTTGGCCTTTTTGACAAGGGCTCCTTGGGCATCCCGTTGGTTCGAGTTGCAGCAGTTCTTGGCCTCTAGAATGACGTAGAGGCTGCGCAGGTGGGGAACTGCAAAGCTGTTCAGGTCCTCCCAGTGGCTGCACTTCCCACAAAGAAGTTCAGCGAGCTCGGCGAACATCTGTCATTGTAACGACGGCCCTTGGTCTGGTTGTCGCGAACGACCAGGCCAAGGGCATGAGGAGCACAGGAGGTCGCGTAGGACCTCGTCGTAGACATCCAGGTAGGCGACCGCCAAGTCGCACGAGTGGCCTTCGGAGTGGAGCTTGTCCACGCGCCAGTAGAGCTCAGGGACGTCAGGGAGACGCCCATCGGGACACTCTTCGGAGCCCAGCATCCTGAACGTCTTGCCAGCTCTGGTTTGACCATACGTGAAAACGGAGCAATTGACGCCATCAAGAAACGCCGTGAGCATCTCCTTGGTGGTGTGCTCAAATATGTACTTATTCTTCTTATCCTCAACAAAGACGTGATCAAACATAAATGTTTGGTTTGGCTTTACGAGGCCACCGCACGCCCGCTGCCCTTAAGAGTTGAAGGGCTCAGCTTCGGCCTTGACTTCAAACACGAGGCAGTTGGGGTCCACCATGTGAATGATGTTAGATGTCTTGGACTCGCACTCGCTCAGTGAGCGCACCCTCACGGCCACGTTCACGCGCGCCCCAGGTGACAGCGGGTTGTCCAGAGCGGCGGCGTTTCGGGGCCGACTGCGCGGTGTCGGCGGTAGGCCGCTTGCGGTTCTGTGGAGGTGCCATTGTTGACGCTTCGCGGAGTTTATTGAAACTGGAGGTTTGCCAAACCACTGACAGGCAAGCTGCTGGACAAAGCGTAAGCCACGGCTATCTCTCGAGCAGAGATTATTATTATTATTATTATTATTATTATTATTATTATTATTATTATTATTATTATTATTATTATTATTATTATTATTATTATTATTATTATTATTATTCCTCAGCCATGGCTCGTACCCACTCAGGGAAATCGGCCAAGAATAGATGACTTAATTCGGTAAGATTTTTTAATTCAATATTGAAACGAAGCACGCGATCTCCTTTTTTTTCTCCAGGTTTAGAGCCGCTCTTGCCGTCGACCCACTACGTGCGGGTGGCGTTATCCCTCCTTTCGAAAAGAAAGAAAAAGTATAAAAGGGGGAGAAGAAAAGTACATAGCACCACCCCGATACTCACACAGGCTCACCAACCAACAGAGGGCGTGGTGGTCCGTCACTATCTTGAAGTGACGACCATATAGTCATGGGTGAAACTTGGTGATTGCCCACACGACTGCGAGGCACTCTTTTTCCGTAGTGGAATAATTCGACTCGGCTCATGATAGAGAGCGACTGGCGTAGGCTATCATTCTTTCGATATCCTTATGACGCTGAATGAGCACTCCGCCGAGAGCAATGTTACCAGCGTCAGTACGGACCTCCGTGTCAGCATCATCATCAAAATGAGTGAGAACTGGCGCTGCTTGCATGCGCTGTCGTGGGCCATCAAATACTGCTTGTTGTTGGTTTTCCCAAACAAAAGGCGGATCGTCTCTTGTGAGACGAGTCAGGGGTTCTGCTTTCTGAAAACAGCCATGAATGAAGCGGCGATAGTAGGTGCACAAACCAAAAAAGTGCCGCACGGCTTTCTTATCGACAGAAGCTGGTAATTCGGCACCAGCGCCAAGTTTGTTTGGATCAGGGCGGATCCATTCGGCGCTAACTACATGTCCAAGAAATTTGAGTTGCTCATAACCGAAGTGGCCCTTCAGTGGCTTTAGTGTCAGGTCTGCCGATTGGATAGCCTTCGCACACTGCGCAGGCGGTGAAGGTGCTGCTCGAATGTGGCAGAAAAGACCACCACATCATCAAGGTAGACCACACAAGTCTGGCACTTGAGCGCTGTGAGGACAGTGTCCATCATTTGCTGAAAAGTCGCCCGCGCTGAACACAAGCCGAAAGGGGGTACTCGAAACTCGTATAGACCGTCTGGAGTCACGAAGGCTGTTTTCAAGCGGTCTCGCTGATCTACCTCGATTTGTCAGTGCTCGCTTTTGAGATTGAAAGACGTGAAATAATGGGCACGACGAAGTCTATTCAGCGAATCATCGACACGCGGCAGCGAGTGTACATCCTTTTTGGTCACGTTCCTAAGCTTTTGGTAGTCGACGCAGAAGCGTAGTGACCCGTCCTTCTTTTTGACAAGGACGACTGGAGAAGACCACGACCTGTTGGATGGTTCAATAACGCCATCGTCAAGCATCTCGCAGACTCGCGTGCGTATCGCTACGCGTTCTTTAGCGGACATGTGGTAAGGGTGTTGGTGTATTGGGCGTGCGTCTTCGTACGTGATGATTCTGTGCTGAGTGATGGACGTCAAGCGGATCTTTATGGAACTTGCGAAGCGAGACCTGACCTCGAACTAGAGCCCTCGTAACGCAGTCTTGTTATCGGTGCACAGATTAGGATTGATGTCAATATTACCCATTGACATGTCTGCGGTATCCACGAGTTCTAAAGTGAGACAGTTGGTGACGCTTGCTACTTCGTGGGCAAACGCTATCGAAGTGCCACGGAAAAGGTGTCGATACTCGTTGCTGAAGTTGCAGGTAACGATCAATTCAAATCGGACATCACGAAGGTGTATTACACTTCTAGCTACACAAATGCCTTGCTGCAGGAGGCGTTCTAGGTTTTTCTCGGCCAGCATTTCGCCATCGTTCAAACCACAGCATGTGACGTCGAATAGAACACTTGCTCATGGAGGAAGCGTCATGCCTTGTTCAGAAATACGGAGTAGGTCGACACGCCTTTCGTCATACTGCACGTTGATTTATCGCTAAGAAGAGAACGTGACGCGGCGCTCTTGCAGATCAATGGTAGCTCCATTTTCCTGTTGAAAATGAACTCCCAGGATGACTTCACGGGAGCATTTGCGTAGAACAAGGCAGCTTGCTACGGATGTATACCCTTGAATCTGTACTCTAGTTGCGCAGGCGCCCAATGGAGTAACGACGTAGCCACCAGCTGTTCGACTCTACAAGTTATGTCACGGCGTGATTACTTTCTTCAGCTTCGTTGTCAGCTTCCCGCTCAGTACGGAATAGTTTTCGCTGGTGTCCACTAACGCATTAAATGCACAACCATCAATTGTCACTGCTACTTCGAGTGAAAGCCGGCTATCCTGTGCCGCAGATGGGGATGTCGGACCAGTTTCTGCACGGTTCTGCGTCAATAGGAGTTCTTCAGCACTCCGACTTTCAGCGACCCCGCCCCCTGTGATGTGTGGTGCGCGTTCAAAGTGCGCGCCTTCGAAAAGTGCGCGTCACGGAAAAAAAAAAAAACAAAAGGAGAAATACCAGAGTGCACGTGCGGGGCTGCTTAAACAAGAATGACGACGTTAAAGAGCGTCGAGCACGAGGATGCGTGGCAGGACGTGAAGTAAACAAAAGGTAAAACATCCAATGGGCAGCGAACACGGAGATTTCAAGGCCCAATGGCTTGACACCACGAGACAGCAGTATCTCCAATGAGAACGAGACAAGTGGGCGAGAGCTGAAGCAGGAGCCTGAGCAGACGAGAGCAAGGAGAGTTCGAAGAAGACGGGGCAAGCGGAAGGTCGTCACCGGACCGGGCGCTGAAGATGGGCCGTCGGGCGTAGGACCCGAGCCTGCAGGTCTTCAACCGGCCGGGGCCTCCTGCCGTCGTGTTCCCGCTCCAAAGGACCGTGGCCATCCGGTCCTGAACTCCTTTCCAGGGCCTGCGGACTTTGGTTCCGGCAGGCGAGCTACAGCCGTCGGGCTCCGGGCCCGAGCTGTGCGCCCAGCTGCGTGACTAGGTCGACCCTGGTTCTCTGACGCGTCACCACCAGCCTGCGTTCTCTCGTCACAGACGGGTCCACACTCCTAAAGCCAGAGCCACCACGTTCCGGCCTGGTTTCTCGACGTGTCGTCAGCAGCCAGCGTTCCTTCATCCCCGTCCTGCCCGCGTCCTGAAGCCGGAATCACCGCGTTCCGGTTTGCTCATCGTCGGCGGAATTCAGCGTGTGGGTGAGACCGAACAGATATCTTGCGCTACTCCCATCACTCAGCCCCTTTCGAACGTTAGGTTTAGTTACTGACTTTGAACGTTCTTGTTGGGTGTTTACAGATGTGTTTCGTCATGTCCAGTCAACTGTTTATTAAGTGTTTTGTTTTGTGAGGAATCTTTGTCTTTTTACTTTTCAATTAAACTTTTTGTGTGTTTCTTGGAAACCGAACGGCTTTGTCCTTATTAACAAAACTCTCTGAGGCTCAGCCCGGGAGAAAAACAAATCAGCAACAAAGAACCTTGCATCACAAATTGGCGTCCGCTGCGACAGGACAAAGTCGTTTGTTTTTCCAGTAGATTTTTTTGACGCGGTTAACACGATGACGAACACGTGGGAGTTAATTGAGTTGGCGGATAAAATGGGACTGACGGGAGCGGAGTTTAGAGTATGGTACGAGGAGCGGATGGAGAGGGAGCGTGAGGAACGGGCTGCGATATGTGACGCTAAAAAGCAGCAGATTGCATTGCAAACACACGCTAAGAGAGAGGAGTTCGAGCGAGAAACACGGGCTAGGAGAGAGAAGCTCGAGCGAGAGACACGCGCTAAGAAGGAGCAGCTTGAGCTAGAAATGCGTGAAAAGAAAAGGCTGCTCGAGATAGAGATGCGCGAAAAGAAGAGACTGTTGGAACTAGAATATGAGGATTTGCAGCAGTGGCTTGAGAGGGAAAACGCTGAATATACGTGGTCTGAGAGCCAGAGTAGTCAACCAGTGGATGAGGTGTGCTCTGAAAGCAGTTACATCGGGAGCGATTTGAATTTACGTGAGACTGACCCTGTACCTCGTCATGACCTTTCGCTAGAGAAAGAAACTCTGAAAGAGTATGACAGGGAGGTAAACAGTCAAAAGACTAGGAGACTCGATAAGCTTATTGAAGCGCAGGAATGCTTCGTGAGCATGGAACAAGAACGTTCCATTCAGAGTAAAGGGTATTTTGAAACCTGTGAGAGGTCAAGCGCACTTTATTCAGAGGTAGGATTGCCTCTGAATAGCTCCGCTGAAGGAGCAATAAAAGGTCTCCTAGGTAATGCCGGCGAATGCCATAATGAAAGCTCTGATGTAGCAGCTACCTATTGTTTTGGGCCACTGGAGATAGCAACAGACGCTACGGACATGGTTTTTCACCATGATTATAACTTGCCCATACAGAGAGATGGCTTGTGTTCTCGGGAAATTGTAGATGATGCTTTTAGAAGAATATTGGAGCAAAATGCAAAAGCACTTGTTGAAGAACAGAAAGTAGAGTTGCAATGTAGGTCAGCTATATGTGACAATGAGGGTAATCACGATGACCCAGGCAGAAGGGTTGAAAGTATTGATGAACAAGCAATACAGAAAGCTGAAGGGATGGAAAGTGAACCAGAAGGCAGTAATGGTCCAGCAGGTTATTGTACGAGGAAGGACGCCGACTGGTGCTCTTTGGCATCTTCGGTTGAAGAGGTCGCTTCTGTTAAGATGTCTCAACGACTAGCGGCTTACGAGCTCAAGCAAGGCGTTCGTGGGAAGGATGAAATGATTCAGGCGTGGTTGTACTGGTGCGCCTGGAGGCAACGCCTCCGACTGGCATACAGACATTCCAGCGTGTATGCTTGTGATTTCGAGGTTGGGAACCTGGTGATACACAGCTTTAGGTTCATACGAGCTTACGGTCGAGAATTCTTCCACTGGCTTCCGATTCCTTACTCTTGTCAAATGGTTAGAGCAGTTAAACGTCTTGTATGGGACGCTATAACTTAAGCGTCAAATTCGATTTCCCGCTGGTTTCTTTTGGATCTTGCTTGCGGACCATGGAAGGGTGTTGCTTGTAAATATTTGAAGAAGTTACATGCAATGTAACATTAACATGATGTATAGTTTTGAGATGATAGGGTATATATGATAAAAAAAAGGGGTGGTGTAATACTAATTTGGGGATTTTCACAATCCGCTAGAGGTGTCCATACTTTTTCTCACTTCTTGCGTATTTTGAGGTTAGTGAATGTGGACCTTTGGGCAATGCAGTGAACTGTGTGGCGGACATATGTGGGTAAATTGTGGTGCAGTGCGAAACGTGCACTCAACGGCAGTTTTTTTTTTCTTCTCGAAAAAAAAAAAAAAAAAACTTTTCTTATTGTTGTTGGTTGAATGTTACGTTCTGTGGACTCGGTGTTTCGACGTGAGACATGTCAACGAAGAAGCAGTGTGGTGCCATCGGTGTGATGTGTTGAACTGCGTGGTGCAAATATGTGGTGTAATTGTGACGTAGTGCAGAACGCGCACTCATCGGCAGTTTTTTTTTTCTAAAAAAAAAAAAAAAACTTGAATGAAAGGGGGGCGTATGTGATGTGTGGTGCGCGTTCAAAGTGCGCGCCTTCGAAAAGTGCGCGTCACGGAAAAAAAAAAAACAAAAGGAGAAATACCAGAGTGCACGTGCGGGGCTGCTTAAACAAGAATGACGACGTTAAAGAGCGTCGAGCACGAGGATGCGTGGCAGGACGTGAAGTAAACAAAAGGTAAAACATCCAATGGGCAGCGAACACGGAGATTTCAAGGCCCAATGGCTTGACACCACGAGACAGCAGTATCTCCAATGAGAACGAGACAAGTGGGCGAGAGCTGAAGCAGGAGCCTGAGCAGACGAGAGCAAGGAGAGTTCGAAGAAGACGGGGCAAGCGGAAGGTCGTCACCGGACCGGGCGCTGAAGATGGGCCGTCGGGCGTAGGACCCGAGCCTGCAGGTCTTCAACCGGCCGGGGCCTCCTGCCGTCGTGTTCCCGCTCCAAAGGACCGTGGCCATCCGGTCCTGAACTCCTTTCCAGGGCCTGCGGACTTTGGTTCCGGCAGGCGAGCTACAGCCGTCGGGCTCCGGGCCCGAGCTGTGCGCCCAGCTGCGTGACTAGGTCGACCCTGGTTCTCTGACGCGTCACCACCAGCCTGCGTTCTCTCGTCACAGACGGGTCCACACTCCTAAAGCCAGAGCCACCACGTTCCGGCCTGGTTTCTCGACGTGTCGTCAGCAGCCAGCGTTCCTTCATCCCCGTCCTGCCCGCGTCCTGAAGCCGGAATCACCGCGTTCCGGTTTGCTCATCGTCGGCGGAATTCAGCGTGTGGGTGAGACCGAACAGATATCTTGCGCTACTCCCATCACTCAGCCCCTTTCGAACGTTAGGTTTAGTTACTGACTTTGAACGTTCTTGTTGGGTGTTTACAGATGTGTTTCGTCATGTCCAGTCAACTGTTTATTAAGTGTTTTGTTTTGTGAGGAATCTTTGTCTTTTTACTTTTCAATTAAACTTTTTGTGTGTTTCTTGGAAACCGAACGGCTTTGTCCTTATTAACAAAACTCTCTGAGGCTCAGCCCGGGAGAAAAACAAATCAGCAACAAAGAACCTTGCATCACACCCCCAGAGGTCGCTTTGGTTAGTTTTCCCATGGGGGCCGGAAGACCACGTGGTAGAATACCACTGGGGCGGTGATTAAAATCGCCTAGGCGATGGCGAGCATGCTGGCGCCCGGCAGACGGTGGTGCATGCTGCTTAGAGATAAAGTTTTCGATGTCGCATGGTCGTTGGCCGTAACGGGGTGGCGGCGAGTACGGAGAGAAGCCGCGAAGCCCAAGGCGGCGATATGGGCACTGGCGGTGCAAGTGATCGGCTTCTCCGCAGTGAAAGCATAGAGGCCGGCGATCAGGTGCGCCAAACATCCGACCTCCGAGCAGACGTGTGTCGATCGTTGATGTACTGAACCGGTTGTCCCATACGATGGACGAGAGAAGCGCCACGGACAAAGGGCAAGGGCGGTGGTGGGCACGTCCTTTCGTATTACGGTATGTGCTGCACTGACTGGAGTGAAACAGGAACAGGATGAATGAACAATGGCGGCGTTGCAGTAGGGCGCTTCAAGGCTTCTGCGTAGGTTGTTGCACGGTGGTATTCAGCAATGTCAAGTCTTTACAATTAAGACCCTTTGTGCAACCTTCCGCCCATGTTTCCCCGCTCACGCACTTTACAGACTACGTTTCCCTCTACTACAAACTCGTTGACATATGTTTACACATATACGCATACGCATGTGTCCGAAAGGCACGCGTTTCTACGCAGTGTTTGTAACCACCGTGGAGACACAGCATTTACGGTGTTTTACTGTTGAACGGAAGCGTATTCGACCTTAGGCAGGGTGGTCGTACTTCAGGACAGAAGAAATGCTATTTACGTCAACCGGGCGATGTATTTAGGAGCCCTCCATACGGCGTCCTGAGTCACTGTGGGACGCTAAACACGATATACATACCAACAAACCATTTACGGAGCGCGTATGGGCATGCTTGAATAGAACGCTTGTAACCAACTGCTAACAGACTGTATTGAAACACAGGTTACTTGATGGCTCACAAAATGCCCACGTACAGTCTTCTATTATGAGATTGTTACTATGGCGTCAATTGAAAATTGTGGATAGGGCGTTACTACGTGGTCATCAAACAGCCTAATAACACGACTATGTTCAAAGTTGGTGGCCAATTGCAGCTTGAGCGTTGACAGATTGTTGGTAAAGCAGTCTAAAGACAGTTGGTAGACACTTATTTGAGTCTTGGTAGGTTCTAGTAGCATTCCTTTTCTTGCACAGTCCACTTATCGTTAATAAATATTTTTCTAAGGGCACAACCACCACCACAACCACCACCATCTTATTTGCGGACAGTCAAGACGATATACAGCGGCTGTTAGATATATTTTAGTGTGAGTGTGAGAATAGATATATGTAGAAGGGAAGGCGAGGCTCAATAGAGCAAGAATTTAGTGCAACAAAATGTGTATATATTGACAGAATTAAATAATCACAACGACCAGGCGGTCTCAATAAAGGCCCAAGAAATGCCAGTGCAAGTATACAAGTACCTATGAGTATGGATAAACGAGGGAGATAGATATATGGAGTGACAGGGAAAAACATCGGCAGCAAAGGGAAAGAGAAAAGCTGCAATAATAAAGCACAGAGCGTTATGGGGTATAATAGGTATCAAGTGCTTCGAGGTCTGTGGAAAGGCGTAATGGTTCCAGGGCTTACATTTGGGAAATCACTCGTAAGCATGAAGTCCGAAGTGAAATCAGGATTGGGTGTAAGAAAAGACTGGGGGCGCCTCATTTTGTCGCTCACGGGAATACGACAAATGAGGCTGTAAAGGGGATATGGGATGGGCAGGATTTGAAGTAAGGGAGGTTCGGAGCGAAATGAGATTTAAAGAGGGGCTTAGAAAAATGATGGAGAGTAGATGGGCACGGAAGGTGTTAAGGTATTGGAATAGCAAGAGTGTGGACAGAAAGGGGAGAAAAAGAACTCGAGGCTCACCAGTAAATACATGGCTGGAAGTGTTGGCGACACGGCAAAAAAAACATTAAGCGAAAAGTCATAAGTCGAGAGGATACATTGGACGACAGTGATGGAAAACAAGCCCCCTCTCAGTAACTACCGAAAGGGCAAAAAGGAAATAAAGCGGCTGAAATTTTATGTTATTTCAAAGGGAAGCGCGTTACTGTTTGAAGCAAGTCATAAAGCGAGATTCAGTAACAAAGAAGAACAATGTACATGCTGTGGGGGAGTTAAGGAAACGATGCAACATGTTCAAATTGAATGTGGCGACGTCCACCCTGGTATCAACCATGGTGTAGGCACACTCTCTCCGATCGGTCTCCACTAACTACCCCAAAGAAACCACATTCTTTTTTACTCGTTCTTCGGAAGGTAAAATGACAAAGGTTCCATATCGAGTGGTTACGCAACAACGCTTCAAATGTTTGACACCTATTTTCTACTGAGGCTCCATATTTCGTTGTGAGTATAAGTATCTGCTAAGAATTTATTCAATTTCACCTGCGGGATGAAGCCTTAACTGTAAAGTACAAGAATTGGCACTGGAACACTTATGAGAAAAACTACGATTGAACTATTCCTGATGTTTATTCATGGATCATTGTCGTCAAACCATGTGCCCAGAAGATTCGTATAAAACAGTAGTATCTGATATATTGTATGTATATCTGTAGCTGTAGCGAAAAATGCAATGTCGTCAGCGTATATATACACCTGTGTATCAAGTTGTAGTGCAGTTTTGCACAATAAAATAATAAATACTGATGGTGACAATACGGAACCTCTGGGGAGACCTCTAATTATTTATACTTTGAAGATGACACGCCAGATTGAGAGCAAAAGAAGACATTATCTTTTAGAAAGGAGTAAACACATGCGACGAAGTAATTTGGTAAACCATCGTGCATTAGCGAATTTATCAGTTTGTGTTCCACAATGTCGTAAGCATTTGCAATATCTAAATATACTAAGGCGGAAATGTGTATCTTAGAACGAGCTAATTGTATCCTGCTGTCCAAATCAACATGGGCACACCAAAAGGTGCAGCCATGCCTGAATCCGATTTGCCATGAGCTTACAATTGTGTTTCGTCCAACAAGCTGTCTATCCTAGTGTGTCGAATTCTTTCGATTAGTTTTACCAGATTAGATGTGAGTGAAATAGGCATATTGTTATCCAAAGTAAACCCAGCTCCATGTTTCTTTGATAAAGGTTATATTTCCGCGATTCTGAGGCGGAACCAACGAATGTTCAGTGGAGTGGTTAAATATTTCAAGTTAATTCCGTGGTGATACTTTATGGATTATTTTTATTACTGATGCAGTTGTTGCATCAAGATCTGGAGTGAAATTGGGCAATAATTTTACTTCTTGTGCTATTTTCGCGCTGTAACCTCTTCAAGGTCATCGCTGTTAACAGGGCACGGCGAGTGGTAAAAGAGAAGAGCTGTGAAGTGGCTTTCCAGCCCTTGAGCAATAATTTCCAGAAAAGTAGGCCACTCACATGACGTTGAGACTATCAATTAGAGGTTTGTTGGAGGTGGGATTACTTTTTTGGCTTTAAGGAAGCTGAAAAGTGATCTCCCGTGGCCAGGCTTTAAAAGCAACTCGGAACATTGGCTATCATAGTTATCCTTCGCAACGACAACTGTTTCTCTATAAACTGCAGCCGCGTATTTATAGTCGCTCCAGTTTCCAGGGCACTGATTATAGAGCGGTTTCTGCCACGCCACTTTTCTTAGCCTGTAATGACGTGAACAATCAGAGTTCCACCAATGAATCAAACGACGTTGTTTAGAGACCTGAACTGTGAATTGGGCTTTATTTAAATATTGTTTTATGACGTCATGGAAGTTGATAACATTAAGCTCTTCATTTTCCTCGGTTTGTTTTGACAAAGACACACGTAGTGTCTAATCAAATGTATTGAAATTGATGCGAGAAGTGGACTGCCTGTTTACTGAAGTCAGGGTACATAGAAGCTCAAGCAATATAGGGAAATGTTCGCTATTTGTACGCGAGTTCAAAGTAGACCATGTAGAAATACAAAGGCTAGGACTTGTGGTGAGTAAGGGGTTTACTCCATGGGCCCAGGTCATCGGACGCACTGAAGACAACCTGATAACATGAAGACGTTCTTTATATTGGGCGAGGACTAGAACACACACGAAGAAATCTCACAAAGAACATAAGGACAATAGGAGGTTAAAGAAAGTTTACTGGCAAGTTCTTGTCCACGCGAAACGTAAGTCTACATCTTAACACTCAACGCACTTAACTCGCGCGCCACCAAGTTTTCAAGACGACACTCACGCGCACCGTCGTTGCGGTGACCGTAGCACCAGGCAACGTGGCGTTGAGTCCGTCGCGGTAGCGTCCACGGTGGTAACACCTTCTCGTGTAGCTCGCTGGCTCGAGCTTACGTGGATGTCCCGCACCCTGACATCTTGCTGGCGTCCAGGTCATGCTCGACGGAAGCGAGCGCCCAGGACACGGGGTCGAAAGCCCCGACAACCATCGAAGCCAGCTGCGTACGTTCGCTGCACCAGTCTTCTTTCTTCTCTACTTACTTTTCGTTTCAATTCCGTGCTCAGGGTTTTGCCCCAACGGCTCTCTCGTCGCAGTCATCACAGACTACAGAAAGTCAGATCAATCGCAGATTGAGACTGATTGCACACAATGGTGAGGGTTCGCTAATTAATTTATGTGAATTATTTTAGCAACAAAAGCCCAAAAACCCTTTCCACCCGTAATTGTTCTGAATCCCTTGGAAGTGTGATGAGAATTGAAGTCTCCTTCCATTATTATGTCTTTTAGCAAGACTAAATTACAGATTTAAAACACTAGAATTGTGAACACGTAACAGAAAATAAGCGTTTACTAACAAAACAGGAAGGTGTCCCGGAAGTGAGATATCTATAGTTAAAATTTCACTTTCTAAATTATTTATTTACCTGTAACTTTTACCCGATTCACAATTTTTGAAGAGAAAACACTGCTAAACCACCACGTTGAGGGGGGAGTTCTAAGCGAAATGTTCGGCAGTTTTTAAGATGAAAGATTTTCTCTTTAGAGAGCGAAGTTTCTTGACACACATCTGAAGAATGCTGATTACAAAGGCAAATCTTGGTTGGTTGGTCGGTCGGTCGGTCGGTCGGTCGGTCGGTCGGTCGGTCGGTCGGTCGGTCGGTCGGTCGGTCGGTCGGTCGGTCGGTCGGTCGGTCGGTCGGTCGGTCGGTCGGTCGGTCGGTCGGTCGGTCGGTCGGTCGGTCGGTCGGTCGGTCGGTCGGTCGGTCGGTCGGTCGGTTGGTTGGTTGGTTGGTTGGTTGGTTGGTTGGTTGGTTCCTCAACACCTTGGCGCAACCCACCTAGGGTGATAGGCCATGAATGGGAGGGTGCCTTGCTTTTTGAATTAATTCACTTCTTGAAAGAGAGGGTTGGATAATTAGTTAATATATGTAATAATAAAAAGGTGTTAAATTTCTTTAAACAACCTTGAAAAGAAAACATAATAAACACACAAAAAAGAGAAAAAATTCTGCATAAAATTGAATTTACTTATTTTTAGCATTCCATTCTTTTAGATTCTCGTAAGAAATTTGTAAAAGCGGTAAAAACGGTCCTGTGGATGAATCCAAATGCGACTGCGCCAAATAAAAGAATCACCGGAAGTGTCAAGTTTAAGCCCAACTTTCGTAGGGGTTCTTTTAGTAGATTTTTCCTTTGAGTTTTTGAATTTTCGGCATGACAAAAAGAAGGGCTCCAAAGGTTCCCTCTCATTACAATAAAGGCACAAAGGCGACTGTGCCAGACCCGACCTGTGAAGGTAAAAGTTCAATGAGGGGATTCGACAACGCAGCCTGGTAATCACTATTTCTTCCTTTCTTGATTAACACCACTTGTTCTTCCAAGGGAACTTTAGGTGTGGGTAGTCTGATACAAACAAAGGAGATTTTTCAAAGTTATTGGCCGTTGTGCGTTTTCCAAAGCGTGCTGCTGTGATATATTCAGAAGTAGGCAAAATAGGTAAAACAGGACAATCAAGGGAAGATACGGCTAGTGCATCTGCATGCTCATTCAGAAATAAACCTCTATGGCCTGATACCGAAACTAGTCGGACGAGTCGCACATGTGTAGGAATGAGCGAGTAGAAAGTTTCTAAGGTGCGCGAAAAAGTTGGTGAGCTTAAGGCAGTACAGACCGAGAGACAGTCTGTTAGAACAATCACCGCTGATAGATCTTGCAGCACTTTACGCAATGCTAGGACTATTGCCAGTAGTTTAGCTTGGTAAATAGGTGTAAAGTCGGGTAATCGAAGCGAGAAAGCACAATCTAGAGAGGATGATACGATTCCTACGCCAGCCTTCTCTTCATAAACCGAAGCGTCAGTCACTATCACAATGGATGTTTCTAGATTGGCCAAATGATCTTCCAAAATTCCATTTATATACTGATATATGGTATATGTTTTGCATTCTTGGGATATATATCGTCAAATTCAATCCTAATTGCATCTACAATGTTGAACACAAGTGTTTCCCAAAGGTCAACTGTTAAGGGCTTCAAAAGTTTCTGTGTAAATATTACTTGAGGGCACCGTAATTTAGGCCATTGGTGGTTGAAGAATGAGATCTGCTGGTTTATTAACACATACTGTGACCTCCGCTGAAGTGATACATAGATTTTAAGGAATGTACGTACTGTTAGAATATGAAATCTTTTGATAAGAGAAGGCAGGCGGGATTCTTCGTATAGGATATTGTTGGCAACATATTTAGGTAGCCCTAGGCATAAGCGTAAATATTCGCGTTCTAGCAGAATCAGTAGTCGAACTTTGTAGGCCGGAGCACCAGAAAACAAAACACAGCCGAATTCTAATATTGGTCGATTGTACATGTGATATATCATAACGAGCACGTCTCTATGCAAACCGGCACGATAATTACTGAGCCTGCGCAGCATCCCAACGGCACGTGCTCCTTTAGCAGCCATGTTTTCTATGTGAGGATTCCAGTTAAGTGTTTCGGTGTAGCTTACCCCCAAGTACCTAATTGACTCGACCTGAGGTATGGCTTCTTGTCGGCACATCAGTGAAATTCGCACTGGGGAATTTTGTGCAAAAACTATGATTGCACTTTTGTTTGTATTGAGGCATAGGTTGATATCCTTTAGCCACGTTTCCAGGCTATTCATGTATGTCTGCAGAATCAGGTACAGTTTGTGAATGGCCGCAGACGCAGCAAAAAATGCTATATCATCGGCATACACATAGACCTGTACATCTTGCTGTATGGGAATGGTACATAGTAGTGCATTGAGTAATAAAGGCACTAGTACTGACCCTTGCGGTATACCTCTCGTTTACCTGTATATTGAAGAGTTGACACCAGATTGCGAGCAGTAAAATTCTTTATCATCTAAGAAAGCATGGATCCAGGCGACAAAGTATTGTGGCAGTCCTGAATTTTGAAGTGAATCTAGCAGTTTCACATGCTCCACGCTATCATAGGCTTTTGTGATATCTAAGGTTACCAAAGCGGAGTATAGTTTCTAATATCGAGAAAGTTGAATTATGCTTTCGAGATCAACGTGCGCACACCCAATGAAGCAACCATGTCTGAATCCAATTTGACATGAGCTCAGTGTCAGTTTTTCTGACATCCATCGATCTATACGTCTATATAAAATTCTTTCAACGAGTTTTACTAGGTTTGATGTAAGTGCAATGGGCCTGATATTATCTAAGGTAAACCCAGCGCCTTGCTTTTTTCTTATTGGAATCACTTTTGTCATTCTCCAATCAGGTGGCATCCAAGAGCTTCTAAGTGAGTGATTAATAATTTCGAATAGGCCAAGGGGGTGTATTTTATGTACTGATTTTATCACTGACGTAGTCATGCCATCAGGACCAGGAGCAAAATTGGGTAGTGTTCTGACTGCGTTTGCTAATTCTGCAGGCGTAACGTCTTCAAAATCCTCAGCCCTATGAGGGGACTGGGCTTGGTATGAGAGAAGTGTCGTAAAGCGACTTTCTAGGCCCGGAGCTATATCTTCTAAAATGGCCTTCAGTTCAACTGGTGATGATACCACAGATTCTATATTTCTTTGTACCGGAAGAACTTTCTTAGTTCTCAGAAAGTGGAAAAGTGGTTTTCTATTGACCGGCTTTGACAGGAACTCACATCGGTCGTTGTTAAATTTGTCCTTCGCATTAGCGATGGTTCTCTTAAAAAAAACGGCCACATACTTATAATCACTCCAGTTCCTGGGACACTGGTTGAAGATTAATTTTTTGCATTCAGCCTTTCTTAGTTTATAAGCCCGCGAACAGTCCGCATTCCACCAAGGGTTGGTAGACGGTTTAGAGCTTTCAATGGTGAATTTTGATTTATTTAACGACTCTTTTAAAGTGTCGCTTAATCTGATGGCGTCTAGTTCTGCATCATTCGTTTGGTTAGACAAAGCGCCTCGTAACGATTCCTCGAAAGTATTAAAGTTTACATGTGTTACGGAAGATCTATTCTTGCAGGTTATTGGACATACCACCTCGAACAATATTGTCATATGGTCACTACTTGTTCCCGAGTTAATCGCAGACCTTGATAAGATGGAGAGGTTAGCGTTAGAAAAAGTTAGATCGATTACTGAGGAGGACTGATTACACGTAAAAGTAGGAGTTTTTGTGTTTATGCATAAAAAGTTATTCTTGTTCACCCAATCCCATAAACTTTTGCCATTCAGATCAGTTTTAAAACCCCACGAAATATGATCAGAATTGGAGTCACCTACTAATACAATATCTTTTTGGCAATAATGAACTGCAGTATCTAGAACGGAAAAATTTAGGACACCCGCAGGAAGATAAGCATTAATAAATGAGAATGGGAGGGACCCAGGAATAGTAATGCTTAATGCTAAAATCTTGCTTTCTGAAGTCATTGACTGATGAATAATTTTAGCTCTATGGGCGATTTTAGATAAGACAAATATTTCCAAACCTCCACCCCAAGTTGGACGGTCTAGACAAAATGTGTGGTACTTTTTAATCCTGAAATACTTATATTCTGCAAGCCAAGTTTCTTGTAAAGCAACAATATCAGGGGAATAATTATCGCAAAGTTGAAGTAAGTCTGTAGCTGCTGAAAAAATGGAGTGGCGATTCCACTGTAGGACTTTTAAATTCCCTATTTTGAAGAGATACCAGCAGCACTCACTGCTTTCTCTAAGATGATATCCTTTAAAAAATCCTTTTTTGATGGGTTTTCCTTCTGATATCTCTTATTTCTTGATTTAGCACTAATTGAGGAGCGTTGTGCCTCAGGAGAAGCACGTCGTTTCATATTTCTTGAGTCAGAGTCCATTTGTTCTGGTTGTGAGACATGAGAATCGGAGTACGAGCTCCAATCTAGGTCCTGTACAAGAGGCATAATTATTCTACGCCCAGAGTTCGGCGTGTCTGGCTTTGACTTCGATGGGCCTGGTTCCGATGGAATATCAGTAACCTTAACTGGTGAAAGTAGAGAAGGGGGCATGGTAGGTTGGTTACCTCCCTGCAATATTTGATTCAACTGAGTGCTCACTATTTGTGCCAATGACTCCGTTAGGCTCACGAATAGAAATTCCATAAGCTTAGTCATGGCCCTTTCAACCGTTGATGTTATTAAATCAGGCAACGACGACTCAAGCATCTGGTTTGCCCGGTTGGCGACGGATGCATAGCCACGTGAGCGCTCAGAAAGAATAGATTGGGCCTCACGCTGGGAGCATCGTTGTTCTTCGATGACCTCTAGAAGTTGCAACTCACACGTCCTCATGGGGCAACTTTCATCGTCAGCCACGTGGTTTCCTCTGCATAGACAGCATCTCAACTCTTCAGATGAACATTTATTGGGTATATGTTGGTCAGTACATGTGCGACACCTCACATCCGATCTACATCCCTGGATGGTATGCCCATACCTCCAGCAGTTTTTGCACTGCAGTGGGCGAGGGGATAGTGCATCTACACAATAAATTAGTGGCTATGCCTTAATTCGGTCGGTCGAGCCGTGCCGGCGAAAGTCATGATCACTGATTCTGTGGGGACCTTTTTGTTCTCAACGTTTCGCGAGCATCGAAATACAGAGACTGCTCCTGCGGTCGCAAACATTTCAAGTATTTCGGGGGGTGTAAGGCTCAAGTCCACTCCTCGAACTAGTTCCTTTACACAGGCCAAATGGACAGGTACGAGACAGCTCACCCGATTTGAGGCAAACGTTGTGCATTTTAGAAGATCTGTGATGCAGGCCTGGTCCGGCGAGCAGCACAGGATTCCCCCACGTCCAAATTGACGCAGCTCAGTATTATTTGGTAATAATCGAAAATATTCCGGAGTTCTTCCTGAATCAGTTTCGGATTTTTCATGCGAATAGACTCGCCGTTGGTTGGAACCAGGGCCCCAGGAACGCTCTTCAGACCACTGCGCAAAAATAGATCGATTGGCAAATCACTGTTAGGAAAGGAAGCCGACCAGGCAGAATATGCCTGGCCGGGAGAGGAAAGAGACATCAAGTTAATAGGCTTAACAGCACCACCCTATCCGGCTGCTCCGCCACAGGAGGAAGCACGAAGGTGCCCTTGAAGTAGCAGCGGGGGTAGATCCCGAATGAATTGAAACTAGACACTCAGGCCTCAGGAAGCACCGGAGGAAACCTCAAGGACAGCGAGGACGGCGAGGACAGCGAGCCTCTCAGCCTGCTCTGTTCGATGAAGCCACGTCGAGATTCCTATCATTCGCTGCACTGTGTGCGCTATGTGCGTTCACTGCACCAGTCTTCTTTCTTCTCTTCCACAGGCAAACCTGTGGCAGCCTTTGAATCCTGGCCCCCGGGTTGCTCGTTTCGTCTTCTTCATTCACTGGCACAGAACACCAGGTGGCAGTATTGATGATTTTAAATTCGAAGCATTTCTTAGCGAGCTTCGGCTACTTTGAGCGTATCTATGTACTTATCTAGTCACTTACGTTTGGACGCTCTCATGGTCACCCCCTTAACCTGGCGTGAACCAAAATTAGCATGCGAGGGTAAGATGGTTTGGTGAATATGACGCGCTGCTCAAGGCTTCAATAATGTCAAAATCACGTGACGTAGTTCGTCAAACACATCCCGCCAGAGAGTGGCACATACCCACAGGCGGGAGAGTGCCCCTGGTATGCGGGTATGTGCCACAGGTGATTGACACTGAGTATCTACCCAGAAACGACGAGACTACGCATTGGAAATTCTAACGTGCGAGCTTTAAGAAATATTCAAAATGGGTAGCGTCAATTGACGAATGCAAAGAATAAATGTCAGGGTCCCAGCCGGAATCCAACCCGAACATTCTGCATGGCAAAGAAGCATTTTCCCACAGAGCTACGCCAGGTCTCAGAAATACTTTTCAAATAGACGTTAATCTTCGTGAAACGCCAATAGTGGTTACAGTGTTGCCTTCCTAATTTTATAAACATTACATATGTGCTCCTTTCATACACCCGTCCCATCGCGTTAACGTCAATTGTGGTTAGTTGCCATGCGCTGAAGTTGATTTTTGTGGCAGTGTTCAGGGTCAGCATCCTCGCGAGCATCAGCGCTTTATATCAGCTTCTGGTGTTGCTAATGCGTATGTTCCAGTTGGCATAGTTGCGCAAGTGCAAATAACTGGTTATATAAAAATCTGCAACTCTTCAACGTATGCCCGTTCGTGCAACGTTTGTACATATATTTAGTGTCTTTTCATGACGTGCAAGATACAAAAAAACTGTAACACGGTCACCTTCCCTCCAACTGCTTCGCAAAACGTCGATTTCCAGATACGTGGGATCTGCCAATTTTTTATGCCTCACTTATATTAAAAAGGTTGCGAAAAAAACATTTGAGTTTTAATTAACCGCTGTATTTCAGAGAACACTTGAAATTGTTTCATTGGCGGGAACTGCCTATACGAGTTTACCCCAGTTATACTAATATTGACAATCTTAATGGGTAAAATTAGTCGTAACAATTCCTCTGGCAATGTTCCTGACTGTTAAGTCCACAATATATATAGTTGATGCAACTGTTCTGAAAATTGTAATTTTACTATTTGATTAATATGCAATTCTTATTCGATTCGTTGTAATTATGCTACTTCATTCGCATTCGATCTGCGTCTAAAATTTTCTATTCGCAAAGCCCTACAGGTACAGGTCATCAACAGAAAAAGCATCTGTGCTGAGCACTAGCGTGCAAAGAGCTGTTTGAGACGTGAGCTCATATAATACCGAGAGTTGCCGCTGAATTAGTGGTGCCCACTTTGTTACGTAGCGCGCTATAGGTGACGGCGGAGCATTTTCTTTGCATCAACAGGGAACTATATACAAAATAGCTTGCCTCAGCATGAAAGAAAAGCACACTCCCATACGACCGGCCGGCGGGGGCACAGTGGGTGGTCTCCTTTACCTGCGGGCGGGGTGCACGTGCCACGTAATTCAGTCGTTTGAGAACACCATTTTTAAATGCGGAACGTTTCTTATTCACACGATGTTGCGGATCCGGCGTCGATGGCGCCGTCGACAACCCCACTGTCCATGCTCGCGTATCGCGCCAGCCCAGGAAGACACCCGCAAAACTGTCGCGCCCCTTCCCACAACCATTCATTGGCCGCCCCATATATGTAGGCCCTAGATTGCGCATACAGAACTCAGTCAAGGGCGTTTTTACTGGGCTTTCGATTGACTTGACCCTTTGCTTGACTCGATTGGGTACCAAGTAAACAAAAGTACCTTCAAGCCATAGTGGGGCACAACCCAACGTCAGCGTCTCATCACTCTTTGAATTCAACGCTTCTCCTACATTCAATAAATAAAAATCATAACGGCCATTTAACAATTAGGTATTCCCTACAATTACCCAGCAATCACGCGATACCCCCCCCCCCACTCTGTGACGCTTATTACTTAACTAGCTGCATTCATTTATAAACAAGGCCAACCAAAAGAAGAGAGAAAAGAAAGCCACGTGAGCAAAGCCCTGTGCTCTGTAGACTGCTTTTTATTGCTCAGGTCGAAGTAACATGATTCACAAACAGTTGTGTTTTGTTTTCATCTAGTGCCTCTTTTTCTCTGCCGAGATAATGTGCACACGATCATCAGCAGCCAGGGGATAGGAACAGGTCCAAAAGAAAACAAGTTTATAACAATGTGAATAGGTGTTGAATATGACTACATTATTCAGTGACGCATTATATAGTGATTGATAATAGGCAAAATGGCAGGACAGAAACACAAAAAATAATAAACATGGTGCCTAAATCACGCA
The DNA here is from genome assembly GCF_043290135.1 of Rhipicephalus microplus. Classification (NCBI taxonomy): domain Eukaryota; kingdom Metazoa; phylum Arthropoda; class Arachnida; order Ixodida; family Ixodidae; genus Rhipicephalus; species Rhipicephalus microplus. The sequence goes on from NC_134710.1 coordinate 214,406,815, forward strand.
ACATGCTTGACATGTCTCGAATAATATTGCCATCGCGCAGTGCTATACTCTGTAGGCAGCCTACTGCGTGATAATCCATGAACGCTATTTTTCAACAAGGACATGAAGTCAATTCTTTATATAGAGTGCGACGCACGAAAAATAGTGCGCGCCAAGTTTATCGAGCACGTCAAGGCTCTGGTGACCGCACTGTGGTGGCCAGTCGCCAATCGGGAGCGTGGAGCAGACTTGCGAGATCCAGTTGACCGTATGACTCGTCATTCTCTTCATCCGCCCATATGACACCGGGACCCTGGCATTATGACAACGTCCCGTGGGCATCCCGTTGGTCCAAGATGCAGCCGTTCTTGGCCTCCAGGATGACGTAGAGAATGCGCAGATGGGGAACTGCAGCGTTGTTTAGGTCCTCAAGTGGTTGCACTTTCGACCCAGAAGTTCGGCGAGATCGGCGAACATCTGTCGCTGACCCTAGCTGCATTTCCGTTTGCTCGACGACCAGCTCCAGATTGGCTATCTCCGCTTGCATAGCCTTCAGTAACCGGGAGTGGCAGCCTCATCCAAGAGGTCTTGGCTGCACTCAAAGTTTTGCCTTCGTTTGTTGTGAAGAGCCTCTAACTTTTCCTTTGCAGCAAGACGTTTCGCTGCTTGAGACTGCAAAAAGTGATCAAGACACTCGGACTCCTTCAGGCTGCCCTCACTGCAGCCCTACAGTGCCTTGAGAGTCATCGCCATCTGCTGCTTCCAGTTCTCCTTCACCACGCTAGTGCGAATGATGGTCTCGTTTTCCCAGATCTGCCTATTGATCATCGCTCGCACACCATAGATCTTTCTCGCCGCATCGAGGCAGTAGGCCATCCTGCTGTCGTCGCTATGCTCATTCACCTCGGCGTTCGCAGAGAGGACCGGTGTCGGTGACAGGGCAGCGTTATGAGAAGCTGGGGCGATGCTGCCGCCGTCGGTGTGTTGCGCTTGCAGCAGGGCCTCTTGCTGGGCCGTCGCGAGGCTGTGTTTGAGCTCGACCACCTGGGCCTCGAGCTCGGACTTCTCGTTTTTGACCTTGTTGAGCTTGCGCTGAAAGCCTTCCACGTTTTCCTTGTACTCCTCTATGAGCGAGCTGTACATCAGCTTGTGTACGCTGACGTTGAGGGCGTCTTTCTAGGCCTGCTGCTCGATCTTCATGGCCCGCTCGGCGTACTTGACAGTGTTGTGCTTGTCGGTGTAGCTGAGCTTGGACGGCCACATGGCTGCAATCATGAGGGTGCGACACGTGCCACCCAAACAGTCCTTCCGGATATGCGTCAGCTTCGATTCCCTGTACGGCACCCGCTGAGCCCCACCTTTGGAGAGGGCATCAATGTGGTTGCCCAGGGCCAGCAGCGACAGATTCATCTTGGTTCCCTCGTGTATCTGGTCCTTCACATTTGCGTTCACGGCAGTGGCACGCTCCAAAACTGAGGGTTTACCAAACAACCGAATAGCAAACTGCTGGACAACGCGTCAGGCGCAGCTATATCTCGAGCAGAGAAGCACGTGACCTTTTTTTTTTCAGGTTTACAGCCGCTATTCCCGTCGACCCACTACGTGTGGGTGGCATTATCCCTCCTTTCGAAAAGAAGAAAGTACAAAAAGGGGGAAAGAAAAGTGCATAGCACCACCCATATGCTCACACAGGCTCGACAACCAACAGAGGGCGTGGTGGTCCGTCACTATCTTGAAGGTACGACCATAAAGTTACGGGCGAAACTTGGTGATTGCCCACACGACCGTGAGTAAGTCTTTATCCGTAGTGGAATAATTCGCCTCGGCACGGGATAGAGAGCGACTGGCGTAGGCTATTAATTTTTCGATTTCATCTTGACGCTGAATGAGCACTAGACCGAGACCAATGTTACTAGCGTCAGTATGGACCTCCGTGTCAGCATCATCATCTAAATGAGCGAGAACTGGCGCTGCTTGCATGCGCTGTCGTAGGATATCGAAAAGAGCTCGCTCTTGGGTTTCCCAAACAAAAGGTGGGTCGTCCCTTCTGACCCATTTCAGGGGTTCTGCTATCTGGGAAAAGCCATGATATAACCGGCCATAGTGGGCGCACAATTGAAGGAAGCGCCGGACGGTTTATTATTGACAAGAGCTGAAAGTTCGGCAACAGCAGCAAGTTTGTCTGGATTGGGGCGCACCCCTTCGGCGCTAACTACATGTGCAAAAAGTTCGAGTTGCTCATAGCTGAAGTGGCACTTCTGTTGCTTTAGAGTAAGGTCTGCCGATGGCATGGCCTCCAGCACGCTGCGAAGGTGGTTAAGGTGATGCTCGAATGTGGCTGACAAGACCCCCACATCATCAAGGAAGACGAGAAAAGTCTGGCACTTGAGCCCTGTGTGGACAGTGTCCATCATTTGCTGGAAAGTTGCCGGCCCTGAACACAAGCCGAAAGGGGGTACTCGAAATTGGTATAGGCCGTCTGGAGTCACGAAGGCTGTTTTCTAGCGGTCTCGCTGATCTACCTCGATTTGTCAGTGCACGCTTTTGAGATTGAGAGACGTGAAATAATGGGCACGACGAAGTCTATTCAGCGAATCATCGACACGCGGCAGCGAGTATACATCCTTTTTGGTCACGTTCCTAAGCTTTCGGTAGTCGACGCACAAGCGTAGGGACCCGTCCTTGTTTTTGATAAGTACGACTGGAGGAGACCACGACCTGTAGGATGGTTCAATAACGCCATCGTCAGACATATCGTGGAATCGCGTGCGTATCCCTTCACGTTCTTTAACGGACATGCGGTAAGGGTGCTGGTGTATCGGGCGTGTGTCTTCGTACGTGATGATTCTGGGTTGAGTGATGGACGTCTGGCGGATCTTCATGGAACTTCGAAGCAAGTCCTGGACTCGAAGAAGAGCCCACGTAGCGCAGTCTTGTTGTCGGTGCACAGATCAGGACTGATGTCAATATTACTTATGAATATGTCTGCGGTATCCACTAGTTTTGACATGAGAGAGTTGGTTACGCTTGCTACTTCGTGGGCAAACGCTATCGAAGTGCCACGGAAAAGGTACCGATACTCGTTGCAGAAGTTGGTAACGAGTAATTCAGATCGGCCATCACGAAGGTGTATTACACTTCTAGCTACACAAGTGTCTTGCTGCAGGAAGTTTTCTAAAACTTTGTCGGCAACCATTTTGCCATCGTCCAAACGACAGCATGTGACGTCGACTAGAACACTTTCTAATGAAGGAAGCGTCACGCCTTGTTCGGAAATGCGGAGTACGTCGACACGCCTTCCGTCATCCTGCACGTTGATTGCTCGCTAAGCTGAGAACGTGACACGACGCTCTTGCAGATCAAAGACAGCTCCATTTTCCTGTAGCAAATGAACTCCAAGAATTATTTTACGGGAGCAGTCGCGTAGAAAAAGGCAGCTTGCTACGGATGTATACCCTTGAATCTGAACTCTAGTTGCAAAGGCGCCCAACGGAGTAACGACGTGACCACCAGCTGTTCGACTCTACAAGTTATGCCACGGCTTGATTATTTTCTTCAGCTTCGTTGTGAGTTTCCCGCTCAGTACGGAATAGTTTTCGCTGGTGTCCAGTAACGCATTAAATGCACAACCATATCGTGACTGCTATGTCGAGTGAAACCGGCTATTCTGTGCCGGAGCAGGTAATGTCAGACCAGTTTCTGCATGGTTCTGCCTCAATAAAAGGTCTTAAGCGCTTCGACTTTCAGTTACCCCGCCCCCAGAGGTCGCTTTGGTTAGTTTTCCTGGCGGGGGCTGGGAGACCGTGTGGTAGATTACCGCTGGAGCGGTGATGAAAATCGCCTCGGCGATGGCGAGCATGCTGGCGCCCAGCAGACGGTGGTGCATGCTGCTGGGAGAGATAGTTTTCGATGTCGCATGGTCGTTGGCCATAACGAGGTGGCGGCGAGTACGCAGAGAAGCCGCGAAGGCCAAGGCGGCGATATGGGCGCTGGCGGTACAAGTGATCAGCTTCTCCGCAGTGAAAGCATAGAGGCCGGTGATCAGGTGTGCGCCAAACATCCGACTTCCAAGGAGACGTGGGTCGATCGTTGATGTACTGGACCGGTTGCCCCGAACGATGGACGACAGAAGCGCCACGGCCAAAGGGCAAGGGCGATGGCGTGCACGTGTCTTCGTAGTATAATATGTGCTGCGCTGACTGTAGTGAAACAGGAATAGGATGAATGATCAATGGCGGCGATGCAGCAGGGTGCTTCAAGGCTTCCGCGTAGGTTGTTGCACGGTGGTATTCAGCAATGTCGTTTTTTCAATAAAGACCCTTTGTGCAACCTTCCGCCAATGTTTCCCGCTCACGCACTTTGCAGACTACGTTTCCCTCTACTACAAACTCGTTGACATATGTTTACACATATACGCATACGCATGTGCCCGAAAGGCACGCGTTTCTGCGCAGTGTTCGTAACCACCGTGGAGACACAGCGTTTACGGTGTTTTACTGTTGATCGGAAGCGTCTTCGACCTCAGGCAGGGTGGTCGTATTTCCGGAGAGAAGAATGCTAATCACGTCAACCGGGCAATGTATTCAGGAGCCTTCTATACGGCGTCTTGAGTCACTGTTGGACTCTAAACAGGATACACACACCAACAAACCATTTACAGAGCGCGTATGGGCATGCTTCAATAGAACGCTTGTAATCAACTTCTAACAGACTGTATTGAAACACAGGTTACTTGATAGTTAACAGAGCTCTCACGTACAGTCTTGTATTAAGAGAATGTTACTATGGCGTCAATTGAAAATTGTGGATAGGGCGTTTCTACGTGGTCACCAAAGAGCCTATTAACACGATTCTGTTCAAAGTTGGTGGCCAATTGTAGCCTGAGTGTTGACAGATATTTGGTAAAGCAGTCTAAAGACAGTTGGTAGACGCTTATTTGAGTGTTGGTAAGATCTAGTAACATTCCTTTTTTTTTGCACAGTCCACTTATCGTTACTAAACATATTTCTAAGGGCACAACCAACACCACAAACACCACCATCTCATTTGCGGACAATCAAGACGATATACAGCGGCTGTTAGATATATTTTAGTGTGAGTGTGAGAATAGATATATGTAGAAGGGAAGGCGAGGCTCTATAGGACTAGCATTTAGTGCAACAAATTGTGTATTGACGGTATTCAATGATCACAAAGACCAGGCGGTCTCAATAAAGGCCCAAGAAATGCGAACGTAAGTGAGTACAAGTACCTATGAGTGTGGATAATTGAGGGAGATAGATGTATGGAGTGACAAGAAAAAAACATCGGCAGCAAAGGGAAAGAGAAATGCAGCAATAATGAAGCACAGAGCGTTATGGGGTATATTAGTATCAAGTGCTTCAACGTCTGTGGAAAGGCGTAATGGTTGCAGGGCTTATATTTGGGAACGCAGTCTTGTGCATGAAGTCCAAGGTGAAATCAAGAATGGGTGTAAATAAAAGACTTGGGGACTTCTCGTGTTGGCCGCTCACGGGAATACGACAAATGAGCCTGTAAAGGGGGATATAGGGTGGACAGGATTTGAAGTAAGGGAGGTTCGGAGCAAAATGAGATTTAAAAGGGGGCTTAGAAAAATTATGGAGAGTAGATGGGCACGGAAGGTGTTCAAGTATTCGAATAGGAAGAGCATGGACACAAAGGGGAGAAAAAGAATTCGAGGGACACCAGTAAATATATGGCTGGAAGTGTTAGAGACACGGCAACAAAAAGCATTAAGCGAGAAGTCATAAGTCGAGAGGCTTCATTGGATGACAGTGATGGAAAAGAAGCCGGCTCTCAGTAACTACCGAAAGGGCAAGAACAAAATAAGGCAGCAGAAACTTTATGATAATTCAAGGGGAAGCGGGTGACTGTTTGAAGCAAGTGGGGTTGCCTTAGAAAGCGTAGTCATGGAGCGAGATTCAGTAAGGAAGAAGAACATTGCACAAGCTGTGCGGGAGTTAAGGAAATGATTCAACATGTTCAAATTGAAAGTTGCGATATCCACCCTGGTATCCACCATGGTTTGAGCGCACTCTCTCCGATCGGTCTCCGCAAACTACTCCGAAAAAAAAAACACATTCTTTTTTACTATTTTTTCGGAAGACAAAATAACGCGGGTGCAAAAACGAGCGGTTACGCAACAACGCTTCAAAAGTTTGACACCTATTTTCTACTTAGGCTTCAATTTGGGTTGTCAGCTTAAGAAAATGTTAAGAATTTATTCAATTTTACCTGCGGGATGAAGCTTTAACTGTAAAGTACAAGAATTTGCACTGGAACACTTATGAGAAAAACTATGATTGAACTATTCCTGATGTTTATTAATAGATCATCGTCGTCAAACCATGTGCCCAGAACATTCGTATAAAACAGTAGTATCTGATATATTGTATGTATATCTGTAGCTGTAGCAAAAAAATGCGATGTCGTCAGCGTATATATACACCTGTGTATCAAGTTGTAGTGCAATTCTGCACAATAAAATAATAAATAATGATGGTGACAGTACGGAACCTCTGGGGAGACCTCTAAATATTTATACTTTGAAGATGACACGCCAGATTGAGAGCAAAAGAAGACATTATCTTTTAGAAAGGAGTAAACACATGCGACGAAGTAATTTGGTAAACCATCGTGCATTAGCGAATTTATCAGTTTGTGTTCCACAATGTCGTAAGCATTTGCAATATCTAAATATACTAAGGCGGAAATGTGTATCTTAGAACGAGCTAATTGTATCCTGCTGTCCAAATCAACATGGGCACACCAAAAGGTGCAGCCATGCCTGAATCCGATTTGGCATGGGCTTACATTTGTGTTTTCATCCCACTAGCTGTCTATCCTATTGTGTAAAATTCTTTCGATTAGTTTTACCAGATTAGATGTGAGTGAAATAGGCATAATGTTATCCAATGGGAACCCAGCTCCATGTTTCTTTAATGAAGGAATTATTTTCGCGATTCTCCACTCAGGTGGAACCAACAAATGCTCAATGAAGTGGTTAACTATTGTAAGTGAATCCTTGGGTGATACTTTATGGATTATATTTATCACCGTTGCAGTTACTGTATAAGGACCTGGAGCAAAATTGGGCGATATTTTTACTACTTCTGCTATTTTCATGCTGTAACATCTTCAAAATTATCGCTGGTAACAGGGCACGGCGAGTGGTAAAAGAGAAGAGCTGTGAAGTGGCTTTCCAGCCCTTGAGCAATAATTTCCAGAAAAGTAGGCCACTCACATGACGTTGAGACTATCAATTAGAGGTTTGTTGGTGGTGGGATTACTTTTTTGGCTTTAAGGAAGCTGAAAAGTGATCTCCCGTGGCCAGGCTAAAAGCAACTCGGAACTTTGGTTTTCATAGTTATCCTTCGCAACGGCAACTGTTTCCCTATAAACTGCAGCCGTGTATTTATAATCGCTCCAGTTTCTAGGGTACTGATTATACAGCAGTTTCTGCCACGCCACTTTTTTAGCCTGTAATGACGTGAAAAATAAAAGTTCCACCAATGATTCAAACGACGTTGTTTAGATACCTGAGCTGTGAATTGAGCTTTGTTTAAATAATTGTTTATAACATTATGAAAATTGATAACATTCCGCTCTTCGTTTTCCTCGGTTCGTTTTGGCAAATACACACGTAGCGTCTAATCAAATGTATTGAAATTGATGCGAGAAGTGGGCTGCCTGTTTACTGAAATCACGGTACATACAAGCTCAAACAATATAGGGAAATGGTCGCTATTTGTACGCGAGTTGAAAGTGGACCATGTAGAAACACAGAGGCTAGGACTACAGAAATTCAGATCAATCGCAGATTGAGACTGATTGCACACAAAGGTGAGGGTTCACCAATTAATGCATGTGAATAATTATAGCAACAAAATACCACAAGCGGTTTCCTCTCGTATCTGTTGTGGTTCCCCACGAAGTGTGATGAGAATTGAAGTCTCCTACCATTACTGTGTTTTTTGCACGACTAAATTACGGTATCTAAAACATTAAAATTGTGAACACCTGATGGAAATAGGCGTTTACTAACTAAAAGGGAAGGTGCAACGGAAGAGAGATATCTAATGTTAAAATTTATCTTTCTAAATTCATTATTTACGTGTAACTTTCACCCGATCCACAATTTTTGAAGAGAAAAACACTGCTGAACCACCACCTTGAAAGGGGCGGTCTAAGCGAAATGTTCGATAGTTTTTAAGATGAAAGATTTTCTCTTTAGAGAGCAAAGTTTCCTGACACACTATAACATCTAGAGAATGCTGGTTACAATGGGAAACCCGTGCCAGCCTTTGAAACCTGGCAAGGGTTGCTCGTCTTCGTCATCTTCATTGACTGGCATAGAACTGGCGCACTGTTCAACGGCACAGAACACCAGGTGGAAATATGGATGATTTCCTCACTTTTTTTGAAAAGGTTGCGAAAAAAAACATTTGAGTTCGAAATTAATCGCTGTATTTCAGTGAACACTTAAAATTGTTTCATTGGCGGGAACTGCCTATACGAGTTTACACCAGTTATGCTAATATTGACATTTTTAATGGTTAAAATAAGTCGTAACGATCCTTCTATTAATGTTTCTGACTGTTAATTTCACATTAAATATTGTTGAAGTAACTGTTCTGAAAATTGTCTTCTTACTATTTGAATAGCATGCAATTCATATTCGATTCCTTGTAATTATGCCACTACATTCGCATTTGATCTGCGTCTCAAATTTCCTATTGGCAAAGCCCTACAGCTACAGGTCATCAAAAGAAAAAGCATCTGTCCTGAGCACTGGCCTGCAAAGAGCTGTTTGAGACGTGAGCTCATATAATACCGAGAGTTGCCGCTGAATGAGGGGTGTGCTCTTTGTTACGTTGTGCGCTGTAAGTGAAAGCGCAGCATTTTTTGCATCAACTGGGACCTATATGCCAAGTCGCTTGCCTCAGCATGAAAGAAAAGGACACTCCCATTCTGCCGGCGGGGGCACAGCGGATGTTCTCCTTTAGGCGGGTTGTACGTGCCACGTAATTCAGTCGTTTTAGATCACCATTTTTAAATACGGAACATTTCTTATTCGCATGATGTCGAAGATCCGGCGTTGACGGCGCCGTCGACAACCCCACTGTCCATGCTCGCGTATCGCGCCAGCCCAGGAAGACACCCGCAAAACTGTCGCGCCCCTTCCCACAACCATTCATTGGCCGCCCCATATATGTAGGCCCTCGATTGCGCATACGGACTTCAGTCAAGGGCGTCTTTACTTGGCTTTCGCTTGACTTGACCCTTTGCTTAACTCGAGTGGGTGCCACGTAAACAGAAGTACCTTCAAGCCGTAGTGGGGCACAACCCAACATTAGCGTCCCATCACTCTTTGAATTCATCGCTTCTCCTACAATAAATAAATAATAATAATAACGACGATTTAACAATTAGATATTCCCTACAACTACTCAACATTCAGGCGATACCCCCACCAATCTGTGACGCATTTACTCGAGTCCACCTCACTCTTTTTGGAAGATGCAGGCGGGTCTTTTTTTTTTAAATGGCTTGCGTACAAACGGCCTGTTGCACGCACGTATAAATATCGGGAAAGTGTTACAGGCCGGTTTTTTTCAACAAGTCATTATGTTAACGTGATAACTTAGACGCTTGTATAGCTTAACTAGCTGCATTCATCTATAAAAGAGGCCAAGCGAAAGAAGCTAGAAAAGACAGCCCTGTGGGCAAAGCCATGTGTTCTCTAGACTGCTTTTTATTGCTCAGGTCAAAGTAACTTTATTCACAAACAGATGTGTTTTCTTTTCATCTAATATCTCTTTTTATTTGCCGAGAAAATGTGCACACGATCATCAGCAGCCGGGGAACAGGAACAGGTCCAAAAGAGAATACAAGTTTATAACAATCTGAATAAGTGTTGAATATGACTTTAATCATTTTTAGTGATGCATAATTGAGTGATTTATAATAAGCAAAATGGCAGGACAGAAGCACAAAAGTACTAATAAACACGGTGCATAAATCAGGCATGATGCCTGACATGTCTCGAACGATATTGCTATCACGCAGTGCTACTCTGTAGTCAACCTGCTGCATGATAATACATGTGAATGCTATTTTTCAAAGAAGGACATAAAGTGAAGTCATTATTATCGAGTGCGACGTGCGAAAAATAGTGCGCGCCATGTTTTTTTTAGCACGTCAAGGCTCTGGTGACCGCACTGTGGTGGCCAGTTGCCAATCGGGAGCGTGGAGCAGACTTGCAAGATCCAGTTGACCATTTCAATTTTCGTTCTCTTCATCCGCCGATGTGACACCGGCACCCTTGCCTTTTTTGACAACGTCTCGTGGGCATCCCGTTGGTCCAAGCTGCAGCAAATCTTGGCCTCCAGGATGATGTAGAGGCTGCGCAGATGGGGAACTGCAGCGTTGTTTAGGTCCTCAAGTGGTTGCACTTCCAACCCAGAAGTTCGGCGAGCTCGGCGAGCATTTGTCGCTGACCCTGCATCTCCATTCGCTCTACGACCAGCTCCAGATTGGCTATCTCCGCTTGCATAGCCTTCAGTAACCGGGAGTGGCAGCCTCATCCAAGAGGTCTTGGCTGCACTCAAAGTTTTGCCTTCGTTTATTGTGAAGAGCCTTTAACTTTTCCTTTGCAGCAAGACGTTTCGCTGCTTGAGACTGGAAAAATTGATCAAGACGCTCGGACTCCTTCAAGGTGTCTTCACTGGAGCCTTAGAGTGCCTTGACAGTCTTCACCATCTGCTGCTTCCATTTCTGCTTCACCACGCTGGTGCGAATGATGGTCTCGTTTTCCCAGATCTGCCTACTGGTCTTCGCTTGCACAACATAGATCTTTCTCGCCGCGTCGAGGAAGTAGGCCATCCTGCTGTCGTCGCGGGGCTCATTCTCCTCGACATTCGAAGGGACGACCGGCGTCGTCAACAGGGCATCGTCATGCTTAGCTGGGGCGAGGCTGCTATCGTCAGTGTGTCACTTGCAGCAGGGCATCTTGCTGGGCCGTCGCGAGGCTCTGTTTGAGCTCGACCACCTGGGCCTCGAGCTCGGACTTCTCGTTTCTGACCTCGTCGAGCTTGCGCTTAAGGCCTTCCACGTTTTCTTTGTACTCCTCTATGAGCGATCTGTACATCAGCTTGTGTACGCTGACGTTGAGGGCGTTTTTCTGGGCCTGCTGCTCGATCCCCATGGCCCGCTCGGCGTACTTGACAGTGTTATGCTTGTCGGTGTAGCTGAGCTTGGATGACGACACGGCCAGAATCATGAGGGTGCGACACGTTTCACCCTGAGAGTCCTTCAGGATGTGCGTCAGCTTCAAATCCCGGTACGGCACCCGCTGAGCCCCACTTTTGCAGAAGGCACCAATGTAGTTGCCCAGGGCCAGCAGCGATATGTTGATCTGGGTGGCCTCGCGTATTCGGTCCTTCATGTTTGCGTTCATGGCAGTGGCACGCTCTGAGCCAGCAAGATCGACAAAGCTCATCTTGGAGTGGCAAATTGTCTTGCTCTTGCTGGTCACGTTCTTCGTCTGCATTACGTAAACCTCTAAAATTGCATTGGACCGTGATGACTCTGAGTTGGCATCGGTGGCGTGCTGTGACCTGTTCCTGTTGCCTTTCAGGAGCCACTCTAACAGTGCCCCAGAGTCTTTCACCTTGTGTATTGAAAGGTTTGAGAGGGCGATGCCTTTGGCCGGGTCGTCAGGAGGTCGCGCACGACCTCGTTGTAGACTTCCAGGTAGGCGACCACCACGTCGCACGAGTGGCCCTCGTAGCCGAGCTTGTCGACACGCCAGTAGAGCTCGATGGCCGTCAGGGAGACCACTCCGGGACACTCCTCCGGGCACAGTATCGTGAACGTCTTGCCGGCTCCAGTTGCACCATACGCGAACACGGAGATATTGCAGCCATCAAAAAACGACGTCGGCATCTCCTTGGTGGTGTGCTCAAATATGTACTCATTGTTCTTATCTTCATAAAGACGTGATCAAACATAAATGTTTGGTTTGGCTTGACGAGGCCCCCCCACGCCCGCTGCCCTTGAGAGTAGAAGGGTTCGGCTTCAGCCTTGACTTCAAACACAAGGCAGTTGTGGCCCACCACGCGAATGATGCTTGACGTCTTGGACTCGTGCTCACTCAGTGGGCGCACCCTCACGGCCACATTCACGCGTGCCCCGGGCGATGGCGGGTTGTCCGGAGCGGTGGGGTTTCGGGGCCGACTGCGCGGTGTCGGCGGTAGGCCGCTTACGGTTCTCTGGCGTTGCCCTTGTCGACGCTTCGGGGTTTTATGAAACTGGGGGTTCACCAAACCACCGAATAGGAAGCTGCTGGATAACGCGTCAGCCACGACTATCTTGTCTTGTCTTGTCGCCTAGAAGATCTTGTCTCATACCCACAAGGGGGATTGGCCACACTGTACTTTATATTAGATAGTTTTTTTGTACAACACTTGCTAAACAGAGAGAAATTAGATAAGAACAATAATAATGTTCCTTTGAAAAAGTGCAGAAGAATTCGATAATCCAGAATATATAAAACAAATTAGCAAGAATGAAGAAGGGGGACAAAGATTTGGATATATCTGGCAGTACCACTAGCAGCGTATCCTTCCGGTTGCCTGAATGAATTTATGTAGCCCTGACAGAATAGTACTGCGGCCTGCACCCAACTGACTGGCTACAAATGATAATAGGGTGGATGTATTAACTGTCAATCCAATCATACCAATCGGTCTTTCAAGAATTATACGGCGCAGTGAGGCGAAGCGGCGGCATGTGAGAAGAAAGTGATCTATTGTTTCCGGTTCATTGCAAACTGCACATAGGTTAGTTAATGAAAATCCCAATTTGTGGAGATAAACATTTAACTGAGGAACTCTACAGCGAAAGCTTGTGAGGGTCACCTCACATTCACGGGAAAGGCATTTTGCGGTGTTCCATGTGAATTGCAAGTGCCGAAATTATTCAGATTGTAGGAGCGATGTTTCGTTGATTTTTAAGATTAACAGGTGTTTGAATCGTTCGGCAGTAATAAAAGGAAACTGTGGAGCTACTAGCACCACCGGGAAATTTAAAGATGCCGAAGCGAGCGAATCAGCAATTTCATTTAGTACAATTCCAGCATGCCCGGGCACCCAAATTAACCGAACTTCTGATAGGCTATGTGGTACGAGAGACCATAATTTCCCGAGAAGAGGAGACTGCTTTGCGGACGTTAGATGTGTACTTACAGACAAAGCATCCGAAATAATAATAGCTTTTGATTGCTGATAATTTAGTTTTCGGAAAGCCAATGTAATAGCCAGAAATTCTGCGAGATAAATTTGTGTGAAGTTAGGCAATTGGAGCGCAAAAGACCAAGTAAGCTGATGAGAAAAATACCTATATACTCCAGCCTTCTGAAGATTTTGTGTTGCATCCGTCGAAATTACTACGTAATTGGCAAATTGACTGAAATGGTCTTGAAGGAGGCCCTCCAGAACATGCTTTGGAAGTAACTAGGCATTTTTTGGAAAAATGTCATCGAAAATTAAGTTAACTGGCACCGAGCATAGGGTTTGGGGAGTCAAATGCTGGAGGGAAACGTGAAAATTTGATAACAGAGACTCGACGAAAATGACTTGTGGTCTTCGATAACGACACCACGGGCGCTTAAAGAAAGAAACTGAATATTTGATGAAAACTGTCTGTGAACAGAAGAAGGGTGCATCGTAGAGTTTTAAAAATGTTTGCACAGTAAGATGTCGAAATCTTGCATCAAGTGAAATGATTTGACCTTACAAATAAGCACGGTATTCGCAACACACCTAGATAGGCCGAGACACAGTCGCAGAGCTTGCCTTTCTAGCAATATAAGAGGTCTTAATTTGTACTTGGCACTTCCGGAAAAGAGAACGCAACTAAACTCCAGAATTGGGCGTACGTAAAATTTGTATATCATAAGTAACGTGTCCCTGCGCATCCCTGAATTCTTATTGCAAAACCAGCGTAGTAATCCTAGGGCGCTTTCTGCTTTACGAGTGTTTGATTCAATTTGTTGCTGCCAATTTAAATTGCCCACGTAAACAATGCCAAGATATTTTAGTGTCGTTACTCTTGGAATCAAATCATTTCGATAATGCAGATAAATAAATACGGGAACGGATAGAGTAAATACAAGCAGAGCACATTTGCTAACATTAAGCAAAAAAGACAGCCCGCCAAGCCATACCTCAAGCTCACTCAAATATGACTCTAAGATTTGATACAAACTATTTATATCTCGGGATGACGAGAAAAAAGCAATATCATCGGCGTAGACGTAAAGAGTAACATTTTTATGAACGGGAATGAATGATAATAAGATATTAAATAAAAGAGGTGACAGAAGTGATCCTTGCGGAACACCTGTTGTTTGCTTATATGAGGCAAAAGTAATTCCCTCGTGGCAACAAAAGAATTGTCTCTCAAAGAGAAACTCCTGAACCCAAAATATAATCTACTTGGGCACCTCACAGTCCACTAATCTTGTAAAAAATATACTGTGTTCCACACTATCGTAGGCTTTTGCATTATCTCACGTGACTAATGCAGAAAGCTCACCAGATACTTTTGCAAGGCGAATTCGGCTTTCCAAATCAACATGAGCGGACCATATAGAGCACCCCTGTCTAAGTTCTACTTGCCTTGGTGAAAGGATGTCCTGACGAGCGGTGAATTCACTGAGCCTTCTATGAAAAAAATTTTTCAAATTTTTAACTAAGTTTGAAGTAAGCGAAATTGGCTCAATGTTATCCAGGACATATCCGAGGCTTTGATTTTTCCACAGCAACACAACTTTAGCATTTTTCCATGCACTGGAATCCATGTGTGCTGTGAGGAGATGTTAACAATATTCAAACGCTCATCGGACTGGGAATTAAATATCAATTGAATCATAGAGTTTGTAACCTGATGTGGACCGGGAGCTGCTTGATTTACAGTTAGTAAGACATCTGCCAGTTCCGCCATAGTGACTTCCTGAAAGTCCGAGGTTGAGCTTTTGAATGTCATAGGTACGCATGACGAAGCGAAATGCGCTTCAAGTCCTTTCGCGATGCCCTCTAACAAATCTGTTGCGTCTTTAGGAGACAGCACTACTGAATGCGAATATGCTGGTACCTCCGTCGATTATTTTGTTCCGTGGAAACCTGTACAGGGCAGATCTTTTATCAGGTTTTGATAAACGCGAATGTAAGTCAGATTTGTGTTTATCTTTAGCTATAGCTACTGTACGCCTAAACAGTGCTGCGTGGAATTTATAGTCAACTCAATTTTTCGGAGTATGGTTGTGGCGTAAACGTTTCCAAGCAGCTTTACGCCGCCTATACGCAAGCGTACAATCTTCATTCCACCAAGCTGAATTTAACGGTGTGCTGCCGTACTTAACAGTAGTTCAATTCGGCTTCAGTTAAGCCGGCTGAACAGAGTCACTTAGACACACTACTACTGAAGCAGCTCGTTGCTATCTTCTTCTTCTTCTTCTTCTTCTCCTCACCTCATGGCTCTTACCCAATGCAGGGGAGTGTTAGGTGGGCCAAGTGTTAGGTTAATTATTTTTCTTCGCAATACCACTCGCATATAATTGGGATAGGCTTCACAACAAATAATTACTGAATAATAATATTTAGAGGTTTAAAAGAATGAAGAAATTTAGCTCTATAATCTTTACGTCTGACTGATAAATTCCTCTATTGCGTAGTAAACATCCCTGTGACTGTAGCCCAGAGGCGAGGCGCCGAATGATAGAACAACTGATTCGGATATTTCCAGACCCAAGTTTCGAAGAGGTGGTGCTTCGAATTTTCTTCTCAATGACGTAGAGCAGCGGCAGGATAGAAAGTAACGACTGATTGTTTCCTTCTCCTTACAGAAGATACACAGAGGAGACAACGCTTGACATGCTCTATGCAGGTAAATGTTAAGGGAGGTAACCCGGCAGCGAAGTTTCGTTATGGCCACTTCCATTATTTTCGAGCGTGATAACTCACATTTCTGAGGAAATAATAGGTGCCGAAATTCTGGAGAAGCTGTCAAGACGGGGTCTGATAAGCATTTTTTTTTTAAGTTAAGGTGCGGAATCGTGCAAATGTAATGTATGTTGTCTGCGGGAAAACCGGAATTATTGGCATCAAAAGCATCGCCTTTGCTAAAGAATCAGCGCTTTCATTTAAAAGCAAACCCTTGTGTCCTGGTACCCAAATTAAGTGGAAACATTTTAGGTGCGCGGGAACTAGTATTCTGAAAAGCTTTAGAAGTGTTTCACCAGATGCAAAAAGAGAACACACAGAAAATTAGTCAGTGATGACGGCTACTACTGTATTAGAACTGTGTAACTTTTGGAGAGCTAATATTATGGCCATAAATTCAGCTATAACAACTGGGATAAAATCCGGCAGTCGTAGCAAAAAAGACCAATTAAGTATAGGGCAGAATATTCTTATGCCAGATGTTTCCTCAGTTTGCGATGCATTCGTTGCAATAACCACATTCGTCGGCAAATTATTGAGATGCTCTTGTAATAGTCCATTTAAAATTCCGTGATGTAGTAATTTCGCGTGGTTTGGAAAAATATTGTGGTAGACAATATCTGTGAGTTTACGTTCCATGGTCATAGGACGCACATCACAATTTTTTACATTCAGGGAATCTAGTAATGTTTGTGCAAATATGATTTGCAGCTTGCGGAATCTAGGCCAGTGGTCGGAGAAAAATATACCGGGATTGGATATGAAAATTATTTTAGCATGGTTAGACAGTGTTTCGTACAATCGTAAGAAAGTCTGCATCATAAGTAAGTTAAATCGGTTTAACAGGGGTGGTGTTCTCGCTTCCAGGTATAATACTGCATTCGCCACATATTTTGGAAGGCCTAAGCACAGCCGTAAAGTCTCTCACTCTAATAGGACTAGTGGCCGAAGCTGGTATGCTGGCGCACCAGAAAAAAGAACACAGCCAAATTCAAATACCGGTTGTACGTACATTTTGTTGATCATCAAAAGTGCTTTTCTTCTCATACCCGATCGGCGGCTGCTCAGCCTGCGCAATACACCCATTGCCCATGCTCCTTTTGCTGTGATATATTTAATATGATCTGGCCAGTTTAGTTGTTCGTTGTATATTACTCCGAGGTATTTTAATGATTCCACTTTTGGGATATCCTGCAGCTTGTAAGTCAGAGGTATTCTCACCGGATCGTTAACCGTAAAAACCAGAATAGCTCACTTATTGGTATTAAGACTTCACTGCAGTCCATCTAGCCACTTCTCGAGTTCACTCAAGTACGACTGTAAAGTTTCGTAAAGGCGACGTATGTTAGCAGCCATACCGAAAAAAGCAAAGTCATCCGCATAAACATAAGTCTGCACCCCTGATCGAATACGAATAGTACACATCAAGATGTTGAATAATGCTGGTGAAAGTACTGATCCCTGTGGCATGCCTCGGGTCTGCTTGTGCTTGCAGGAAGAAAACTCATCTTTAACGCAGTAAAACTCGCTTTCCTTTAAACATTCTGTCACCCATGCTACAATATAAGGAGGAGGTCCACGGCACCATAAACAATTTATTAACACAGAATGTTCAACAATCGTAAGCTTTACTGATGTCTAAGGTAACTAACGCAGCGTACTGCTTTTATGCCGGGCAATGTGAACCCGACTTTTAAGGTCTACGTGCGCATTCCAGATTGAGTGTCCAGATCTAAAGCCAATTTGGCTGGAGCTCAACAGCTGTTGGTCCTTTACAAATCCTATTGTACGATCGTGAAGGACCCTTTCTATAAGTTTCACTACATTTGATGTTAATGCTATAGGTCCTATATTCTTGATATTAAATTCAGCCTCTTGATTTTTAAGCAGTGGTACAATTTTAGCAATCTTCCACTCATAAGCTATCCATGCCGTTTTAAGGGAGTAGTTCATTAGGCTTAACAGATCCTAGGGGAATTCCTGATATACTATTTTTAGTATTGAGTTTGTAATTCCATCAGTCCCCGGAGCTGAGTTTGGCAATCTTAACATAGCCTAATCTAATTCGGAAATCAATACGGCTGTGTACTCCAAAATGGCAGGTGTATAAACCGATGGTGAAAGGCGCATTGTGAATCTATTTTTTAATCCATGAGCTAATTGATTAAGTGCTTCCTGTAATTCTTGTGAAGTGCACACCACTGAGTCCACATTTCCTGGCATGATAATTTTCCTTGTACAACGAAGGAAATCGAATAGTGCTCTATTATTTTTTTACTTAGATAGGTAGTCAAAGTGATTCTTATCATATTCCTCTTTCGCGCGTGATACGGTACGTTTAAATGTTTGCGCAATGAATTGATATTTCCAATTTTGTAGGCTCTGATTTCGTAAAACACGTTTCCATGCCGCTTTTCTCCTTCTGTAGTCCCGCGTGCACTCAGTGTTCCACCATCAACTGGGTGCAGTACTCTTGGTTAATGCCGACGTGATCACAAATTCCGAAGTGTTCTTTTTATATAATTCTAAAACAGAAAGAACGTTCTTACAGAGGCCTACATTTCTATCACCGGATGCTATCTTAATGTCATCGCGAAAACAGTCTTTAAACTTTTTAAAATTTCCCAGAGTTTAAGATTTTCTATTAAATAGTTCAAGGGGAATCCCTATTTCAAAGTATACCGGGAGGTGATCACTGTTTAAAGCGAGATCGACTGTTCTCCGGGACTTCAGCGGAACACCTGTGCTACAGAACGTGAGATCTAATACTGATCGTACTCGACCACGAACAAACGTAGGCTGCTTCATGTTTAGGCAGGTAAACTTTTTATGCGTAATCCAGTCCCACAAAAGAGTACCAGCAGAGTCTGTTCTGAAACCTCATGACACGTGATGGGAGTTGAAATCACCAGTGAGAATTATTTCATTCTACAGCTACCTAAGAAACAGTTCAATTGTTGGGTATTGTGTACGCCTGAGGGAAAATATGCATTTATAATAGAGAAAGTGCAGCATCCTGGCATGTTGATGTCAATTGCCAGAATTTCACAGTCGGACGACATAAACTGAAAAGCCAGACTCGCTTTGTGGCAAAATTTGTTTGATAATAATATGATTACACCACCGCCTAGTGAAGGGCGATCTAACAAAAATATTCAAAAAATTTTTAAATGATGATTTTGATTAGGCGTAAGCCAGGTTTTTTGCAATGTTATTATTTTGGGATTTAACTGATTTACTAAGCAAAATATATCTGTTGAAGCAGAAAACAAAGAACGACAGTTCCACTGCAGAACTTTTAAAGTATCTATGGTTATGCGTGAAAGACTTCGGCAACGACTGTTTCCAAAATACTTTCTTTAAGAATGCGGGCGGGATTCGAATCACCTTTTTTCGTTTTTGAATTGGGGCACGTAAATTTTACTGGGGACCCAGTTCGCTTCTGGTGCCTGCCATCATGGCTGATTTCCATCTCATCATGAAATTCTACTTCATTCGAGGTGGAAGGTTCCGGTGCAGTAGGCTTTGGGCTGCCTGACGTTCCTGCTGCGGTGCTGAATTAGACACCTCCGCAGTGGCTGCTTTTATTACGCAAGACGTCAGACTGGTCCTCGGTGCTACAGCTTTAGAAAGTTGTTGAGTCATCTGTGAGCAAAACACTTTCGAAACACACTCAGTTACAGTAGTTATTATCTGATCTAATGCCTTCTACATTGCTTTTTCAACTGCTGACTCGACAAGTTGCAAAAGTTTGACCTCATTTATTGACTCTTGCCTCGCAGCAACACCAGTGGATCCGAAAGTCCGATCTTTGACAACAGCAAAGGCTTCTCGTCAAGAACACTTTCGCCTATCCATTATTTCTTGCAGCTCGATTTCGTTTGACCTTGCCTGGCAATTCATGTAATCAGCTGTATAGTCTCCTCCACATAGACAGCACTTTTCTATCTCAGCAGTGCATTTATTTGAGGGATAGTTAGCACCAAGGACTCGGCGCTGGGAACCTGATTTGAAACCCCCTAGGCTGTGGCCAAAACGCCAGCAGTCCTGGCACTGAAGAGGACGAGAACCTAGGCGTTCTACACGAAAGATGAGTGGCCATATTTTCAATGCAGATGGGCAAGAAGTGCCGGCAAAAGTGGCAATAATCAATTTTGTGGGAACTTTCTCACCATTCACTACGCGGTTACACCGGTATACGGCTACGACGCCAGCATCCGACAGCTTCTCCAGTCTCAGTTGGTGACAATCGAGAGTCAACTCCTCGAACAAATCCCTTCGTGCATGCCAAATCAGGCAGAATAAACACACTCACCGGAACTGACGCAAATGTCTTGCAGTTTAGGAGGTCCGCTACACATGATGTATCTGACGATCTACATACCACACCACC
Organism: Rhipicephalus microplus; assembly: GCF_043290135.1. Taxonomy (NCBI): domain Eukaryota; kingdom Metazoa; phylum Arthropoda; class Arachnida; order Ixodida; family Ixodidae; genus Rhipicephalus; species Rhipicephalus microplus. Next base: position 214,427,212 of record NC_134710.1, read on the forward strand.
TCTTCCGAACTATCAAACGTCGCTTATCAATTGGAAGTCAAATGTCATGGTCTGAAGCTCCGCTTGCACAGCTTTTGGGTTGTTCAGCCTGATAAATCATCCCACTCGAAGAACGCACCAGTGTAACAGCGATGCTGTGAACACCACTGCGAAAAAAATTCTAATGGCAGTTCATCATTAGGCAAAGAGGCTGACCAAGGGCTGTGCCCTTGGCCAGGAGACGAGTTATTCATTGGCATGGTTGCAGTCATCTAACATATAGTAATCAATACCGCTCAGAAATTAACGCCGGTCAAATTCACCCAAGACTCGGACAAACCAAAGGTCCATGTCCTAGCTCAGCAGCCTCGACTCCTCGAGAAGAGAAGCACGCGATCTTCTTTTTTCTCCTCCAGGATTAGAGCCGCTCTTGCCGTCGACGCACTACGTGCGGGTGGCATTATCCCTCGTTTAAAAAAGAAAGAAAAAGTACAAAAATGGTGAAAGAAAAGTACATAGCACCACCCCGATGCTCACACAGGCTTGCCAACCAACAAAGCGCCTGGTGGTCTGTCACTATCTAGAAGTCACGACCATAAAGTTATGGACGACACCTGAGGATTGCCCACACGACTGCGAGGCACTCTTTTTCTGTAGTGAAATAATTCGCCTTGGCTCGGGATCGAGAGCGAGTGGCGTAGGCTATCACTCTTTCGATGTCATCTTGACGCTGAATGAGCACTCCACTGAGACCAATATGTAACTAGCGTCAGTATGAACCTCCGTGTCAGCATCACCATCTAAACTAGCGAGAACTGGTGCTGCTTGCGCGCGCTGTCGTAGGTCATCAAAAACTGCTTGTTGTTGGTTTTCTCAAACAAAAGGCGGGTCGTTCTTGTGAGACAAAACAGGGGTACTGCTATCTGAGAACAGCCATCAATGAACCAGCGATAGTGGGCGCACCATCCAAGAAAGCGCCGGACGGTTTATTATCGACAGGAGCTGGAAGTTCGGCAACAGCGGCAAGCTTGTGTGGGTCAGGGTGGACCCCTTCGGCGTTAACTACAAGTCCAAGAAATTTGAGCTGCTCATAGCCGAAGTGGCCCTTCAGTGGCTTTAGTGTGAGGTCTGCCAATCGAATAGCTTCCAGCACACTCCGCAGGCGGTGAAGGTGCTGCTCGAATGTGGCAGAAAAAACCACCACATCATCAAGGTAGACCAGACAAATCTGGCATTTGAGCCGTGTGAGGACAGTGTTCATCATTTGCTGAAAAGTTGCCGGCGCTCAACACAAGCCGAAAGGGAGTACTCGAAATCGGTATAGGCCGTCTGGAGTCACGAAGGCTGTTTTCTAGCGGTCTCGATGCTCTACCTTGATTTGCCAGTGCACGCTTTTTAAATCGAAAGAAGTGAAATAATGGGCCCGACGAAGTCTATTCAGCGAATCGTCGATACGCGGCAGCGAATAGACATCCTTTTTGGTCACGTTGTTAAGCTTTTGGTAGTCGACGCAGAAGCGTAGTTGCCCGTCCTTCTTTTTGACAAGGACGGCTAGAGAAGACCACGGCCTGTTGGATGGTTCAATAACGCCATCGTCAAGCATCTCGCAGACTCGCGTGCGCATCGCTACGCGTTCTTTAGCGGACATGCGGTAAGGGTGCTGGTGTATCGGGCGTGCGTATTCGTACGTGATAATTCTGTGTTGAGTGATCGACGTCTGGCGGATATTTATGGAACTTGTGAAGCGAAACGTGAACTCGAACAAGAGCGCTCGTAGGGCAGTCTTGTTATTGTTGCACAGATCAAGATTGATATCAACATTACTCATTGACGCGTCTGTGGTATCCACTAGTTTTGCCGTGAGACAGTTGGTGACGCTTTCTACTTCGTGGTAAAACGCTATCGAAGTGCCACGGAAAAGGTGTCGATACTCGTTGCTGAATTTGGTAATGAGCAATTCAGATCGGCCATCACGAAGGTGTATTATTTTCTAGCTACACAAATACCTTGCTGCAGAAGATGTTCGAAGTTTGTCTCGGCCACCATTTCGTGATCGTTCAAACCATAGCATGTGACGTCGACTAGAACACTTCGTCATGGAGGAAGCATCACGCCCTGTTCAGAAATACGGAGTAAGTCGACACGCCTTTCGTCATCCTGCATGCTTATTGCTCGCTAAGCTGAGAGCGTGACGCGGCACTCTTGAATATCAATGGTACCTTCATTTGCATGTAGAAAATGAACTGAAAGAATGACTTTACGGCAGCATTCGCGTAGAACAAGGCAGCTTGCTACGGATGTATACCCTTGAATCTGTACTGTAGTGTTGCAGGCACCCAATGTAGTAACGACGTGACCACTAGCTGTTCGACACTGCAAGTTATGCAACGGCGTGATTAATTCTTCAGCTCCGTTGTCAGTTTTCCGCTCAGTACGGAATAGTTTGCGCTGGTGTCCACTAACGCATTAAATGCACAGCCATCAATTGCGACTGCTATGTCCAGTGAAAGCAGGCTATCCTGTGCCGCAGATGGGGATGTCCGAGCAGTTTCTGGACGGTTCTGCGTCAGTAAGAAATCTTCAGCGCTTCGACTTTCAGCGATCCCACTCCCAATGGTCGCTTTCGCTAGGTTTCCCGGCGGGTGCTGGGAGACCGTGTGGTAGAATACCGTTGAGGCGGTGATGAAAATCGCCTCCGCGATGGCGAGCATGCTGGCGCCCGGCAGACGGTGGTGCATACTGCTTAGAGATAAAGTTTTCGATGTCGCATGGTCGTTGGCCGTAACGGGGTGGCGGCGAGTACGGAGAGAAGCCGCGAGGCCCAAGGCGGCGATATGGGCACTGGCGGTACAAGTGATCGGCTTCTCCGCAGTGAAAGCATAGAGGCCGGCGATCAGGTGCGCCAAACATCCGACTTCCGAGCAGACGTGTGTCGATCGTTGATGTACTGAACCGGTTGTCCCGTACGATGGACGAGAGAAGCGCCACGGACAAAGGGAAAGGGCGGTGGTGTGCACGTCCTTTCGTATTACGGTATGTGCTGCACTGACTGGAGTGAAACAGGAACAGATGAATGAACAATGGCGGCGATACAGCAGGGCGCGTCAAGGCTCCCGCGTAAGTTGTCCCACGGTGGTATTCAGCTGTGTCAAGTATTTTCAGTAAAGACTTTTTGTGCAACATTCCGCCCATTTTTTTCCACTCACGCATTTTGAAGACTGCGTTTCCCTCGACTAGAAACGCGTTCACATACGTCTACACGTATACGCATACGCATGTGTCCGAAAGGCACGCGTTGGTAGGCAGTGTTCGTAACCGTCGTGGAGACTCAGCGTTTACGGTGTTTTACTGTTGATCGGAAGGGTGTGCGACCTTAGGCAGGGTGGTCGTACTTCAGGGGAGAAGAAATTCTAATCACGTCAATCAGGCGATGTATTCCAGAGCCCTCCATACGGCACCCTGAGTCACTGTGAGACGCTAAACAGCATATACCATATACATACCAACAAAGAATTTACGGAGCGCGTATGCGAATGCTTCAATACAACGCTTGTAACCAACTGCTAACAGACTGTATTGAAACACAGGTTACTTGATGGTTAACAGAACGCTCACGTACCGTCTTCTATTAAGAGAATGTTACTATGGCGTCAATTGGAAATTGTGGATAGGGCGTTACTACATGGTCACCAAAAAGCCTAATAAATCGATTCTGTTCAAAGTTGGTGGCCAATTGCAGCCTGAGCGTTGACAGATTGTTGGTAAAGCAGTGTAAATACAGTTGGTAGACACTTATTTGAGTCTTGGTAGGTTCTAGTAACAATCCCTTTTGCACAGTCCACTTGTCGTTACTAAACATTTTGGTAAAACAACCACCCCCAACGCCACCACCATCCTATTTTCGAACAGTCAAGACGATATACAGCGGCTGGTAGATATATTGTAGTGTGAGTGTGAGTGTATATATATGTTGAAGGGAAGGCAATGCTCTATAGGACTAGTATTTAGTGCAACAAAATGTGGATTGATGGTATTCAATAATCACAAATACCAGGCAGTCTCATTATAGGGCTAAGAAATCCCGAGTGTAAGCGAGTACAAGTACCTCTAAGTATGGGTAAATGAGGGAGATAGGTATATGTAGTGACAGAAAAACATAAGCAGCAAAGGGAAAGAGGAATGTTGCAATAATTAAGCGTGGAGCGTTATGGGGTATAATAGGTATCAAGTGCTTCGAGGTCTGTGGAAAGGCGTAATGGTTTCAGGGCTTACATTTGGGAACTCAGTGGTGTGCAAGCAGTCCGAGGTGAAATCAGTAATGTATGTAATTAAAGAACTGGGGGGCCCCTCGTGTTGGCCGCTCAAGGGAATACGACAAATGCGGCTGTAAAGTGGGATTATGGGATGGACAGGCTTTGAAGTAAGGGAGGTTTGAAGCGAAATGAGACTTAAAGAGAGGCTTAGAAAAATGATGGGGAGTAGATGGGTATTGAAGGTGTTCAGGTGTTGTAATAGGAAGCGTGGACACTGTCACAGGTCCCGTTAATTCGGGAGGCAATCGCCGGGCTAATTTCAAGGGCCGAAGTATCGGCCCCCCGAACCGCACCACGAAGGCGTGGACAATTTAGAAGTGGTTCTTTTGGGCGCGCCAGCGGACGCCGGCTGTGGACCAAATAACAAGTCAGAGCCGAGAGTTGATAAGCAAAACAAAATTATATTCTCAATAATGGCAGATCAAAAACAATACACAAGTATGCACACTTCACAATAGTTGAATACAATATGTCACCAATCAAACAACGTACTACACAGTACAATCAGCCACACTCGAAACAACGGACACAGACAACAATACGCACTACAATGCAGTCGCATGCATTGAACAACCAAGACACTTAAAGACTAGAGATGGAAAACCTATTCAGTCCAAAGTTCTTGGAACAAAAGTCTGGATGATACTCTTCCGAGAATCACTCACTCAAAGTCCAGCGTTGTTGTCGTTCGGCTGCCCCCGAAGTTTCTCTTCCAGGAAACCTCGCGTCTTCACTTGGCCCTTTCCGAGCTTCAAACTTCTTCGCCGAAAACACGTCGGCTTCACACTCGCAGCTGTTGCCACGCGTCTTCGCTCGATAGCGGTAGACACACACTCTTGCCTGTAGCTCGAGTCGTCACCCCTCAGGTGGAAATCCTCTTCTTCTCCTCCTTTGTCACGGCAGACAAAAGGCTTCGCCCACAAGGCGGAACACCCTACGCGCTCTGGCGCATACTTTCTTCTCTCCTGCTTTGTCACTAAGGACAAAACCTTTACCGACAGACGCGGCGGGATGCCCTACGCACTCTGGCGTTAGCTTCCTTCTTCTCTTGGCCTCTCATTTCGGCTGCTCGATTAAATACCTTCCGCGCGAGATTCCAGAAAGTTCTCATCATTTTGTCGGTGCGATATGCAGCGAAGGCTGGGGGAAAGGGCGAGACGATTCGGGGGCCGTCCGTGACGGATGACTCAACCCGACATCACCACGCCCCTTTCCATAGAGAAATTTTGAGGGCTTGCTCGGCCGCCGTTGAGGGATGAGGATGTTCGTCGGTGAACCTACGCGTCCGAGGCGAGGGACGCGCGCCCGGGGAGTCTTTGGATGTTTGTTTTCTTTTTTTATCGTTGACCTCGCGGCGTCACTCCGGCGTTTCTACGCGGGAATTCGGCGGCGCGCCCTTTTTGAGCGCTCGTTTTGTGACACTGCCCCCCACTTTAAGAATATTATCTCATAATATTCAAAACCACACAAACGAGCGCGAACAGTCCCCACACTCTCAAAGACTGTAACATAGTCCATTGCTCATGACACGTCACATTCACAATAGATCACTCAACGCAATTATATATTGCAATTCAATCTCACAACACATGAAAGACAACCACAGGTACACGACTACAACACTTAATCACATATTCCAAACATTACAAATGTACAAAGTTCTGTCTTTACAACAATTACACAATACTATACATCACATCACCGTAACAAACATTTTGACTCGCTCGACATACACTTGTGACACAGGATAACAAGAACATTAACACAACATATGGCACTCAGCCCTGCCAAACACATTCCGATTCCACCTCAGCACCTATCCCGTGTACTTCGAGCGGCGCTTGTGCCCTTTCTTGCGGTGCTCGCTCGATCTCTTCTTGTTTTTCCTCGTTCTTTTTTGGCGAGCCCTTTCCGACGACGGTATCTGAGGTGGCTTCTCAGCCATCGTTGTCACTTTCGGCACCGTTAACGGGTCATAACATTCAACCGATCCTGTCACCCGCTTGTTCATGTCACGACATTGGGCCTGGCTGGCCGACTCTGTCACTTTTACACTGTTGGTCGGTTGAGGTCGAGCCGACGTAAGTCCAGCTGCCCAGCACGTAAAATCATTCAATACGATCATGTTCTCACTCGTTGTCTCTTGCGCCCAGGCTTCATCTTGGGCTCGAGTGGAATCCTTCACGGGATTTTTCTCCGCTGTATCTCGCGGTCCCTGTGTGGGCGGGGGCTCCATCTTCGGGTCTTCCCCCAAACTTTCTGGTTCGTTCGGCCCTCGCGCCCCGTCGATGATTCCGATGACGAGGTCGTACAGGGGGTCATCATGCATAGAGTGGTAACCTTCCCGCTGAAGTACGGCGTTTCAACCTCAATTTCTGCTTCGGGAAGCATCCGAACCGTATGGTCAATTAGGCAAACTGGTTTCATTTTGCCTGTCAACTCACTTTTCCGCACCAAATTTCTTCGCACGATAACAGTGGAGCTACCGGTATCTCTTAACACCGTAACCTTTTTGCCCACAACTTTTTTAGGCAGCGTTGGCATTCCCTTCGTAACACCGGCTGGCTGTTTTGTCATTACAGAACCCACAATAAGAAGTTTCTTTTCATTTTTCAACTCTACAAATCCGTTTGTGACGGCTTCACCATTGGATTTCGGTGCTACTAGCACACAGGATACCTGGTGAGTTTGACTCGCTCCGTTATGATATGCGTCTGCTTTGTACCCAGTCTGACCACACTTGAAACATTTTACTACCGTAGGGCTCGTAAAGTTAGTACGACAGTTGTTCGCGCGTTGACCCACTCGGTTACACAGAAAACATCGCGAAACACTCTCAGGTGCACGCTTCTTTTGTTCGGGTGCCGAAATTTTCGAATCTTCGGGACACTCCTTCTTGACCTTGGCCAAATTAGTGTCACCTTGCGCTTCCAAGAATTATCAGCTAATTCAAGCATGTCTTCAAGTGACTTAGATCTCCTCTCTTTCAAGTACAGCGACAGGCTTGGGTGGCAACTAGTAAGAAATTGTTCTCTAATTAGGAGCTCTCTAAGTTCATCGTACTCCTGCGCTGTCCCTGAAAGTTCAATCCATCTGTCGAAATAATGGCAAAGTCGGGCGGCATACTGCGTAGCCATCTCACCATCAGCTGGCTTTCCTGTCCGAAATCGGTCCCGGAAACCTTCTACAGTAAATCTAAATCGCTTCAGCAAAGCAGCTTTCACCTTTGCATTGTTGGCTGCATCATTCGGCGTCAGTCTACCGTACACATTGAGCGCTTCACCACTCAAGCAAGTACTCAAAGCAGTTGCCTATTGATGTTCCGGCCAATTCTGGCTCCTTGCAATCGTCTCAAATCGGTGAAGGTACGCGTCAAGGTCGTCCTTCCTTTCATCAAACGCTACGAGCAGCTTGCTTGGGTTCAAGCGGAAGCCAAGGTCCTCTCGTTCGCTGCTTTCAACTCTAGCTTGGACCGGAGTTTCACTTCGCTGTTGCAAGCGGAGCCGCTCGAGTTCTATCTCGTGCTGTCGCTGCCGTTCCCTTTCCTCTCTTTTTTCTTTCGCCCTCTCAGCTGTCAGTCTTTCTCTCTCCAACTCCAACTTCAATTGCTGCTCTTTTTATTCTCTCAGCAGTCGCTCCTTTGCCACTCTTTCTTCTCTCGCCCTTTCGGCTGCCAACTTTTCTCTCTCCAGCTCCAACTTCAATTGTGGCTTTCTTTCTTCCTTCAGCTGTCGCTCCTTTGCTTCTCTTTCTTCTTTCGCCATTTCAGCGGCCAGCCTTTCTCTCTCCAATTCAGCTGCTTTTTCTTCCTTGGCCCTCTCAGCTGCCAACCTCTCTCGTTCCAACCCAGCTGCTTTTTCTTCCTTGGCCCTTTCAGCTGCCAACTTCTCTCTCTCCAACTCAGCTTCTTTTTCCGCTTTGGCTCTTTTGACCGCCAACCTTTCTTTTTCCAGCTCAGCAGCCTTTTCTTCTTTGGCCCTCTTTTTTTCTTCTTTTTCCTTCTGGGTGACCCACTTCCGTAGTTCGGCGCCAGAAAGACCCATCTTCTCAACAAGAGCGACTAACTTTTCGAGATCCATTGTGTCTCGTAAATAAAACCTTGCTGCCTGCAAAAATTATCTGCCTAAATCAGTATATCGGAACACTCTCCTGCACTCGTTAACGAGAACACTGAGCAACACACAAAATTGTTCCGATAGTACTATACACAACTCGAGGCTCTTTCTCACTACTTTGCACACACTGTGCACCAAAAGGTCCTGCCGCGGACGCCAGATTAATTGTCACAGGTCCCGTTAATTCGGGAGGCAATCGCCGGGCTAATTCCAAGGGCCGAAGTATCGGCCCCCCCGAACCGCACCACGAAAGCGTGGACAATTTAGACGTGGTCCTTTTGGGCGCGCCAGCGGACGCCGGCTGTGGCCCAAATAAAAAGTCAGAGCCGAGAGTTGATAAGCAAAACAAAATTATATTCTCACTAATGGCAGATCAAAAACAATACACAAGTATGCACACCCCACAATAGTTGAATACAATATGTCACCAATCAAACAACGTACTACACAATACAATCAGCCACACTCGAAACAATGGATACAGGCAACAATACGCACTACAATGCAGTCGCATGCATTGAACAACCAAGACACTTAAAGACTAAAGAGATAGAAAACCTATTCAGTCCAAAGTTCTTGGAACAAAAGTCTGGATGATACTCTTCCGAGAACCACTCACTCAAAGTTCAGCGTTGTTGTCATTCCGCTGCCCCCAAAGTTTCTCTTCCAGGAAACCTCGCGTCTTCACTTGGCCCTTTCCAAGCTTCAAACTTCTTCGCCGGAAAAACGTCGGCTTCACACTCGCAGCTGTTGCCACGCGTCTTCGCTCGATAGTGGCAGACACACACTCTTGCCTGTAGCTCGAGTCGTCACCCCTCAGGTGGAAATCCTCTTCTTCTCCTCCTTTGTCACGGCAGACAAAAGGCTTCGCCCACAAGGCGGAACACCCTACGCGCTCTGGCGCATACTTTCTTCTTCTCCTGCTTTGTCACTAAGGACAAAACCTTCACCAACAGACGCGGCGGGATACCCTACGCACTCTGGCATTAGCTTCCTTCTTCTCTTGGCCTCTCATTTCGGCTGCTCGATTAAATACCTTCCGCGCGAGATTCCAGAAAGTTCTCATCATTTCGTCGGCGCGGTACGCAGCGAAGGCTGGGGGAAAGGGCGAGACGATACGGGGGCCGTCCGTGACGGATGACTCAACCCGACATCACCAAGCCCCTTTCCATCGAGAAATTTTGAGGGCTTGCTCGGCCACCGATGAGAGGTGAGGAGGTTTGTGGGCGAACCTACGCGTCCGAGGGAGAGAGACGCGCGCCCGGGGAGCCTTTGGATGTTTGTTTTCTTTTTTTTATCGTTGACCTCGCGGCGTCACTCCGGCGTTTCGTCGCGGGAATTTGGCGGCGCGACCTTTTTGAGCGCTCGCTTTGTGACAGACACAAAGGGGAGAAAAAGAACTTGAGGCTCACCAGTAAATACAAAGCTGGAAGCATAGGCGACACGGCAAAAAAAAAGCATTAAGCGAAAAGTCATAAGTAAAGAGGATTTATTAGAAGACAGCGATGGAAAAGAAGCCGGCTCTCAGTAACTTCCGAAAGGGCAAGAAGGAAATAAGGCGGCAGAAATTTTATGATAATTCAAGGGGAAGCACGTTACTGTCTGAAGCAAGTCATGAAGCGAGATTCAGTAAGGAATAATAACAATGTACAAGCTGTGGGGGAGTTAAGGAAACAATGAAACATGTTCGAATTGAATGTCGTGACATCCACCCTGGTATCCACCATGGTATAGGCGCACTCTCTCCGATCGGTCCCCACTAACTACTCCGAAAAAAAACACATTTTTTTTACTCTTTCTTCGGAAGGCAAAATGACACAGGTTCCAAATCAAGCGGTTACGCAATAACGCTTGAAATGTTTGACACCTATTTTCTAATGAGGCTCCAATTTCCGTTGTGAGTATAAGTATCTGCTAAGAATTTAATCGATTTCACCTGCGGGATGAAGCCTTATCTGTTAAGTACGGAAATCGGCACTGGAACACTTAAGAGAAAAACTACGATTGCACTTTTCCTTATGTTTAAGATAGATAAATGTCGTCAAATCATGTCTCCAGAGCCTTCATATAAAACTGTAGCGTCTGATATAGTATATGTATATCTGTAGCTGTAGCAAAAAATGCGATGTCGTCGCCTTATACATACACCTGTGCATCGTGTTGTAGTGCAATTCAGCACAATAAAAAATAAATAATGATGGTGACAGTACGGAAGCTTGGGAGAGACCTCTAGTTTGTTTATAGTTTGAAGACGACACGCCAAATTGAGAGCAATGGAATTCCTTATCTTTGAGAAACGAGTAAACCCATGCCGCGAAGTAATATAGTACACCATCGTGCGTTAGCGAATTTATTAGTTCAATGTGTTCCACGGTGTCGTAAGCTTTTGCAATATCTAAAGACACTAAGCCGAATTGTGTTCTTTAGAACGAGCTCGTTGTATCCTGCTTTCCAAATCAACATAGGTACCACAAATGGAGCAGCCATGCCTGAATCCAATTTGGCATGGGCTTATAATTGTGTTTTCGTTTAACCAGTTTTCTATCCTAATGTGTAGAATTCCTTCAATTAGTTTTACCAGATTAGATGTGAGTGAAATAGGCCTAATGTTATCCAAAGTCATCCCAGCTCCATGTTTTTTAATATATAATTGAAGAGCAGAAAACAGCTCGTTAATGAAGGAAATATTTTCGCGATTCTCTACTGAGGTGGAATCCAAGAATGTTTAATGGAGTGGTTAACCATTGCAATTATATCCAGTCGTGGTGCTTTATGGATCATTTTTATTACCGATGCAGTTAGTGAATCAGGACTTTGAACAAAATTGAGCAATATCTTTACTACTTTTGCTATTTCCACGCTGCAACTTTTTCAAATATTTGGCTGTTAGCGGGGCACAGTGAGTAGTAAAAATGAACAGCCGTGAAGCGGCTTTCCAGCCCTTGAGAAACATTTTCCAGAAAAACAGGCAACTCACTTGAGGTTGAGGCTATCGATTGGAGGTTTGTTGGTGGTGGGATTACTTTTTTGGCTTTAAGGAAGTTGAAAAGTGATTCTCTGTGGCCAGACTTTAAGAGAAACTCAGAACATTGGCTATATTCTCATAGTTATCCTCCGAAGCAGCCACTGTTTTCCTAAAAACTGCAGCAGCGTATATATATTCGCTCCAGTTTCTAGGGCACTGATTATAGAGCAGTTTTTGGCCACGCCCCATTTCTTAGCCTGCAATGACGTGAACAATCAGAGTTCCACCAATGATTCAAAGGACGTTTATTAGAGACCTAAACTGTGAATTTAGCTTTATTTAAATATTGCTTCATAACATCTTGAAAGTTGATAACATTCCCCTCTTCATTTTCTTTGGTTCATTTCGACAAAGACACACGTAGCGTCTAATCAAATGTATTGAAATTGATGCGAGAAGTTGGCTGCCTGTTTACTGAAATCACGGTACATACAAGCTCAAACAATATCGGAAAATGGTCGCTATTTTTACGCGAGTTCAAAGTTTGCCATGCAGAAAATCAGAGGCTAGGACTGTAGAAAGTCAGATCAATCGCAGAATGAGCCTGATTGCACACAAATGTGGAGGCTCGCTGTTTATTGCGTGTTAAATTATTTTAGCAACAAAATCCCAGAAATTCGTTCGATCCGTATCTTTCTGAATTCCCAAGAAGTGTGATGAGGATTGAAGTTTCTTTCTAATATATGTCTTTTCTGCAAGACTAAATACGGTATCTAAAACATTGCCCCACCACGGTGGTCTAGTGGCTAAGGTACTCGGCTGCTCACCCGCACGTCGCGGGATCAAATCCCGGCTTTGGTGGCTGCATTTTCTATGGAGGCGGAAATGTTGTAGACCCGTGTACTCAGATTTGGGTGAACGTTAAAGAACCCCAGGTGGTCAAAATTTCCGGAGTCCTCCACTACGCCGTCTCTCATAATGAAACGGTGGTTTTGGGACGTTAAACCCCACAAATCAATCAATCAAATCTAAAACATTAGAAGGGTGAACACCTGAGGGGAAATAAGCGTTTACTAACGAAAAGGGAAGGTGTCGCGGAAGAGAGATATCTAATGTTAAAATCTTACTTTATAAATTAATTATTTGACCTTTGACCTTTACCCGATGCGCAATTTTTGAAGAGATAGACACTTCTAAACCTCCACCTTGAGATGGGTGGTCTAAGCGAAATGTTCGGTGGTTTTTATGATGAAAGATTTTCTCTTTGGAGAGCCAAGTTTCTTGACACACTATAACATCTGGAGAATGCTGATTACAAAGGCAAACCTGTGCCAAACTTTGCAGCCGGGCACGGGTTGCTCGTCTTTGTCTTTTTCATTCACTGGCATTAAACTGGCTCATTGTTCACTGGTACAGAACACCAGGTGGCAATATCAATTATTTTCATGCCTCACTTTTATTGAGAAGGTTGCGAAAAAAACCGATTTGAGTTCTGAATTAACCGCTGTATTTTAGTGAACACTTAAAATTGTTTCATTAGCTGTCTCTCTTTATACAATTGTACCCCAGTTATGCTAATATTGACCATTTTAATGGTTAAAATCAGCTGTAACAATCCTTCTGTTAATGTTTCTGACTGTTGAGTCGACTATAAATATTGTTGAAACAACGGTTCTGAAAATTGTTCTCTCACTTTTTCTATAATATGCAATTCATATTCGACTTGTTGCAATTATGCTACTTCATTCGCATTTTATCTGTGTCTAAAATTTCCTAAGGCAAAGCCCTACAGGTACATATCATCGATAGAAAAAGCATCTGTCCTGAGCACTGGCCTGCAAAGAGCTGTTTGAGACGTGAGCTCATATAATACCGAGAGTTGCCGCTGAATGAGGGGTGTGCTCTTTGTTACGTTGTGCGCTATAAGTGAAAGCGCAGCATTTTTTCCATCAACTGGGACCTATATGCCAAGTCGCTTGCCTCAGCATGAAAGAAAAGGACACTCCCATTCTGCCGGCGGGGGCACAGCGGATGTTCTCCTTTAGGCGGGTTGTACGTGCCACGTAATTCAGTCGTTTTAGAGCACCATTTTTAAATGCGGAACGTTTCTTATTCACACGATGTTGCGGATCCGGCGTCGATGGCGCCGTCGACAACCCCACTGTCCATGCTCGCGTATCGTGCCAGCCAAAGAAGACGCCCGCATAACTGTCGCACCCCTTCCCACAACCGTTCACTGGCCACCCCATACATGTAGGCACTCGAATGCGCATACGGACTTCAGTCAAGGGCGTCTTTACTTGGCTTTCGCCTGACTTGACCCTTTGCTTGACTCCAGTGGGTGCCACGTAAACAGAAGTACCTTCAAGCCGTAGTGGGGCACAACCCAACATTAGCGTCCCATCACTCTTTGAATTCATCGCTTCTCCTACAATAAATAAATAATAATAATAACGACGATTTAACAATTAGATATTCCCTACAACTACTCAACATTCAGGCGATACCCCCACCAATCTGTGACGCATTTACTCGAGTCCACCTCACTCTTTTTGGAAGATGCAGGCGGGTCTATTTTTTTTAAATGGCTTGCGTACAAACGGCCTGTTGCACGCACGTATAAATATCGGGAAAGTGTTACAGGCCGGTTTTTTTTTAACAAGTCATTATGTTAACGTGATAACTTAGACGCTTGTATAGCTTAACTAGCTGCATTCATCTATAAAAGAGGCCAAGCGAAAGAAGCTAGAAAAGACAGCCCTGTGGGCAAAGCCATGTGTTCTCTAGACTGCTTTTTATTGCTCAGGTCAAAGTAACTTTATTCACAAACAGATGTGTTTTCTTTTCATCTAATGTCTCTTTTTATTTGCCGAGAAAATGTGCACACGATCATCAGCAGCCGGGGAACAGGAACAGGTCCAAAAGAGAATACAAGTTTATAACAATCTGAATAAGTGTTGAATATGACTTTAATAATTTTCAGTGATGCATAATTGAGTGATTTATAATAAGCAAAATGGCAGGACAGAAGCACAAAAGTACTAATAAACACGGTGCATAAATCAGGCATGATGCCTGACATGTCTCGAACGATATTGCTATCACGCAGTGCTACTCTGTAGTCAACCTGCTGCATGATAATATATGTGAATGCTATTTTTCAAAGAAGGACATAAAGTGAAGTCATTATTATCGAGTGCGACGTGCGAAAAATAGTGCGCGCCATGTTTTTTCGAGCACGTCAAGGCTCTGGTGACCGCACTGTGGTGGCCAGTCGCCAATCGGGAGCGTGGAGTAGACTTGCAAGATCCAGTTGACTATTCCAATTTTCGTTCTCTTCATCCGCCGATGTGACACCGGCACCCTTGGCTTTTTTGACAACGTCTCGTGGGCATCCCGTTGGTCCAAGCTGCAGCAAATCTTGGCCTCCAGGATGATGTAGAGGCTGCGCAGTTGGGGAACTGCAGCGTTGTTTAGGTCCTAGGAGTGGTTGCACTTCCGACACAGAAGTTCAGCGAGCTCACCGAACATCTGTCGCTGACTCTGCCTCTCCGTTCGCTCGACCACCAGCTCCATATTGGCTATCTCCGCTTCTACAGCCTTCAAGCAACCGGCAATGGCAGTCTCAACCAAGAGGTCTCGGCTGCACTCAAAGTTTTGCCTTCGTTTGTTGTTAAGAGCCTCTAACTTCTCCTTTGCAGCAAGACGTTTCGCTGCTTGAGACTGCAGAAAGTGGTGAAGACACTCGGACTCCTTCAAGCTGTCTTCACTGCAGCCCTACAGTGCCTTGACAGTCATCGCCATCTGCTGCTTCCAGTTCTCTTTCACCACGCTAGTGCGAATGATGGTCTCGTTTTCTCAGATCTGCCTAATGATCATCGCTCGCACAGCATAGATCTTTCTCGCCACGTCGAGGCAGTAGGCCATCCTGCTGTCGTCGCTGGGCTCATTCCCCTCGGCATTTGAAGGGACGACCGGCGTCGTCAACAGGGCATCGTCATGCTTAGCTGGGGCGAGGCTGCCGTTGTCGGTGTGTTGCACTTGCAGCAGGGCATCTTGCTGGGCCGTCGCGAGGCTCTGTTTAAGCTCGACCACCTGGGCCTCGAGCTCGGACTTCTCGTTTTTGACCTTGTCGAGCTTGCGCTGAGTGCCTTCCTCCTTTTCCTTGTACATATTATATTGAAGGCCGAACCTTGAGTATTTGCATAATATATATGAATTGACAAACAATAATCCGAAGTAAAGTGTCCGATGTCATTAGCAGTAATTTTAGTGTAAATGTGGAGAAAAGTGGAAGTCTTCATCATCAACCTTGTATATATGTGCCCGTCGCATGTCTGGCTCGTTGGTCTAGGGTTATGATTCTCGCTTAGGGGGCGAGAGGCCCCGGATTAAAATCCCGGACGAGCCCGCTATATTACACAGCTGTCTGTATGCTTTCGCAATTTTGATAGCTTTTTTCTTATTTAGGAATGCTAGGTTAACAAATAATTCAGGTATTTCTTTGTGTTTTATAGTTATTCCTGTTCTTGCGAGACTGAATATTACTATAGGTTTCTTTCATATTTTACTTAGATATTTCTCTCTTGGTTAGTAAATGTTATGATTATGACATTTGTGTTAATGTAATTGTGAAATATGCATAAATTTTCACAGAAAGTATCTAAGGAGTATTTGGTGACATATGCCTATGTTATTAGGTTAACACAGCTTGTGGCGGGTGTGCATGGAGGTTAGGCATGCGGACGTAAATATTCGAAGTGTGCATAGATAATAGATTCGAATCCTATGCTATATAAAATGAGTACATACAGCCATCAAATTAAAAACCAGAATTGATGCGCGAAGTGAAGAGCGGTTGCCATTACCATCCTTTCTAGAGAGCGACCATTTCGTATTGACTGTGCGAAATGGTAATAAAAATAATTAAAGCATGAGCAATAAACTTGATAATTTTATATGTGGGGTTTGACGTCCCAAAAGAACCATATGATTTTGAGAGACGCTGTAGTGGAGGGCTTCGGAAATTTTGACCACCTGGGATTCTTTAACGTGCGCCCGAGCATTAAACTGAAGATATTCTTGCATTTATACGGTGCTGTGGGCTCCAGATGATGCCATGCTTTCACTTATGTCAGGAAAAATGTCCGTGTGTTTGTTTGCTTCATTGCTTTTATTGATGTTTATCAAAGCATTCAATATTATTTTCTGCTCATTTAAAGTAATTAACCATTCTTCAAGTAATTAAGCTTCTGCAATATTGAGTGAATGCTGTTACCCACTGCTGCATTTTCATTCGCATTTCAATCATGGTTTCTTTTACGTTGTTTGCTTTTTTGTTATCATTATATTATTTCTTGAATCATCCTTCCGGGTTCGTGGGTTATTTCCTATAAGAAAATTGTGACTCTGAAAAAAAAAAAGATGCCCATCAGCAGCAGCATCATGAATATGAATATGTACCCATAGCACAGGGGCCAGTGTGTGCTCGACTAGTTAATAAATGGGCAGCTCGATCCCCTTCCCTTTCTTTTCTCCTCTAGTGCTTTCTCTCTTTTGAATATAGAGTCGAGCAATAGTGCTGCAATAAAAAAATATTTTGACAAGCCATGTTATCCGAAGTATGCGGATGGAAGTTGACTGTGTTGTAATATTTTTATTGAGCTAAACGTTATGCAATGATGCTAAAGATATCTGCCAATACACGCGTAGACATCCGTGAAACATCCACATATCTTGTGTATAACCGTTTGTTCAATGTCACGTAACGGTGCCAACAGCAACACCAGAAGCGGTAGGCTGATATGAAGCGCTGGTGCTCGCGAAGATGGTAGCTCTGGACGCTGCTTCATAAATCAACTTTAGTGAAAGGCACCTAACCACAATTACCGTTAAACCGGCGTGATGGCTGTATCATAGGAGTACGTATGTACTGTTTATACAACTGAATAGCTACGACTGCAACCACAGGGGACGTTTCACGAACATCAGGGTCTATGTGAAAAGTAGTTCCAAGACCTGACGTGGCTCTGCGGGAGAACACTTGATTGTCATGGGGAATGTTGGCTGACGATTCCCGCCGGGATCGGTGACCTTTCAGACGTTAAGAACCTTATGAGCGAGCTTTATCTGGGGGCGTCCATTCCCTACTGCGCATGCGCGTCCCTTTCCCCTCTTTCTCCTATTTTCCCCTCGCTCACCTCGCAACGCCGACGCAGGCAGCGTCTGCTAGTCTACGCTCGCTTATTATTATTATTATTATTATTATTATATTATTATTATTATTATTATTATTATTATTATTATTATTATTATTATTATTATTATTATTATTATTATTATTATTATTATTATTATTATTTTTCCGCTTACATGCCATTACAAGTGTATGTTTTGATAATTAATCCCTTTTTTCTCCATTATGCAATGCTTCTTTTTTGGTGATTTGTATGAAATACTACGATAATACACGTCCTCCTCCTCTCCTAATTTGATGACCGCTTAAATTTGGGATTTCACGGAATAAAATGTTGTTTAAAGCTCCTCAATTTGTACTGCTATATTTTTTCACCTTCAGCACGCCAGTTTTAGTGAATATTTTCAAACGAATGCACCAGTACATTATAAAAGTGAACTTTGAAATTGTTTTCCACAGCAGTAGTCTTCAAAAGACCGCTCAGCATGAGATGCTAAGGAAATTTAGGGAATTTCTCCCTCCAGGGAGGAAAACGTTTATCCGCAGTTTAGCAGCACTGCTTTAGGGGAATCGTTACCGCGGACAAACAGACACACGAAAATATTGCCGTTGAAGGTCTACGAGAAAGACTATTGCCTTTAATAAGCATTTGTTTAGATGCGAAGTACCGCTTACTTGGGGAATTCCCCGACGGCTCCAACCCTCGGCAATCATCCGCTGCCCCACTACGCATGCCGAACTCTTCCCCTCTCCTCGCGCTCAAGCGAAGAGGTAGAGGAAGAGTTCCCCTTCCCCTTTCCTCGCGTGAGCTCAAAGAGCTGGGGGGGGGGGGGGAGGTGGCAAAGCAATGCCTCCGCATTCGGCTTTGTTTCGCCTCTCCGCCACAGCTGTGCGCTCGTACAGTTATAGTTTACGGATAACGTGATAGCTGAGGTTAAGAAAATGGCGTTACCGTGCAGCAAACGTTCGTTGTGGACAGTGATTAATAGGTTAGCGGAATAGCGTTTACGTGTTTTACGTCTGCCAGCTGGGACGGTGCCGCCACCTATCAGATCGTCAAAAGGTTAAAGACAGTGAAAAGGAAAAAAAAACGAGAATGTTTGCCAATGCCACCGTGCAAAGCATTGTTACAAGTTTATTTTACTAATGAAAACGCAAATAAATATGAACCACTCACCAAACGCAAAAAAAGTTATGTTGCCGATTTGTTTACATTGGTCTTGATTGATTGATTGATTGATTGATTGATTGATTGATTGATTGATTGATTGATTGATTGATTGATTGATTGATTGATTGATTGATTGATTGATCTTGTAGTTAGGCCTAGACACGTTCGAAATAGAAAGCTATCCCAAAAAATTACCCCGTATCTGCATGTTAATCATCAAATGTCGTCAGGATGCAATAAATGAAAAAAGACGGTTGTCTTACGTGTGGACAGAGTGAACAAAACATTTATTTCATGTTTTGCGCAAGAAAATCGGTGAATGGTATTCTAGGTAGCTGCGTTAGAGTGCCTCGAGCATGCAGCGAAGGCGAACGAGCGCACCAAGTCACGTCACACTTGAGCGCTATCTGGCACTTCTCTTGGAAAACGTAGCGCATGGCGATAAGGTGAAGAACGCAAGGCGACGGGTAGGTGCCACCACCGTGTCGTCTTAGTGAAGCGTTGGAAACACTCGCCTTTTCGTGCAAGCGCTGCATGGTCACCGCAGCGTGATAAATGCTATAGGTTCCTTAGAATTACTTATGTATGCATTTTCTAGTAAAAGACACACATAGAGAATATATACGTGTTTTATGTTGCCTCAGATATGCGCAATAATTGCTTTTCAATTCACAATCGCACAAGTATGAACACTAAATATTGAGCAACATTGGTTGGTGCTGCGGATGGGGTCGGCCATTTGGGGTATCGGGTGGTGCTTTGAGTACCTTGAACCGTTAAGGTCGGACAAACAGACAAAGGTTTACACAGACAGAGAGAGAGATAAGTAAACGTTTATTTTGAAACAGTGTTCCGAGCAATGCCCGATGTCACCCTGAGGTGGGAGGGCTCCTTAGTCCAGGAACCCTCTGGCTTCTACTGCCCTCTTGGCCCTGGCGACGAGTTGTTGTTGCTCTTCCAGGTCCTCGAGGGCGAGCTTCGCCTCCCACGTTTTGGTTAGGTCTTCGTTCGTCCGTCCTGCTTCGTTATCAGTCGTGTGTTGTTGCAGAATACGACTGGTAATACACTGGCATGCAAGAAGCAAGTGCGCCAGGGTGTCTGGTACGTTGCAAAGCGGACACATAGAG
The DNA here is from genome assembly GCF_043290135.1 of Rhipicephalus microplus. Lineage (NCBI taxonomy): Eukaryota > Metazoa > Arthropoda > Arachnida > Ixodida > Ixodidae > Rhipicephalus > Rhipicephalus microplus. Next base: position 214,447,078 of record NC_134710.1, read on the forward strand.
CTATATCTCGTTGGGTAGAGACGGTGCATTAGGGCCCCATGTGTGTATGTGCTGCTTTGCAGGCGTCTCAGTATTACGCTTTCCTGTTTTGTAAGTTTTGGGTGTGGTGGAGGGTATACTCGTCGCTCCAGCCTGTAATGCTGGAGTAACGACGAGTAGGTGTTTTGAACATCTTCCGTCTCTTCAACGACGGATCGAATGTCCTGTGGGCAGGGGGCAGCCCGGCTGACGTGCTCGCGGGCAGCGGCGTGGGCCGCTTCATTTCCCTGCAGACCCTCGTGTCCTGGCACCCATAATACACAAGTGTATGGGAGTGGAGTGCTTCGCCGTTTCAAAATATTGATGGCATTGGCTGAGATACGGCCCTTAGCAAAATTCCTGCAGGCGGCTTGTGAGTCGGTGAAAATCACCGCGGCGTCTGTACATGTTGTGGTTGCTAGAGCGATTGCCGATTCTTCTGCGGCGTCTGAATTGAGTGCGTTGACCGTTTAGACAGACAGACAAAAATTTTTGCGTCGAAGATCCCCGAGAAAGACAATCGTCATTAAAGCTACGCCAACTTGTCCGTAATACATGGTCGTCGAAGCTAACTGAAAGCAAACGAGCCACCTTAAACAGTCGTTTGCTGCGAACAAGTTGAACCTTTCAACAACTACGCCAAAATCACTTCAAGCGGGCGTCCGAGAGCATGTTTACGCACAGCACGTATACCTACGCTACTACGATAACGTTAAATCTGAAAAATACCGCCCGTATGATAAAAGGTACGGGTAACGTACGTATCTGCGCACACGTACAACGATCCCCCTACCACGGTACGTCCGGTATCCCGGTAAGCCCGGTGAACTACAACTGTCTAATGCTGTGCGCACTCGCTTTCTGCGTTGCACTCTCCTAGCAGCGCTAGGTGTTCACTTTGCGGCACACACACGGTAATACGCACAAATTGGAGGGACGTACCATAATGGTGCATTCAGACGACGGACCGAATCCGAATGTGGCGGGACGGACGGCGCGTCACGTGACCTCACATCAGCGATTTCCCTCGTCCGCGACTCGTCCGCGCGGCTCGCGGACGGATGAACCCAACCTGTTTCTCACATCGGGATTCTGTCGGGAGAAAGCCGATACTTCAGCGGAATAGCTCTTTTCGTCTACTCGCGGCATGTCCTCCATGGCTCGCGGACAGCTGCATGACTGGTCGGCATCATCTACGCTTGAGCATGGTTTACTTAGTTTCCGGGGGCTTTGTTCTCAGGTGATTAAATACGCGGAAATCACTTTTGGTGGTTCGGGAAATGTCACCGCCGTCGTTTGACACGCGAGATTCTTAGCCGTCATGATGGTGAAATATTCTAACTTCTGCAACCGGCGACGTGCCGCTTCTAAAGAAGGATGGGAAGAAGTTCTACAAGCGGGGAACAGTGCAGTTGAAAGAACATTCTGCCAGCAACTACCTTTTCTCCTGACAGAATAACACTTCTCGTTAATTTGTCACAATGCGACAGACAACGCAGTCAAGCGTCGCTTCTCGCGGGCATCCATATTGAATACTCTCAAACCGGTCTGCTCAACGTTACTAGATACTTTTCCAGTTGTCAAACTCCGCCTGGACCGCCACACAAACTTGACCTCTCTCTGTTTACTGCCGCCAGGGGCGCTCGTGCCACGGTCGGCCCGATCGAGCGCGTCGGCGCGCAGCTGAACAGGCAACTTTCCCCTGCAGTTCAGCGCAGTAGCGGGTGCTGTTCATAGGTTCTGCATGCTTTTTCGGCTAACATTTTCCATCTATTTGAGGCAAGTTGCCTGCTATTATACAGAAAACTGGAAAACGCAGACTGGGCGGCTTGTATTGCTCGCGAACTTTCGATAAAGAAAGCACCGCGTATCGCGAACGTGCGTCAGCACGTTGGTTCGTAACAGCTAGATTATTTTCGCACACTATCACGCCCACTCGCACGCGTGGTTGCTTGTGGCAGTTGGTATAACAAGTTGCTTCTTGAAAGCGCGAACTACCGGCGAGGACAAGAGAAAAACGTCAACTCAAAGCGCTCGTACCCACCTTTGCAGCAGCCCGGCTCCTAGCTCAGCAGCGGACGCCGACGAAATGTATGCACGCCCTGACAAACATTTATTTTACGCACAAGCAGGAGTGCTTCACATATCCAAAGAGCCAAAGTAACGTGCCAGCACACACTTAAAACACAAACGTACACACATTCAAAGAACCTTATTCGGCTGCTGCGTGATTGCTCACAGCAGGCGGGCCTTTTTGTTCGCTATTGCCACTTTTTGGCTGCTTCCGAGGCGGCGGTTCACATCCCGCGAGAAGAAATGCATGCGGGTGATAATAAAAAAGTTCAGCAGTTGGCACGTGAATGCTGAATTGTGCTGGTCACAGCCGAGTCGAGAAAGGTGGTGCTTCTCCAACTCTTCCAACACTTTCCAAAATATGTCCCCGCAGAGATCCTCCTTGTCCAGACAAGCTGAAACTACTTTGCTTACTATTTTAAAAAACGTCAACATCTTCTGTGATGGATGCTTTAAGCTGTCTTGCTTGAAGCTCCTGTAGTCGGTTAGGTAGCTGTCAGAAGCAAGCACAGGTGTGGCGGAGCTGATGTCCTCTATGCAGAGATGGCATGTTGCATGCTTGGTGAACTTGTGTATGACATAGCCACACAGGTAGTACACAACACTGTCCTCCACCTCACCCTTGAAATAGGCGTGGTCGCTTGGCCCTTGGTCAGATGTGTCAGCAGAAGCAGTTGTAATTTCCATCATTTTGGCTTCCACTATGTCATGCAGGCGGACTTTCTCTTCTTGGTGGGCGTCCTTGGACGACAACAGAATCAACGAGTTCAGTCGACCAGCCTTGCAGCCGCCGTCCCTCTTGCGCCATTGTCGATAGCTCCTCGAACAAGGACTGGGTACTATCGAGTGTGACGCTGCCTGACACAGAGCCGTCTCTCTCCCCATAGTCGAAGGTGTTCGGCGCTGTGTTTTCTTGTTCGGCGTCGTCCTGAACATTCCGACGCTTCGGTTGGAGGGGTGACCTCACGGCAGGAGCTTTGCGTTTCCGCAAAGGCTTCGAAAGATATTTCAGACAGTTGGGAAACAAGCGGGGTACGGCATCATCTTTGAGGCTCCACTTGTCTCGCGGTATGACGACGACGTCACCGCGGATGTTGTGCACAAAGTTTTTCACGAGGTCTGCTTCCTGAAAGTGAAGGTCGCACACAACACAAGAGCTCGTGAGCTCCCTGTCGCTCCTTGGGATCGCGTGTTGCCATTCTTGAAGCCTCGAAGTTTCGTTGGGCGGTTTGAAAAAGTGTCTCTTCTCAGCTGCGCTCTTCGCAGAGTCGTAGCCGCTTTTGCAGCCGGTCACAAAGCAACGGGGCATTGCTTCTCACTACACAGTCACAGCAGTCATCGACATTTTACGTCTATACACGGGAAACAAAAGCAAACGCGCACAACAACTCGAGCAGAACGATGCGGTCGCCTTCTGCGCTCGCAGGCCGGTTCCTTCGCGGTTGCACCTCTCACCGAACCGGGCCAATCGTGTCGTGCGCGCCCCCACGCGGCGCTCAATGGAAAAGCGTCACGCGCCGCGGCGGAGTTTGACAACTGGAAAAGTATCTAGTAATGTTGGGTCTGCTTTCAGCAGGCGCAGGTGAGTGGCGAACCTGCTGTCGAGGGTAATCCGGCTGTTTTCTCCTAGGACACCGTCCGTCGTGTGGATGCGTCTGCAGGCGGATCATCCGCGGATTCGCCGTCCGCGTCCACGACAAATCCGGATTCGTTCCGTCATCTGAATGCACCATTAAGCGGTAACCAGTGTATACATGACTCCACACACAAATTAAAAATACACGAAAACATACAAATGGAAAACACAAAGGAAACACAACTGAACACCAGTACTACTTCGCATACCCACAAGGCTGTCTTTAGTCGGAGATTGTATTTTTTTTGTGTGCAAGACAATATTGCAGGTTTCGCCTCCTATCCTCCATGATGTGCAAGAATCCTGTTGAGCCAGGCGATCAATCGCTATCGGCAACACACCTGTCAGGGGCGTAAAATCAGGGGGGGGGGGGGGGGGTTCAGACGCCTCTCGAAGTGTTTCAGTTTTGCTTGCGTGTATATACAGGCACACGCACAAAGGCACGCAGAAACATAATGGTTGAACCAACACTCCTCATCGCCCCCCCCCCCAAAAAATAAACTAATTCTGGCTACGCCCCTGCAAAAAGAGACATTCCCGCAAACATTCGCCGAAGTTCGGAAAATCAAGCACGTTGAGTTGATCACTAAAAATAATCACAGTATATCCCCGGACTGAATGATAATGAATGGGGCGAAGCTTCGGAGGGTTTTATCGGCAAACCGTGAATGGTCCGTTCGTCTATCCGTCTTTCTGTCTGTCCGTCCATCGGTCAAAACCCGCTATGTGAGTCATCTAACTAGGAGGTCACGTACGAGCTACGAGATACAGACCCATGGCTTTAGAGCTTCACTCCTAAAAGCACTATTTGTCAGTAACCATCATTCACAGATGCTCTTCTAATTGAAAACGAGTAACATTGATGATGAAACTGACGGCAAAAAGTCGGCGTGAGAACCGTGCCATCCTGTCCGTAATGTTGGCTTCGCCGAGGCGAAATAGAACATTTGATAATATTTTGCACCAAGTAACCGCACTTGGTCAATAGTAGCGCGAGCGGCACAAGGAAAAGTTATGCGCTACCCTGCTACCTGAGATAGCATATACAGAGATACTGCGAGTGGTAAAGCCCCATTTTGTAAACAAACGGAAGTCGCCTTCACGCATGCGTTTCCTCCTCGATTCTCCTCGCCACCGGCTGCATGAACTATTGGCACGGCGCCATTTTTTGCCATAGCTGCCGCGGGCGCACCGAAGAATTGTATGAATACCCGTTATATCATGCGACTTGAGCGCCTTATGGTAGTGTAAAAAAAATTTGCGAAATGATGATAACATGATCGAGAGCACTTGAACGAACCTTTATAGTAAATTTAGTTTCTTCCAAAAGCTGTGTAAATGGGGCATGCTAACTTTTAAAAACTTCGGCAGATCCCGCGTACCTGGTAATGGACGTTATGCGAATCATGCAGAAGCAAAGTGACCATATTGGAATTTTTAGATGAACGAACAGTCATAAAATGCCGCTAAATATATGTACAAATGTTGCACGCACAGACATATGTTGAAGAGTTGCAATGTTTATATAACCAGTTGTTTGCATTTGCACAACGATGCCAATTGGAACATGCATATCAGCAACACTATAAACTGATATGAAGCGCTGATGCTTGCGAGAATGCTGATCCAGGACACTGCTACATAGATAAACTTGTGCGCATGGCAACTAACCTCAATTGACGTTAACCCGACGTGACAAATGTATCAAAAGATTACTATCAGCGTCAAGTCACACCCGAACAGTGGCAAGCCTTTGCGATAGTGTAGTGCATGCCATTCAGTCATCACCATCGACAGGCCCGCACATCCTGTTCAGCAGCTTTGCGCATATATGCGGCCTATTCGTAGTGATAAGTGAACGGTCGCACTATAATCTCGCGAAGGCTTGCCGCTGTTCGGGTTTTATTTGACGCTGATAGTGCATATGTAATGTTTATAAAATTGTGTAGGCAGCACTGCAACCACTATTGACGTTTCACGAAGATTATGATCTATTTGAAAAGTTGTTCCGACACCTGGCGTAGCTCTGTGGTTAAATGCTTGATTGCCACGCAGAACGCTTGGGTTTGATTCCAGCTGGGATCCTAACATGTATTCTTTGCATTCGTCGGGTCGGCGCTACCGATGTCGGCTCGCGTTAAAAGTGCCCACGTGTGTTCTCGTCGTTCCTGGTTAGATACTGAGTGTCAGTCACCTGTGGCGCATATGTGCACACCAGTGGCACATACCTGCCCGTGGGTATGTGGCACTGTCTGGCGGGAAGTGTTTGACGACGTACGCGACGAGATTGTGACATTATTCATGTCATGACCAGCGCGTCATCTTCATCAAACCCTCTTACCTTCCCATGCTAATTTTGGTTCACGCCAAGTCAAGGAGGTGACCACGACAGCACCCAAACCTAAGCAGATAGATAGATAGATAGATAGATAGATAGATAGATAGATAGATAGATAGATAGATAGATAGATAGATAGATAGATAGATAGATAGATAGATAGATAGATAGATAGATAGATAGATAGATAGATAGATAGATAGATAGATAGATAGATAGATAGATAGATAGATAGATAGATAGATAGATAGATAGATAGATAGATAGATAGATAGATAGATAGATAGATAGATAGATAGATAGATAGATAGATAGATAGATAGATAGATAGATAGATAGATAGATAGATAGATAGATAGATAGATAGATAGATAGATAGATAGATATGCTCAAAGTCGCCGAAGTTCGCTAAGAAATGCTTCGCATTTAAAAGAGCTTACTGATGCGTTATTCTACTATTATTAACTTTTATCTTGGGTCCGTGTTTCCACGCCCCATTTCTTTAACATGAATACAAACCAACTAGCTCAGCCCTCTGTCATTTTGTGCAGATGATTTTCTTCCAAATTACAACATGCTTTAGGTTTGCATTCATACAGGGTGTTTCAAGAAATGTGTTCAATATTCTTTAAATCTTACAGAAAGGAGGTATCTGCAGGCTACTTGCGGATCACCCTACATTGGCAGAAGGCATCTTCAGATGGGTAAAAACATTAATTACGGCAGTAAATATAGAAATCACTAAAATGAGCTTTTAACCAGTTGTAAGAACCGGTCGAATCAAACGGGTGAATTCAAGCCCTTCTCTCCTAATAGTACATAGCCACTTTGAAATTTCGGAAAAGCCGCCCCTGGTAATTACCGCGGAGCGATGCACTCTGATGAATTTAGTTGGTGAGGCCAAAACCGACGCACCAAACAAAGCATCTAGCATTCACTTCGACAACACCCTCAATAACGACACTTTCTCCCTCGCATTGGGGGAGAAGAAAAAGCGAGCGTCAAGAAGCAGCCTCGAAACGAAGTGTCTAAATTGACGGTTGATAACGGCGAGAGAAAGAGTGTTATCATTCAGGGCGTTGTTGAAGTGATTGTTAGATGCACTGTTTGGTGTGTCGGTTTCGGTTTCTCAAGCCAACTTTGGCTCATTGCATAGCTCCGCGGTGATTACCAGTGGCCGCTTTTCCAAAATTTCCAAGTGGCTATCAACTATCCGTAGGAAGGGCTTGAATTTACCCATTTGATTCGACTGGCTACCACCACTGGTTAAAAAGTTACTTGTGTTAATTTCTATAATTACTGCCAAAACTAATGTTTGTATGTATCTGAAGATGCCTTCTGCCCCAGGAAAAACACCGCCCCAAATAGCACGCAGATATTTCTTTTCTGTCATTTTTAAAAAAAATATTGGACACATTTCTTGAAACACCATGCATATTGATTGTTGAGTGTCCGTCAGTGCTCGGATTTTCTAACTCGAGAGCATTTAATACCTGTTCCACCAAACATAACTGACGTTATTCCTTAACTAATACGACGTTGATGCAACCTAATGAGAAAAAAAAACTTTTAGAAAATCCGCCCGGAATCGAAGCTTTGACTTCCTGGCCCACGATGGTATGTGCCGGATGCTGTGCCGACTATACATATGAAAGATGCTTTGCAAATTCGCGTTATATCTCGCACATTCTCTCTCGCTCGGTGCTTTCTGTTGGCGGGGTGGGGTAGCGCCGCCATCCGTGGGCGATGAAGAGAACTAATTTGGCCTGGCATTTATTAGCATCAATAGAGAATGATTCGTCGACAACGCTGTTAAAGCATGGCATCCGAGAATCCTCGTCGATTCGAAGTCTCAGAGGTCATGGTTAAAGCGTCTCAGTATATAGCAGCAACGGACACTGGCTTCGCAGGCATCTGAAAGTCGCCGACGCAGTCATGTTATGTTCTTTGCCTTCCGCTTCGTGCTGGCATGTAACGGCGCGTTGTCGGAGTAAGGCAGCTTCCACATGCGCCAACGGCATTTCTCCATCGATGATAAAACTACTGCAATAAGCACTGCCAAAAGCCAGCGATGCCGACGAGGCAATATCGTGCCTTGATGGAGCTAAACTCACTGGAAAGGGGGAAAGTACCGCGACCGCTTGCTCGCCGCTCTGTATGGTCCAGCGCGGCTGAAGCTGCGGCGGGGCAGTGTTATAGTTTTAAGTGGAGTAACTCTTGTTTTGGACATTAACCACGGAGACCCAAATTAAAATAAAGTCCATTATTCTTTTTCTGGCATGCAATCCTGCAGCCTCAAATGAAGCATGCAGTTTATCTTTACCCGATTAAACAAGAAATAGTGGCAATTTCAATTGCTTACAAGCGGGCGCATGTAGGCAATTTAGGCACTCGGCTGTCAGCACTAATAAATGTGAAGCAATAGCAAACTTCTGCTCCTTTCAAGGATCTATCTATCTATCTATCTATCTATCTATCTATCTATCTATCTATCTATCTATCTATCTATCTATCTATCTATCTATTCATCGCCCTGCGACGTCGCGCTTTCCTGGTCGTTTCGTTTATATGATCTGTACCAAAATCGGTATAGCATGACATCACCGCATGACACATGTAAGATACAGGTCAAAACATAAAAGTCATTACATGCATGTGATGAACCGCACTACTCACATGCATCTGCCTTGATCCTATTGCGGCCGCTTCGTTAACTTTATTTGAATCACAATAAGTATTTTTACAAGAGTGCATGACAAACATAAGTGAGTGGTCTTAACGGGCAAATCATGTCACACATGTCATGTACAACATGATCTATATGACATCGTCTCAAACAAGTTGGCCAGTTTAATTATATTAACGTCTGATATTGCTATGGCAAGATATATGTGCATGACAAATGTAAATGCCAAGTGGTGGCATGGAAATCATGACTTGCATGTCACGCAGGGAATGGCGTATAGTTACTAATACCCACGCTAATGGCATGCTGGTGGCTGGTTGGCTATCTTGATATATACACCAAAAGTTGTGAAGTGTCAGCTGGCAGTATGAAGAACATCAAGGACACGTGATAACATGAAAAAAAAATGAAATGCATGAATGGTGCCGCATAGCTTACACGCCACGCTCGTGGTTACGCTCGCGGCTGTTTCGCTATTTTGGTATATACCGACATGGGTAATACTCCAGGTAGTTGTATGAAGAACATGAACTGCCAGGTGGGGACTAGAAGCATGTCATATATTTCCTTGTTACAACATATCATTCATGTCCATCATTCGGTAACGTCACGCCCTGCCTATTTTCGTGTATATCAGCAGCGAACACTCACACGCGTTTGCTGCTCAAGCTGCAACACTCGGTCTGCCATTGCTGAAGCACAATGTAACAGTGCATGCATCCGTGTACAGGCGCCGCGGCTGGCCAATTACACGGGAGTGCCCATCGCGCCGTGTCTTTCCTATATAGACGACGCTTTGAAGAACTGCATATAACAAGGTGCAGTGTTTATTATGCTCTTGGTGATGCCATGTGTCCGCGGGATTATGTGAATGCTGTATCCCGGTATATGTCAACAATTTCAGCTACCACAACAGATAAATCATGATCACGGGGTTAGTTGGCGTGATGGCGATGTGTCACTAGGTGTCAACGGGGGTGCATCTGCATTAAACGTTGCTGTGGTAGCGTCATCATAATCGTCATTCATCATCATTACTTTCCAACCACTGCGCCGCGCCTCTCGCGCAGCTGATGCGAAGCTCGAGGCGCGAGCAAAGGAGAACGAGCGCCGGCTTCTGGATGCTGTCAGCTGCGCCGCTTTGCTTCGGAGTTTCTGGGCCAAAGGTAGCAGTTCTCTGATTCCAATGGAAAGGGAAGAAGCTTTCAAGGAAGAGTATCGGAACCGAGAAATTACGGCTGGTTTCTTCAAAGGGAACATCCAGTACCTGCTCGACATGGAGGATGACGAGTACAAGCAGGTGATGATCGCACCAATCGCTCTCCGTCGTAGTCTTTTCTGCCGTCAAACGCGCCATAGCGGGACGGCCGATTTCGGCAGCGATCAGTGCTCGGCGGCCAACTCTCAGCGGTGCCGAAAGAACTGTAACAAGATCAAGGATGTTTCGGACCCTTTGGTCATAGCGGTCACGGGCACACAGCGATGCGGAAGCGAGGCGACGACGGGCGCAGCATCGCGGGTACTCATCTACGTCTGCCTCTGGTGGACGTACGACCAAGGCGACGACGATGGTGCCAGCAAAGACGCCAACAGCAGCACGGCCCTGGCAAGTTGTATCCAGTTGTCCGCCAACACCTCTGTGGGTGCTGCCGTCGCAGAGGTAGCTTCCAACGCGGCCCCCACTGCGTTGAATCAGTGGTCCACTACACTTAGAGCTGCCACAGTTGCTGCTGAGTTCGGCGTACATGGTGCCACCGCTACTGGATCCAGTGCTGTCGGCAAGTTGTCGGGAGCAGAGGCTTCTACTGGCGGCAATCCGCGAAGTCCTTTCCTAGCGGCAACCCAAGCTATCGTAGGACCAAATATTGAGGCCGCGACGTCCTCGGGGGACCACGAGGCGGGTGACACCTGCCGTGCGGCCCGCACGGACGCTGACTTCATCACTCCCCACAAGGAAGAGCAGCCCCGCAAGCCGGCGCTCAAGCAATGCTGGCTGGCCGAGACTTGCGCTGCTGTAGGACCTCCCTGTTAAGTACAGCAGGGCACCGGGGGGTACAGGGACTCACTGTCCTTCGACGAGTTCCCACCGATTGATCAGCACAAGGCACTGCAACTCTAACAGCACTCCCTCAGCATGAAGACACTCGTCGGCTCTAACAGGCTCGACGTCACTTCGACTACGGCCACGGTTGGCGGCACTAAACTTCGGCTGGCTGAAGGAGCCGTGAACCGTGGACTTAGTACTTTGTTTTCTATTTATACCTTCTTAATCGAGCCACCGGCAGAAGTGATGGTGTTTGTGTATTATAAATAATATCTATCCGAATTAAAGATGACTATGAAATGTCTCTTTCCTTAGAAAGTTGTTTATATGTTGTGCTATCATTCCCCAAATAGTGCGAGAATCGAGTGCACCCTCTCCTTTGGCACCTCGCTTCCCGTTTAGCGCGAGTGCTGGCCCACTGCAGCTCGAGCATCGAGAACTCGGCCACCGTGTTTTCACCGCCAAGCTTTTACATCACTGTGCCTCGGCGATCCTCATTGGCCGCCCATGTCATCCCCCCTTTTCTGGTCGCTTTCTTTCACCTTCCACTCGCTCACCGCTGGTCAGATTCTTAAAGGTCTGCAGGAGAGGTAGGCGTGCTGCCCTAGCAGGCAGCTTCTCGTACGCGCGCTCGGCTGCTGCCCTTTATGTGATACCCGTAGCGCCTGCCAGCAAGCAAACACTCGGTCGGCCTTGCAGAGTTTCCCTGCCGATGCGCAAGCCTGTTATTGTCGCTCTGTGCTGTGTCTTGGGTAAATAAACCCATGTTTGTTGACAATCTGCCTTGAGTGCCATCTCTGCGTCGTGTCGAAGTCGACGAACCAGGCCGTAGCGCCTTTGTGCGAGACAGCAGTGGAGAACATCGCAATCCTTTCCGGTCGCTTGTACTAAGGTTCGCGCGGATATCATGTAGAAGAAGCTCTGGCTAATACAATTATTCAGTGCTTTGCTAACCTTTCCAGCATTTTAAGTACATGTAACGACCATAGAAATATCAAATTAGTTGAAGAAACAGTTTTTCTTGACCCAGTAAATCATAATGATATTATGCAAAGCTTCAAACAACTCAATAGTGCGTCCTCATGAGATATTGATGGTCTTCAAACGCAACCTATAAATTCTGTTTTCAACATTATCTTGAAATTTTCAAGTTGTGCATTGCTAAACCTGCCTTCCATTCTAGAATGTGAATTGCTCGTGAATTTGCGATTTTCACGAACGTGATGAGAACGACCTCGCAAAACAGGACCGTATCTATACTTACATTCCACTTCTTAATAAAACATTTGGAAAGATTTTTTTATGCCCGGCTAAGTAACTTTGGGAGAAAATATCACAACATACAAATTTTCGATAAGGTTTTCGCAAACACCTTCCGACAGAATATGCGCATTTAGAACAAAAATATTATATATTAAGAAGAATTGAAGGACATCAAATAACATTTGGTATTTTTGCTGATTTTGCATAAGCATTCGACGCCTTTGATCAAACTGTATTATAAAGACTATGAATTTCGTAAGAATGTGAAATATTTACTTAAAACCTACTTCAAAATTCGAAGGCAGCCAGTCAACATTAATGGCTCCACATTAGAGATGGAGAAAGTTAAATCCAGAGTCCCTCAAGCAAGTATATTGCAGTATGTGCCGTACTAGGAGGAAGAAGAAACGAAGAGTGTGACAGAGGAAGACCTCTTAGCGGCTTGGTTCAATACGGGCTCGCCACCCTAGTCTTATAACAATAAACCCCAAACGCCGGATGTGGACGTAACAGAGTGGCAACAATTACAGCCTTATTTTTGTGTTTTAAGTAAGTTTATTTTTATTTTTTGCTATTTTATGTATGAACTGGATAATTATTCAATTAATAAATTATTTTCCGATTCCTTGGGTATGAGCCACGGTAAAGGCATTATCATCATCATATTCATCTACGACTCGGCTAATCTATCGTCCTGCTACTTAGCGCTTTCCTGGTCGTTTCATTTATATGATCTGTACCAAAATTGGCACGTCTTTTGCTATCGGGGCTTGGCTGACAGAAGAGAACTGGGAGTGGGGTTCCTAATTCGCAGCAGCATAGCTGGCAACATAGAAGAATAGTATAGCATTAATGAAAGGGTGCTATTTATTGTAATTATTCTCAATGCGAGATACAGGATAAAGGTGGTACAGGCTTACGCGCCAACGTCCTGTCATAATGACGCTTTAGTTGAAAGATTCTATGAAGACGTGGAATCGGCAGTGAGCAAAGTAAAAGCACAGTACACTATACTGATGGCAGACTTTAATGCAAAGGTGGGGAAGAAACGGGCATGAGACCAGGCAGTAGGAGAATATGGCATCGGTACTAGATATGCTAGAGGAGAGTTACTAGTAGAATTGATAGAACGCAATATTTTACGGATTTTGAATACCTTCTTCCGAAAACGAGGATACCGTAAGTGGACATGGCGGAGCCCTAATGGCGAAAATAAGAACGAATAAAACTTTTTAATGAGTGCACACTCAAGCATCGTGCAAAATGTGGAACTGGTTGGCAAAGTACGATGCTGATACCATAGAATGGTACGGTCTCGAATTCGCCTAGACTAAAGAAAAGAACGACAGAAACTGATACGCAAGAAGACAATCAATGAGCTAGCACTGAGAGGGAAAGTACAGGAATTCAGCGCCTCGCTTCAGAACAGGCACACTGCTCTTATTGAGGAAACCAACCTTAGCGTAGACACAGTGAATGATAATCTGACTAGTATCATTACGGAGGGTGCAGGGGAAGTTGTAGGCATGGCAGCTAGACAAGACTTTGGCAAGCTTTCCCAGGAAGCGAAGAATCTCACTAAGATGCGTCAAAGCATAAAAGTCTCAAGTACAACAGACATAAAGAACTGGCAGAGCTTTCGAAGTTTATTAATAAGCGTAAGTTATCCGATGTAAGAAGGTATAACATGGAGAGAATTGAACGCACTCTGAAAAACGGAGGAAATGTCAAAGCAGTGAAGAGGTAACTTGGAATAGGCAAAAATCAAATGTATTCGCTAAGGGACAAAGAAGGCAAAATAACTACCAATATGAATAGGATAGTTAAATATCGGAACTGATTTACAGAGAACTGTATAGAAGCCGGGACAACCACGACCCTAATACTATAAGAACTACCAGTAACCCAGATGACACAACTCCAGTAATGATAGAAGAAGTCAGAAAAGCCTTGGAAAGCATGCAAAAAGTTTAAGCTGCTGGTGAAGATCAGATAACATCAGATCTGCTATAAGTTGGAAGACAGATTGTGTTAGAAAAACTAGCCACCCTGTTTACGAGGTACCTAAATGACGGGAAGAGTATCAGAGTTTTGGAAGAATGCTAACATCGTCTTATTACATTAGAAAGGAGATGACAAGGACTTTTAGAATTACAGGCCGATAGGCTTGCTCTCTGAAGTATACAAGCTATTTACAAAGGTAATTGCTAACAGAGATAAAAAAAACAGAATTCAATCAACCAACAGAACAAGCAGGATTTCGAACAGGCTACTAAACAATCGACCACATTCATAATATCAATCAGGTATTAGAGAAATGCTCAGAATATAGCCATACACTATACATAGCCTTCATACGATAAGGCATTTGATTCAGGAGAAATATCAGCAGTCATGCAGACATTAGGGAATCAGCATGTCGATGAAGCATAAATAAACATCCTGGAACAAAATCTACAAGGTATCAACTGCTACCATAATTTGATTGATTTGTGGGGTTTAACATCTCAAAATCACAATTTGATTATGAGAGACGCCGTAGTGGAGGGCTCCGGAAATTTTGACGACCTGGGGTTCTTTAACGTGCACCCAACTCTCAGTACACGGGCCTACAACATTTCCGCCTCCATCGCAACTGCTACCATAGTGCTTCATAAAAAAAAAAGCAACAGAATACCAATCAAGAAGGGTGTAAGGCAGGGGGATACAATCTCCCCAATGCTATTCACCGCGTGCTTACCGGAAGGTTTAAGAGGCCTAGAGTGGGAACAGTTAGAGATAAGAGTTAATGGAGAGTACTTTAGTAACCTGTGCTTCGCCGATGGCATTGCATTGCTGAGTAACTCAGGGGATGAATTGCAACTCATAATTAAAGAGTAAGACGATGAGAGCACAAAAGTGGGTTTTAAAATTAATCTGCAGAAAACGAAAGTAATGTACAACAACCTCGGAAGAGAGCAGTGCTTCGAGATAGGTAATAGTGCTCTTCAAGTTGTGAAATACTATGTCAACTTAGGGCAGGTAATAACCGCGGAGCCAATCCATGAGATTGAATGAACTAGAAGAATAAGAATGGAGTGGAGCACGTTTGGCAAGCACTCTCAAATGATGACAGCCACTATCCCTCAAGACGAAGGTGTATAACACCTGTATCTTGCAGGTGCTTAGCTACGGAGCTGTAACCTTGAGGCCTACAAAGAGGGTTCAGCTTAAATTGAGGATGACGCAGCAAGCAATGGAAAGAAAAATGATAGTTGTAACTTTAAGAGACAAGAAGAGAGCATGGTGGATGAGAGATTAAACGGGGGTTAAGGATATCATATCTGAATTCAACAAGAGGAAATGGACATAGGCCGGGCATGTAGCGCATAGACAGGATAAGCACTGGTCAATAAGGGTAACTAACTGCGTTTTAAGTGAGGCAGCTTGCGCTAGTTCGTTGGCATGACGATAGTTATAGTGCGAGAACAAAACGACGACACAGAGACAAGAAGGACACAAAAAACACGAGCGCTAACTTCCAACTGAGTTTATTGCGCAGAGCACGAAAATATATAGAGGAGACAGTAACCGTGTGATAAAAACCATATGGCACAAAGAGCAGAACATGAGTAAGAGAAAAACAAAGACAAAAACCAAAGCACAGAAAAACGGTAAAGACAAATCTATAAGAAAACGAAACAGAAAAGTAAAAATAATATAACTACTTGCGCGCACCGAAACCTTCGAGGAACCTTAGTTCCTTCTCGGACAGAGCCACGTAGGGCTTGCTGATACAAGGCACCTGTTCGCGTGCCATCTGCGCGGCCTCGACAATGACTCGGGTGCGCTCAACTTTGTGCTTGTACAGCGTCACTTTGTCCTTAAAAAGGGACTCAATGCAGAGCTGATCAAGAAAACCATCTTTCCCGTTTCTAACATTGTTAACGTGTTCTCTAAGCCGATCGTTCAGACACCCATCCGGTCGTTCCGACATAACAAGCACCGCATGAAAGGGGGGTCCTATAGACAACTTCCCGGGAGCATGCCGCATACCTGTTTCTATGTTGAACTCTGCATTCCATTGATGGCTGCGTTTTCGGGGGGGGGGGGGGGGGGGGTTGTATATTTCGTGAGACTGATTAATTTGAACGGTGCTGAGAACAGGACACGAACTCCTACACGTTTTCCGATTTTATTGAGTTATTGAGCCTGTGTGATATCTGGTGTTTGTATGGAATCACGGCTATCCTTTCACGTTCTGTATCCGTGTTGCTCGGATTCTGTCGCTGCCTCTGCTCTGCCTTATTAGTCCGCAGGATAGTCTCAGCAACGGAAGCGATAAACGCCTCGGGGAAACACGAAGCTTTAAGCCGGGAAGCTTGAGCTTTGAAGCTCGCAGAGATATTGGGGGCGAACGACTTATTTAAGGCATTCTCAAGACAGGTTCGTGCTATGCCTAGCTTAAATAACTTGCTGTGAACGAAAAAAAAAAGGAAGTAGAGGTTTCTGCGCACGTGGTTCATAACACCAACAGCTGTGCTGTGAGATAAAAAACTGTCTTAAATCCAAAAAGCGTAACTTGTCATTCTCGGGCATTTCATGTGTCAACACAAGAAAGATTAAGCAATCTTCGAACACACCTATGTTCCACTCGCTTGCGACTCAAACGAAGGGAACAGAAAATGAAAAGCTCGTGATACAATTGAGAATAATACTAATAACAATGTGTAGGGTCTTAAGCACCAAAGCCGCGTGATAATTGAGAACTGCTACTTTTAGTGAGTGCCGAACACAAATAAAGAATCTGTAACCAAGGCCACACTTGTGGTTGATAGGCTGAACTTTCGTAATGCCATTGCGCCGAAGATGCTGATTACAAATTGATAAGCCTTATTGAGTATGGACGATTAAAGGTCTCGGAAAAAATACCGATGCCGGATTTTTTTTTCAGTGTGTCAGTCATTCGTAGCTATGACATTTCATTAAATTTATCTGCTCTACATGCTTCTGCAGGAGCTAGTTCAATGTATAGTAAGGCGAAATTTTTGCATGATTGGTATAAATATCCTGAAAAAAAAAACGTTTTTTAAAGTTCCACGCTTCATTACCGATGCAAGGAACTTCACTCAGTTTAACATCTAATGGTCCAACAAGTGCTTCTACAAAGCCCAACCACGCTGTGTGAAACCGAAGTCAATAAAGTAGAAAAAGCAAGTCATACTGATGTATACATGAAAATAAGTTTTATTTTTATTGAATTACCATAAATATTTTGGAATCAAAGACAGTTAGTATCCTGATTCTGCACGAAAAAGAGGACAACCTCGTTTCTAAGTAGAGGACATTATTGGCTGTGAATTTCGATGATCCAAGAAATAAATTTGGGCCTCTTTTCCAAAGAGTACACGAGTACACAATTTATAAGCCGGTGCACCAGAATATAAAACACATCCAAATTCTAATACGGAGCTAAACCACTGGTGTCGTGAAAAGCTGCATGTATGTAGATTTTGTAAAACATAATTAGGGATTCTCTCTGTATTCCTGATCGACTGCTGCACAGTCTTCGTAAGACTCTCACTGACCGTACTCCTTTCTTGGTCGATTTGATTGATTTGTGGGGTTTAACGTCCCAAAACCACCATATGATTATGAGAGACGCCGTATTGGAGGGCTCCGGAAATTTTGACCACCTGGGGCTCTTTAACGTGCACCCAAATCTGAGCACACGGGCCTACGACATTTCCGCCTCCATCGGAAATGCAGTCGCCGCAGCCGGGATTTGAACCCGTCACCTGCGGGTCAGCAGCCGAGTACCTTAGCCACTAGACCACCGCGGCGGGGCTCCTTTCTTGGTCGTATGCCAAAGGAGGTGGTTATAAGATATTCCCAGATATTTTACTGAGTTAGAGTGTGATATGTCCCGCAGGTTACAAGTTATTCTAAATGGTAGTGGCTGGGTTTGCCAAATTTAAAACTGTAATTGCGCTCTTTGAAACATTAAGACTTACATGAATAGCCCACAACTGATTATCAATTGCTCACATATACGTTGTAAGCGAATGTATAGCGATTTTATACCACTGCCTGAAGCAAAAAAAAATGATATATCGTCTGCATATACATGTGTGAATACTTCATCATGACTGAGAATAGTGCTTAGCAATATAATAAAAAGAAGAAGCGAGTTGACTGCTCTATCATGAACTCCCCGTAACCTGGCATGTAAACTTTAATAATGTCACTTTAGCGAACAATAAAATTTTCTCCTGAGTTAAAAACACTCTAAATTACCTTACCACATATTGAGAGGCGTCATAAAATTTTAATTGATTCAATAATATTTCTGTTCTACTCTGTCGTAAGATTTTCAACGAGGAGATCTTTGTTGCCCTTTCTCTCCTTTTTTTTTTTTTTGCTCGCGCTGGGAGCGACTACAATGTGCGGAGCACGCTGACCTTACCAACGTTACTAGAATAAACTCAGTTTGAAAGCTGCTCCGGAGAGGCGGGCCGCGTGGCGGTCGCGAGAACTAGTGGCGCTGCAGCACGATCTTGCTCTAGCGACGCGGGGCGCGCGTATACTGTGATCGGCGACGTGCAAGCAGCTACCGCGAATGGTGCGCTGTATTCCCACCTCACTTCTCTGACTGTTTTTGGCACTGCGTAGTTTCTTGTACGAAAACGCGTTTGTCGTGTATGAGGCGTAACGAGGAGGAGCAGATTTATCTACATTGAGGCACGTGGACTCGCTTTGCGCCAGGCTCCAACAGCGGCGGCCGGACTCCGCTTCACGCAACTTGTTCGTTCGTTTGTTCGTTTATTCATTAATTTATTTTCTGTGTACGCATGGTTACACAGTGGCGTGGACCAACGTATAAGTTGCTATCAACAGCTCGAACACCTCATATATGTAGCCTTCGATCTCTATCGCCCTGCGGTGACGGGCTAGCAGACGAACGATCTTAAGCAAATACGCTGTCAAGCCTTGCACGTTACTCGAGAGAATTCATACTGTAGTGCAAATAAATGTTATATATCCATTATTATTATTATTATTATTATTATTATTATTATTATTATTATTATTATTATTATTATTATTATTATTATTATTATTATTATTATTATTATTATTATTATTATTATTATTATTTCATGCGCTAGCTGTGGCAGAGGTGACGCCATTCAGTATTATGTATAACGTGTGACAGCAAATACAAACAGAACAATTAGAAAACTTTGAGGACCCTTGAGGTTCTCCCTCAAGAGTAGACCGCAACAGCGTATAACAGGGCCCTGTGCGAATCACTGCGTAAATTACTAGCCTAACTTTGGTATCAGTGTATGCCTCATACATGCCGTGAGGGAGCGAACGACTGTGCGTGCAACACTGGCTGTTTCAAACTATCGAACAATGTCTACTGCAAGTACAGATGCGAAGTGCCCACTGCGCCATAATTGTTCCTTTTGAGAGTCAGCGAAGGGGCCTTTACGCGTGCGTAAAGCAACACGCAAAACAAGTTTGAATGCCCTGTAATGCCTGGGCCTTTCTAACACTCACTCGTTGCGTGTTTCACATGTTTAAACGCCTGGCGCAGCTCTACGCTTCTACCACCTATTATTGCGTGGATTCCTTCTACTATATGAGCAAAAAAGTGTAAACGTAAGGCTTCGCTTTTTTGGCAGTACACAATATTATTGAGAACTTTTACTACACGAAATTCATATTTTCTTTTCCGATCCGAATCAGTTTCGACCATTGGCGTGCCTCTGCTGTAGAACATTTGATTTCCACGCAGAGAGCCTGGGATCGACTCTCATTCGTAATGAAAATTTTGTAGTTGTTGTTAATTGGCAGGTTTCTGGATTTTTTTTTTTTTGTCACGGACGAGATTATCTCTTTCGCTCACAACCTGGGACACTGACAGCGACGCCAACACCGGAATTTTTGTGAAACGAGTTCATTAAAGCTATCACGTTCAAATAACTTACAACGCAGAAAAATTATAAATATAAGTGTAGGTGAAGAGACAGTAATTTATCCTACAACTTATTTTGAAAGCATGATCAAAGCACACACTGAAAGGTAGTTCTAACCTCCAGAAATAACCCGGGAGGGTGACCAGTGAGCGAAACAACTTGAAACTATGTTACTGTAGCAGACCCTTTAAATCCGGCGGAGTAAAATTAATCAATTGCATGCCAGCAGCTAGTCTTGATAGGGGAATTAGCCAATTAATGTTGATACTCACAAACCTCCGAAGAAATCCGGTGTAATTAAAAAGGTGGTACCAAGCTTTGCGTCACAAAGACAGAAAGCTCACTGCCAAACGCAAACTCTATGACGTTCAGTGTGAGAATGACGGCATCGTAACGCACTACCGTCATGTTTTGCTGAACAAGAAGTCTTGATCTGACGTGGAAAGCGGGAGCTTGCACCCGGTACCCATCTGCGCTTGATCCCAGCGATTCCACCCCGTATATTGGAGCCGAAATGTTCATAACCAAAGAGCCTATTCCCCCCCCTCTCTCTCTCTCTCTCTTTAAACGAGTGGCGCCCCTCGAATGCTTAGTGCACAGTTTGGAGGAGACGCCAGAAATAGAGGAGCACGACGAAAGGCACGCGACGAGCAACGCTGTCGATACTTACATTCGATCAATTGCCAACTATCTCGCTGTCTCGAAAGCAGTGGATATTTTGGCTTTATTATATATTTCCCTTGTGATCCAACGCAAACGTATGTAAGTGTTGGTATTTTGCAAGTGACCAGGGTTTGTTTCATTTCCTTTATATTACAGCAATAGATATTTTTCTCAATCACAGTATTCTCATTTCTGAACCTAAGACCAGGTAACGGTGGCATATGTCGGTGTCACTTCTCGGCATAAAGTTTCATACAATAATACCTAGAGAGGAATCTGGCGCTGCGATGGTGTACCCTCATGGGAATTATGGGAAGTACAGGCTTCGGATTGGATCGTGTTAACCAGCGAACTGCCTACGCATCTTTTTCTACAGTTTCAATCTCGTTCTTCACGTAGAGTGGGTAGTAGGGTGGGTGCAAAGGGCTGAAGCTGTGCCTTCGTTGTTGAAAGAGGCTGAAAACTGCTAGGCTTCTCAATTTACTGCAACGCTGAAGCTGTATAAGTCGTGTTTGATAGTTTAATAAAGCGTCTTTCCACGCATATATATATATATATATATATATATATATATATATATATATATATATATATTTATATATATATATATATATATATATATATATATATATATATATATAAGGGAGAGAAGTGTATATCTAAGGGCTCGTATTTCCGTGTTTTAACACAATAATAATGAGATATAACAGACAGTAATGCCAAGGAATGTACAGGGGAAGTTATTAGAACCAATGGAATGTAAATAAGAAGAAAGAAAAGTGGATGAAAAAATTACCAGCTGTGAGCAGGAATCGAACCTACGACCTTCGAATAACGCGTTCGATGCTCTAACCACTGAGCTATCACAGCGGCCGTCCCTCCATCCACTTTTTTGGGGTTTATATGTGAATTTAGAAGTAGGAGTGACCGTAAGTGACAGTAAGAGCATCGAACGCGTTATTCGAAGGTCGTAGGTTCGATTCCTGCTCACAGCTGGTAATTTTTTCATCCACTTTTCTTTCTTCTTATTTACATTCCATTGGTTCTAATAACTTCCCCTGTACATTCCTTGGCATTACTGTCTGTTATATCTCATATATATATATATATATATATATATATATATATATATATATAGTTGGTACGCCACTGGGTGTAATGAGACATGTGTCATGCACGGCCGCAAAACACAGTCTGTGCTGTGGAATCGGTACTCTTGTGATTCCGGGGTGGTTCGTTTTACATCCTCGACTACTGAAACCCACACGGAGGCTGACATGCCGTAGCGAGTATAATCAAGCCCCCGAATGCGAATGGAGTCACTTTTTTTAAAGGGCAAAATAGAATGGCTTACGTCTGGGGAACCATTGAACGAACACCGACAATTTGAAATTTTTAACGCAGCACCTAAAATAGTTCTACACGAAGCAAAAAGTCGTAGCCTATAGGACAAACTACCCTCAT
The DNA here is from genome assembly GCF_043290135.1 of Rhipicephalus microplus. Taxonomy (NCBI): domain Eukaryota; kingdom Metazoa; phylum Arthropoda; class Arachnida; order Ixodida; family Ixodidae; genus Rhipicephalus; species Rhipicephalus microplus. The sequence continues at coordinate 214,469,227 of NC_134710.1, forward strand.
TCTTCAAATAAAGCGTGATGTCATCAATCAGAAAATGCTGTCACATTCACGGGGCCACTATCTGGTAGAGGAAGGCCCCGAACGTATGGATCAGCAAGCAGCGACCGTAGGAATGGCTCGAGGCTGAGTACGAAAAGTACAAGGGATAGAGGACAGCCCTGGCGAACACCACGGGTAACAGGAAATGGAGCACTCTAAACAATCATGAAACAACGTGCTGTGCATATTTCTGTATGCGTTTCTGGGAAGCTCAACGAAGCTTTTGGAGAAGCCAAAAGCAGCCATTACGGTGCATATGCAGCTATTTTCGAGGTGATCGAACGCCTTTTCTTGGTCAAGTGAATCGGAGAATCCCCGAGCTCATTTTGCGAACGTGCACGCAATGGTGTCATGCGTAACAAAACGTAGGATGAAATTATCTTCCAGGAATAAACCACGCCTACTCATGTGTTTTGATCACGTGTTCAACAATTTCGAGTACTTCGTACTCGTCTATGGAGCGCAGTGTGCCATCCCGACGCTCATGTTTAGAAATAGTGGTTAACGATTTAGAGCACTCGGTACTCCACTATGGGAGAGCTGAAAGCCGTCCCTTGCGCCTCAAACTTGGTGAGGCCGCATACGCTGATGCGTGGAATGCAGTAATTCCTGAACGTATAATGTTTTTGGTATGTACGGTGCCGGCAAATCTACAAAAATGCGGCCATCAAGCATGCACCCACCACATGCGCAATTTGCACGCACTTTTTTTCAAAAAGTAATGTTTTCTTTAAATAAAAATTTGTCGATTATTAGCCGGTTTTTATATGTAACTTGATCTTTTATCAGGAAACTGCCATTTGTACTGCGACTCTTTTTAGTTACCTGTAAAGAGTAAATTTATTTTAGCCCCATTGAGCGGTTTTCAGTTGAGCGACTACTCTGATACCAAAGCTGCCTGGTGGAGCAAATGACAGCGGGGCTGCTGATGCGGCAGGCAGGAGGGCTGTGCTCTGGGCGGGGGGGGGGGGGGGGAGGTTGTATAGCAGAAAGGAAGAGAAAAGTGAGCCCCGCATGGAGTGAAGAATGAGAGGCGAGGGCTTGCCTAGCCGCTGCGCTACGAGAAAGTGTGTAAGAAATGGCGTCGTGGCGGCCTTATTCACTGCAGCTGGACGTCATAGAGCATGGAGGAAACAAACAACTTCGCCCTATACTAAATTAGGAAAGTCTATGCTGGACAAAATGGCGGCGTTGCTGTAGTTACCTGTTGTGTGGTGTACCTGGTCTAGCAGTGAGCGGCTGCGGCTGGCGGCGGCATGTGCGCCTCAGTAGGTCTCGTACTGAGCCGTGGCGGACGATACCCGTTCTCTGTGCCCATTTGTTGGTTACGCAGTGTTCTCCCGGCAGTTATTGTACTCCTAGCAACGTTTACGACACCTTTTGTTAGCCACGGGGCTTCAACAGTGCGTAGAACGAGTGCATATCAATGTGTCGTGCGCTGGATGACGCGGTTTATGTATTTGAAGTGTTCAGTGAAACTGCGTTTGGGTACCATAACAAAGCAGAACCATGACGAACGTCTTGCAGGTCAGTGATGGTTGTGCAGTGATCTTTGTGACGACGAACAAAATAGTTGTGCCCCGCAGGACGCATGAGGACGTCGTGTGCACATACGTAGTTTCACGTTCGATATGTCTACATTGATAGCTTGCATGTGCGTATGAAAACACCTTTTCTGTTTCGCTTGCTATGCTCGCCCCCAGCATTGTTCTTGCGGCGTTACAGAAACTACGTTCGTCACGTGCACCGTGCTCAAAGTCAGCGCAGTGCTGACGCCGGCGAGTCTTACGTTGAACGCGGGCTCGGTGGCCGGGCGCTGCGCCGGTCGCATGAAAGACGGAATGAAACCATAGGAGGCAGAGTTATTCAATCATATGAGTTGCGAAACTACATTTCGAAACCCGAAGATGCCATTGGCCGACCTAGCGGAAGTAAACCGATCGTGGCGCCACCTGGGAGCGACAGTACAAAACATTGCATCGCCACTTCTACGTGCGCTTTTTTTTTTTTTTTTTAGGCAGCTCGATGCCGCACGCAACACTTGCGTCGCTAGCTTGCACAGCGCCCGCCGCCGCTGTCAGCTGTTTTCGCTCTTCAAAGGCGTAATCAAAGCCGCGTCAAAGCGTCAAGGTTTATTTCGTCGAAGGAGGTGCTTGCATTTTCGTGCTACCATGGTTTTAACGCTGCGCCGTGGTTGTTTCTGTTACTCCTCGCTTGCTCGTTTGAAAATGTGCGCTTGAGATCAATTGCTCACGGGAAGTTGGGCGAATGCTTTTAACTGTTCCACTCTGCGGTTCACGATATGTCCCACTAACATGACGGGAGTGATGGCCGCACAAACAAGACACAGATACGGTCTGTGTCTTGTTTGTGCACCAAAGCACAACACTACCGATCAGTACTTACCGCAAATTGACCGCTTTGTCTTGCACGCAGCGGTCGAATTCCACTAATCGCGAAATCAATGAGACACCGGCTGGAATGCCATATAATTATGAAAGCCCGATGACAAGAAAGCGGGAACTTGAACATTGCTCTTTACTTGCAACTAGCACTGCAAGCGTTCTTTGCTCTTGAGTTGCTATGTTCGCGGAGTCTTTCCAACGGCAACGGCGTTTGCTGCTCGGGCAACGTCGTCTGCTGTCGTCGACAGACTCACAGGTTGGATCCACCCGGATCAACGCTGCAGCCCGCTTGCATCACGTCTTGCCGCTCACTATTTTGCCGAAATGTTAACATCGTTTGCTCGCCACATGAATCTGATAAACCACCGACTTCGCTGCACCGTCCATTACGCTGTGCTAGCTGTGTACCTACCACATGAACATGCCGCTTATAGCCACGTTGCTTCTAGCGCAATGCGGAAACTATGAAAAATAAACACAACATCAAGAGAATAAGCAGCTCCTTTGTTCTTTATCTCGTCTCCACCACTGCGACAAAGTAACATGTTCAGCATCCTTAGGCACCAACTCGCCTAAGAACAAATTCTAAGCCCTGCCCGCTGCCATGCTGTTTGGCAGAATCTTGCTAAACGCAAAAACACAAAGTATTGCGCTTTCTAGTTAGTTTTGTTGTTAAGAGATGACGCCACAATCTACTCACTATCACCATTTCAGCCAATGTAGTATTCGGATTTTGATGCATGAAGACCATGGGGAGTTTCGCAGCTCGTATTATTGAATAACTCTGGTAGAAGGTGGCGCACGGCTGATCACGTTGTCTGTACAGTGCGTGAATCAATGACGTGAAAACACTGACACCACACTGGTCGTCGTGAATGCATCTAGCACGCGTTCTTTTGTGCTTGCTTCGTTATCGCCGAGCTCGTTGTTAGCCCTCGTACGAACTTGATTTCACCAACGGTGCCACGCTGGCCCAGCGTGTTGAGCGCTGCTCCGATGATATGGTTCGTCACGACGTGCGTGCTGGGCAGTTCACGTGGTTTTCACACCGCCGAGAGAGTATCGCGCCTTCCAACGTTTATAGATACTCTTTCTATAAACGTTGGCGCCTTCTGCTTCACACGGTTGTCGGCCTGTCACAGCAGGATGACAACAGTGTGACGCTGCATCAAAAGAATTCGTCGGTGGAGCTCCATAAAAATGGCCCCTACTAGCAGTAGTGTAACCATAGAATGGCACACTGGGTCCGTGCCTCTGCCCTCGAAATTTTTTTCACCATGGCATACAGAGCAAAAAATGACCATTTCAATGGGTTCCCCACCCACCTTTCGAAAAAAAATTCTGGCTACCCCCCAGGGCCCTGCGTACAAGATGAGAAAGTAACGAGTAACATGACACCCCACGTTAACGAAAAATGGTAACGTAAGTACGTTACCCACTACTGTTCTGGACATGTAACGAGTACGTCTCTAAGTCACCGAAAAAGATAACGCGCTACCGGTAATGGCGTTACTTTTAACGCATTACCGCCAACACTGTTAAGCATGTTGCAACCAAGGACCTCTGATATCGCATTTACCCAGCAACTAGGCTTTTGTCAGATGCTCCATTGTCAGCTTTGCATCTATTGCAGGCCTTGTTTTTTTTTTTTTCGCACTCGAACTGGGGTGGAGGACACTGCAGTGAAACTTGGGAATCCCGCAGCGCACGCTCATGATTACAACAGGAGAAGCAGAGAGCCACGTCGTCGAGCCCTCTCACTCGGCATCATCCAATGGATCATGAAGGGCCCCGGGCAACAAGAAGTATCTCTCTGTAAGCGAGTTCCAATGCTAACTTCCCATTCTTGCACACTGCGTGTTTGAAACACTGAATCAGTCAACTCATTCTTGGTAAACTCTACCACAATTTATTTCACGGTCGTGGATGCGTTGTTGCAGGAGAAAATTAAGGTGAAAACATAATTTTCGAATTTTGCACTGAAGCATCTGCCGTTGCGACGATGTAACGTCACTGGTCTCAAAGTTGTCTTTTTTGGTATTTTGGCCATGCTGGCTCAATATACCAGTTCTTCAACCTTTAGAACACAGTGAAACCGATTGTTCATTATAATTACTTCTATAGGCGCCCTTAAAATCTGTGACGTCACTCGGCGAGTGGTTGCGGGTACAAGACTGACGCTACTTTAGTAATGCGGGAAAATACACTATAAAAATTGGCACCCGATTCACGAAGCGAATGCTGATGATAAAGCGAAGCTCCTTGGATGATTATGAAATGTTTACGACGGGTGCCAGCTGGCCACCGGGGCGCGCCAACGGACGCCGGTCGCGTTTAGTCGCGCGTCAGGCTCTACAGCACTCGCGCTTTGCCATGGGTAACGTCGCTGAGCCCACGGAGTGTCCAATCATGCAAGAGGGGAGATGCGCGCATCGGGTTCTATTCTGACCAGCCCCGCAGATGAGCACATTTACAAAAGGACGAACGGGTCGGCGCACGAACGGTACTATATGCGAGCTATGAACATGGGCGTCGGCAGGGGTTACAAAAGGGGCACTTGGCCTCCTAAGCATTTGCCCCCACCCAATGTACACCACTTCTTTCCCTCAGCTGCCCCGCCGCGGTGGTCTAGTGGCTAAGGTACTCGGCTGCTGACCCGCATGTCACGGGTTCGAATCCCGGCTGCGGCGGCTGCATTTCCGACGGAGGCGGAAATGTTGTAGGCCCGTGTGCTCAGATTTGGGTGCACGTTAAAGAACCCCAGGTGGTCGAAATTTCCGGAGCCCTCCACTACGGCGTCTCTCATAATCATATGGTGGTTTTGGGACGTTAAACCCCACATATCAATCAATCAATCTTTCCCTCAGCCGTGTAGCAACACGTACTCGTTTGCACCCCTCAAGAATAAAATGCTGCCGACGACCATGGCTATGAAAACGGACGTCCGACGCGGACCTATGACGACGGCGACAGCTAACATCGTGCGAGCCTAGAACCTTCGCTCCTAAAACAAGTGCATTCCTTGAAGCCAACCTTGTACAATGCCCACGAATACATTTTGCGTGCTCTCCCCTTTGTATTACACTGCGCGCCCTCGCGCTGCCAAGCTCGAGGGCGTTGGTTCGGTTCCCGATCATGGCGGCCGCACTTTGATGAAAAAGAAAAACAGAGAACGTCCGTATGCCTATATTTAGGTGCACACACCCTACCGGCAATTTGCTTGGGCCAAGCATGGTAAATCATCAGTGGCCAAGCTGTCCATGCTTGGAAAGTTATTGGAGTGTGACAAGCCTACCATTGGCCAAGCAAAGGAAGGCCTTGCTTGGAAAATTATTGGAAATATCTCTTTCCATGCTTGGCACTGCGTTGAAATACCGTGCAATAGCAAAGCATTTTGGCCAATGCAATATCTGGCTCATTTATTTTTGGTCTTGGCTACAGTTTGATGCCCAGCTACTTTTTTTTTTATTTTCGCATGCCCCCCCCCCCTCCCACGAGAAGTGACAAGACAAATATTTTTGGTGCTTCAGGTTTATTTCACACAAACTATATAGAGGGCAATATGCCATTTTTCCATTTTCCAAACTGAAGTGCTGCTTGGGCTTCTCTTGAAGTCATCTATCGTACTGGCATGCCATCTTGCAGAGGTGCACCTTCTTGATCTGAATCAAACACAGCCATCCTTTTATTACATCCGAAACAGCTGCATCAGTTTTGTTCAGCAGGGTATGTCTCATTTAGAAAAAGAAAAAAAAAACATGAGGTCCTCTTCTTCAATAAGTCATCTCTTAGGCAACCACTTTCACCAATTTTCAACAAAACACAGTAGGAACATTTGTTGGACGGCAAATCGGTTATGCGTGATTATGAGGATCGCAGCACCTGCACAGACGGGAAGAAAATACTTCTTGGACTGCATGATGCATTTTTGTTACTGATGTAGCGTGATTAATCAGAGATCCCCATCAATACAAAAAAATGAAGAAAAACATCCTCGCACATTCTAGAACATATATTCTCTCAATTGAAAAAAGGGTAATTTTTTTACTGATATCATTGTGGAAGCAGAATTGGCACAGAAGCACTGTTTAGTGTCCTTGATTTTTTTTTATGTACACACCTTTACATTTATAAACATTACTGAGGTAGTCAATGCACTTTTATTTACGAAGGTTATTTTTGTCGTGTAGCTTGTGCTGTCAATGCTTTATTTTATTTCGATGCTCATTATTGAGCAGTGCTGCCGCTTAGTCATGCAGCTAACTGTTTTAACGATGAAATTGGTTATGTGCTCTGGTTCTCGGCTCCCACAAATTGGCAAGCTGATAGAAAAGGAAATAAGATTAGACAACATTTAGGTGGTGAATATGGTGGCAGTGAAACTGTTTCAATGCTCAATCTTGCTCCAGATGGCAGAAGTTGGCTTTTTACAGGGAGGCAGCATATATAACTAAAAAAAATGTATTAGTCGGTCAAATTTTCAAACAAACATCAGTTATGCAGTATGTGTAATATTCTGGTCCTAGTGAAAGATTTTTAAGGAACAGCAACCAAAATATCAACATAGAGAAGTCTACATAACAAAAAGTAATGAGGATGTTGCCAATAAAAGCCAAAGCAAGAAACCAATTTATTTTTCTGTTGATGCTCACCAAGCAGAAGCAGCAGCACATTTGCAGGTATTTCAATGGAAAATTCTTCTCAGCGGCCTAGCAGTACTTCTTTGTAACCGCACTAGTACAATATGATGGAGCTTTCTGTGCACTGCGTATTCAGCACTGCTGACACTTTCTATGAAAAAATAGCTGACCTGAAACAAAAAAGCAATACATAAATTAGAAAATTGATAAACGTAACACTTATGTCTAAAAGCTTTGAAAAATTATCTACTATATGCAGTGATTATCGTACCAACAAAAAGATTATCTTGCCATAACAAAACAGCATCAGTTCATCAAAATATTCATTGCACATTCTGCAAAGTACTTGTAGGACTGGTAAAATTATACCTTTATTGTAGAAAATTGTGATTAAAATTAACAAGACCCAGTCAGTATTTAGGCCTGACTATTTCTTGTAAACAGCATTTTTTGTGTAAATTTTATAAAGTTTCTTTTAGACAACTGGAAGAATCGTGTGTTTTTGTGTAATTTATAAATAGTCTGACAAGTGACACTCACTCCATGCAAGAAAATAGAACAGATATACATTACTAATAATACACTTAGCTGATATAGATCATTTATGACATATCATACAATGAAAATTCTCAAGAAATGCATTACATACAGAATAGCATGGCTCACCAACGTTGCGTACTTAGTGACTAACCACAACTTTCAAAGTGTACCAAGATCTAAAATGACTACTTTCTCAATACTGATAAATGAAATCCCGAAGTCACTAAAGCTAATATCGCCATCATGATAATTTTTTTTCAAAAGTAGAATTCCACTAAAGTAGACCCAACAATAGCGAGGAACCTTATTGCATCAAAGCTTTACGTAAAAGAAAAAAAATGCAGGCTGAATTTGGATAGTGACCCCCCCCCCCCCTTTCTCGCATTCGGCACCAGCCTTCATATCTGATTACCTTTTAAGTATGACCGCAGGCACAAGTTTATAATTTCGAATGAATTAATAACGTTCTCGCGTCGACCCTAAATAGCATGGTGCGTTAGGATGCACTCGCCGTCAGCGACAGGCAGTCCCGCCAGAAGCGAAAAAGAAATGGCCGCACACCACGCGTCAACATACACAACCGGCGGCTGGGCGACTGTCCTTCGGACCGGGTCGCTTCAGTTAATTTCAAGTTTTCCCCGAAAACAGTGTATCGCTTATTTAAAAAATACGCCGAATCAAATAGGTGCTTGAATATTGTACCGAAGAACGTTTCGAATATGTCCGGTTTTTACTTGCAACAAGAGAAAACTACTCTATGTGCAATTTCGCCAAGACGAGCTAGAACTATAGCTAGGACTACGCAGCACCCGCTTCTTAACACATGCGCTATTTTCGTCGCCGTAAACCTGACCACCAATTCGCATAAGGCACTGAGAGAACAAGGGCAAATACAGGTACTGCTAATATTTACTAACCTTCCATTTCAACTTGAATAAACAGCTGGTCGCTGCACGGCTGTGACGGCCGTGACATCCATCCAAATACCATCTGGAGCATCCAACGTGCGAACAAGGTGAAGACCAAGGAGGATATAAAAACTTGCTGGAGTGGAAGCGACGCCCGTCAGGTGACGCCAGCGGCAGCCATCTTGCCGGAGGCAGAAAGCGCGCTGCCGGTGTGTCGCCTCCACGCTTCGTTGCTGGTGCACGCTGTTCTCTTCAAAGTTTTCAATGAGTGCAAGTCTTGCTCTTGGATAATGGTTACCTCCTGCGTTGCCTACGGATGCACAAACAGGCTGAAGAAAGGTTCTGGCCTCACATTTCACCTGTAAGTACATGAAATTTAGCGTGTTCTACTCGCGGTCATTTCAGCCGCATTGTAGTTGCTTGCAGGCCCGCGCATGAAAGAGCAGCAAAATGGCATTGTGTGTACGTGTGCCGCAGTTGATTGTCGTATATTTCTTGACAGGTTTCCAAAGAATGCAGAAGTTCGGAGTCTTTGGGAGCGGGCAGTTCGCCGTGAAGGGTGGCGCGCTAAGGATGGAGACCGCCTGTGCTCTGTACATTTCAGTCCTGAGTGCTTTGACCGCACTGGGCAAACGACGCGACTGCGGGTGGGAAGTGTGCCCACGTCGTTTCCAGCTTTTCCGCCTCATCTGCAGAAACCTGTGAGTATTACTGCCATCGTTGGACGAGAAGCGTAATGTTTAGCGTGCATAACGCTTGTGGCGTTACGGCCGCTACATAATACTTGTTCCACGAAATGTTGTTGCGGGTATACGTGGCATTGATTGCGTGCCGAGAATTGGCGGTACTGTGGAGGAGTAGCTGTAGTTTTAGCATATCGTTACCGTGTTTGCGTTACCGTTTACCACATTACCGGACGCCGCCGGCGAAGGTGAAGTTACCGGTAATGGTAACTGCTTCACCTTCGCCTTAACTGGTGATCAAGATACATATTTATTTATTTATTACTGCTGACCTGTTTACCAGGTCTTAAGCAGGAATGGGCATACAGCAATGTTTACTACAAAAACATTATTGACATCCACAGCATACTGACAGTGGTTACAATTCAATACTTAAAGGCACATCCGGCGAATGGAAAGTTATACCAGAGCGGGTGCATGTCCTTTTTGCTGGCATACAATGTCTCGTGCACGATTATGAAAAAGCTTGTTACTTAATACATTTATTATTTCTTCAAAGAAAATGTGTAGCTTAATTGTACCCACATTATACGTGTAAGGTTTCATTTAGTTTTTGCGCTTGCTGCCTTTTTAGCTCGTCTGAGAAAACGTATGCTTTCAAACCCAGGTCAAACAGAAGCGTCCCGACCCCAAGTCTCGAGATTTCGTGGCCCCGCCTGGTCCTGAGTGTTCTGGGTTGTGCGACCTGCCTGGAGCTGAAAATTTTCCTGAAGACTCGCCAACCAAACTGTTCTACAAAGACAAGGACCTTTCCTCACAAGAAGAGATAACCCAGTTGAAGAAGAAGGTCAAAACACTGCAACAAACTAAACGAAGGCTGGTCAAGAGAAATGAAACCGCCCAAGAAATCATCAAAGAAATCAGAGAGCAAAAACTGTTGTCAGAAGAAGGCTCACATGTGTTTTCATCTGTTTTCTCGGATGACATTCAGCAACTACTTTGCAGGGTGGGCAATGAACAGAAGGGCAAGTACCCACCTGAGCTGCGAGCATTTGCACTGACTTTGCATTTTTACAGTCCAGCCGCGTACGAGTATGTACGATCCAAATTCAACGAAGCCCTCCCATCCCAGCGAACACTAAGGGGCTGGTACAAGTCGATTCAAGGAGCTCCTGGCTTCACAGCCGAAGCATTTGCTTTCCTTGAGAAGTTTGCGGAAGCACGTGATGAACCCTTCTACTGCGCTCTCATTGTAGACGACATGGCCATCAGGAAACACGTAGAGCTAGTTGGAGATAAGGTAGTAGGGTATGTTGACTTCGGAACTGGGCTTGACGATGACGGTCTTCCTGAAGCTGCAAATGCGTGTGTCTTCATGATCGTTGGAATCAACGTCAGTTTTAAGGTGCCAGTTGGATACTTCTTAATAGACTCACTCACAGGAGCAGAGAGGGCCGAGCTGGCCAAACAGTGCATTGAGAAGCTTGCGTCGGTGAAGGCTGAAGTAGTCTCTCTCACATTTGACGGAGCCTCGTCGAATTTCACTATGGCCAGGTGTTTAGGTGCTCAACTTCTTGTTGACTGTGAGCAAATTTCTTCAAGCTTTGTGAACCCAGCTGACGATGCTAAGAATGTTTACATTATCCTAGACGCCTGCCACATGATTAAGCTTATTCGCAATTCCTTGGCGAACTTAAGCTACATTGTTGATGCTGAAGGAAAGCACATAAAGTGGGCCTACATAGTGGCATTGGAGGCATTGCAGCGTTCCGAAGGGCTGCGGCTGGGCAACAAACTCACGAAAGTCCACGTGCAATGGGAAAAACAAAAGATGAAGGTGCGATATGCTGCGCAAGCATTGAGTTCCTCTGTGGCTGACGCCTTGGACTTCTGTGAAAATGTGCTGAAGCTACCCCAGTTCCGGGGCGCCAGTGCAACATCGAAGTTCGTGAGGGTCTTCGATCACCTGTTCGACCTTTTTAATTCTAGGAACCCTTTTGCAAGGTCGTACAAGGCTCCTCTGCGGAAGCAGAATGAAGCCTGCTGGAAGCCATTCTTTGTCTACACCCAAGCGTATATAAAGGGATTGAGAGATCCGGCTGGGCGGCCAGTTTTAGAAGGCTTGAAAAAAACTGGTTTTGTGGGCTTCTTGATCTGCATGGCGAGCACTGAAAAAATGTTCGACGAGCTTGTTGGCCAGGGTAAGCTGAAGTACTTGTTGACGCACAAACTGAGCCAGGATCACGCTGAGAACTTCTTCGGATCTGTTCGTGGCCGAGGTGGGTATAACAACAACCCAACCGCTGCTCAGTTCATGGCAGCATACAAGCGTTTGCTGGTGCAAACAGAAGTGACGTCTTCTAGCTCGGGAAACTGCACCAAAGACATGGTTTCCATCCTGAATGCCACTACTGTTGTCGCCCAGGTAGACGCAACAAGCGCGCTCACAGACATGCGCAGGTCCTCGATCTTGGAGCCTCACGATGACCACGACTACACGCATCCTGAAAACCTTTCTGCCGTAGTTGTTGCGGTGGTGCCTTATATCGCAGGCTTCGTTGTACGCCAAGTGTGCAAGACAACAACATGCGAAGAGTGCATTGCAGCCCTGTACTCAGATTTTTATATCCTCCTTGGTTTTTATATCCTCCTTGGTGAAGACGGCGCGCAGTCATACACTCACGCGGTGGAATGTGGAAGCGAGCATAAACTGTGCATGCGTGTATACCGGCTGAAAGCTAGATGAATTCCAATATTTTTGATGACTTATGTACTATTACGTAAGCGCTTTACAGCTGTCACAGTTTGTAAGCTTCTGAGAATCGCCTGTCTGGATGCTTTGGTGAACTATTTTTCTTAAGCGCCGTAGGGCTGTGCATGGGCCAAACTGCGTGCACGCGGTAAAAAGTGTGCAGTTTTAACGCCACACTGTGCACTTGCTGGTACACTACTGGTACTACTGGTCCTTTGTAAGTCACCTTTGTAGCCACGTACTACTGGTCCTTTGTATGAAAAGAAAACAAAAAGAGGTATTGCGTAGAGAAGGCAGTGCGAACTGAATTAATGACCGGAAAAAATGATCGTCCATGGCTATTCGGTAGCTGTTCGTCTGACTTCACGACAAAGTGCCCAAAGAAACGGACACATTCGCTCTAACCACTTTACTTCTTTACCGCTTGTACGCGCTCGCGTGCCACGAATTTTCATCGAATAGTATATAATACACAAAAGTAAGTAGGCTTGATGACCAGGCTAATTCTGTGAGCATTGGCCAGCAACCACGGTATGTGTCAGGAAAGCCCTTGGCCTCTATGTTAAATATCACAGGTATTTCCCAAAACTTTTGTTTCGTTCTATTCTAATTATTGAGAAGGGCCAAAAACTAAAAGAAACGCACACTTTTAAAATAAGATTGGAGGCCTTAATTCGCTACCATCTCGCCCATATTTTGCTTGTAGGCCATGCCCTTTTCTATCACGCTGTCCGGGCATTGGCCATTGATAACGGAAGACGATGGGAATCCAAGCTGTTCCCGATCGTCGGCCACTGCTGGTAGGGCAGGTGGGCGAAATTAATCTATAGTCCCCCTACTACGGCGTACGTAAGCGCGCCCGGTGCTTACACATAACGAATGACACGCCGCGTTATTATTACGGCGTAGAATGCTTAGCAGCCTACTGGGTGTCGAGTTTTCGAAAATGAAAGGGCAAGTAAGACAGCCACATGACGAGATGATAATGCTACCTACGAAACGCAAAAAAAGGATAAGGAATGAACGTTAAAGCATACTTATTCTAGGCCCGTTCGGTTAACCTGCACCAGTTTAAACCTGTTCACCGCTTAATTGTTTCAAATTAAGGAACGTAATTGACTAAGTGGAATAATTTCCCTCAGTATACATTTCTGTTTGCGTGATAATAAATGTGCTCTAAATGTGTATCATTCTTGGACATATACAAGCCAACTACTGGGCTTTCCGGACATGATGATGATTCTGATTACGACTATAATCATGTTCTCAACCCACACACAAGGGAGATAAACTAATAATATTCATAGGAACCACCGAGGCAGACACTTTGTGTAAAACGATCCCATTTAATCGGCACTCGTAAGGCTCCCATCTGGTACGTACTTTCATTCTGTAAAAGTCTCCATTAGCAAAACCATGGCACAGCCTACTTAATACAGAGCAATACAAGAGCACCATCATGTGCCTGATCGACCAGAGTTTGAACACATTAAAAGCCCATGAAATTGGTTAAATAATGTGCATTAAAGATAAAGATAGTGTACTACGTTATTTTTCAGCTATCTATATGTCTCAATACACCAACAGACAATTTTTAGCTGCAAGGGATTTCTATTCCGACGGCTAACTCTGCATGCACACGTCATCATCACTGAGCCGATCCAGGCATATGCTACGTCAAGACCCGTCACCTGCGTAGCGCAACGCATGTTTGTCCTCACCACGTCCGAAAATTAATTAGGAACCATGTTGTCAAAGGTATGATTCAGCCTGTAAATTATATGCACGCGTTAATTTCCACATCTGTCATCTGTTCGGGTTAGAAGATTCATCAATATTCCCAACACTAGCACTAACGTCATTTTATATGACCCTAAAGAAAGCAGGGAAAAAAAGCATGGAAATTCAAGTTGGTCTTGAAGCTACGCATTTAAGCTATATTCACCAAGTATGCATTTTACTGTGTGCCACTCAAATTTCCCTCTTTTATGTGATCACTAACCTGACGCAGCAAGCAACTTCTGTAAGCAATGAAACTTTTCGTGGTTCGGAAGAGTTCGCTGCCACCATGCACTAGCTAAGTTATTTAAACGTAACACATGTTTTATGTCTTCAAGAAAAAAGAGCTTGTGTTAAATCCCAATTTAGAACAAGAAGGAAGGAATAATTTGCATTGATTTCTGTACAGCTTCTACGGCACATGTATATATACACCATTACCTAAATGATCACCCTTAGCGCGACCCAAACTAGTGCTACGAACATTGACAAAACGTTTCCCGGCAGGCATCGCTCTCTCGGCCGACTACGCGTCAGAAGCGTCATCATTCCGGACTGACTACTATGGCGTCTAAGCGTGCTCAAGACACCGGTGACACGTCAAGTGTCGAGAAAGAGGCTGAAAAGCCTGTGAGAATTGACAAGTGGGACGGGTCTGCTGTGCGAAACGCCCTAGACGACGCAGTGAAGAAAGTACTGACCGAAAAGTATGGCTACGTGGAAAACCACCGACTGACCGACGGCCGACTGGCCATCTGTAGCATCGCTGTTGGAGCTGCGATGTTTGCGCTATTGTGGGACTATCTGTACCCGTTTCCCGAGTCGAGAACGGTCCTAATTGCCTGCGTGCTTTCCTACTTCTTCCTAATGGGCGTCCTGACGCTGTACACTACCTTCCTCGAGAAAGGAATCTTCCTCGTGGCGCTGCAAAAAGACAAAACTGGCTTCGACCCTGACAGTGTCTGGACGGTGAGTTCGTCTCTGAAGCGTTTCGACCACATCTATCATCTCCAGATTCATTACAAGGACGGAAAGACGAAAAAGACGCGTGAGGCCAAGCTCGAGAAATCCATCGCCAGCTGGTTCGACGAAAACGGCACCTTGGTCGGCGACCTCTTCGATCCTGAGGTGTGCAAGCTACACAACAGCCTGCTGAGCGAGAAAAAGGAAAAGTGAACTGTTATTCATATATAAGGCATTGTTACTGTTCCTTGTGGCGTCTGGATGAATCGGGGTCCGGGATATATATATATATTTTTTTTGTAAGGTAATAAAATAATCGTCCTAACATGTTAAATTACAGTGTCAAGAGTACTTGCATTATAGCATTTGCCGTGTTTCGGTCGCACGCTTAAGTTGGTGCGCTCATGGCAAGTGACGAGTGTTCTCTACCTATAAAGCTGACGGTCGCTAATACTTTAAAAAGAGTCGCGCTAAATGTGCTTGCCGTTGGCTTTGGCTAGGTATGATTGCATACCTAATTCAAAGTAGACTTCCATATGGCCAAAGTTTATTCTGTACTTGCTGCCTGATGGCTCCTGCATAGGAAGACCTTTTACTAACCTTAGTATTGACACGAATGGTTTGTGCAAGCCGTGTTTTTTAGTTTTCCAGCACCTATGCTGAAGTCCTGGAAATGAGGTAAAGACGATAATAGTACAAAAAGTTTGCATACTGTAGGACATACCCTGCGCATTGTCTTTTATAAAAAAAAAACAACTTGTGGAAACAGTTCAGTCATCAGTACTCTTAGTGTTTTATTATTGCAACATCTATGCAGTTTCCATTTGTCCGTAAGACAGGTTCATTTGACTTGCAGTGCGTATCTGAACACTTGGCATGGCTTGTAAATTTAGATTGCCTGCACAATATTGGAGAAACCATGCCTGGATACTGCACTAGCATGGCAGCAACATTATTGCAAGCTATCTATGGGCCCCTCATGACTGTTATTGTAGCCCCGCCGCGGTGGTCTAGTGGCTAAGGTACTCGGCTGCTGACCGGCTGCGGCGGCTGCATTTCCCGGCTGCGGCGGCTGCATTTCCGATAGAGGCGGAAATGTTGTAGGCCCGTGTGCTCAGATTTGGGTGCACGTTAAAGAACCCCAGGTGGTCGAAATTTCCGGAGCCCTCCACTACGGCGTCTCTCATAATCATATAGTGGTTTTGGGACGTTAAACCCCACATATCAATCAATCATGACTGATATTGTAGGTGGTTACTATTAATGAATAAGTAGGAGCCCACCACTGCTTCATGACATTCAAGATCAGATTGCATGCATGTTCAATTGTTGATTGATGGTTGCATATTTCTGGAACATGGCAAATGAAAGCTGCAGTAGAGAATTGCACATGTGGGATATCTTACTAAATTGCTAAATTGCACGTGCTGGGATATCTTACTATATTTCTGAAACTTGGCAGATTGGCATATTAGCACTGTTAAGTTGGGGCCAGGTATATAATCCTCATTTTCAGTTGCATAACTAAGCACTGTTGTGTCTGTGTCATGTTTATAAAGTTTAGGCTGTACAGCTCTGTGTGGCAATGGCAGGGTAATGAAGTGATATTTTTGAGTAATCAGAGCATTTAAAATGGCTCAGAAAATATGCATATAAAGTCTTTTGAACATACTCTTAAATATTTGGCTCAGAAAAGAGAGAGTCTACATGTTGACAAACTATATTTGCAAATGTTTTTAGCTTGCAGTTTACTTGACATACCCAACCTGCAGCAGTACAAGAACTATGACTTGCTAGGAAGGTGACAGATAGCACTACTTCCTTGATTGTCGCATCTATTGCACTGCAGTACATCGTGTTCAATCAATATTCTACATCGTGTTCAATCAATATTCCTTAGCTGTAATCTTATGTTCTGCCAGGCATATAAACCTAGTGTAACCTTCAGAGGTGCACATTTTTTTTGTGTGTGACAATCACTAGACTAGCAACACAAATGCTGATAATGCTGCCTTTGGACTATTGCATTACCTGCTGTGCTTGCAAGATTTGGTTATGCACTGCAGTGGTGCAGCGGTTATGTTGCTCGACTGATGGCCTGAAGGTCACAGGACAGGGTGTCTACCAAGTTGATATTTCTAAATTTCCGGACTTGTCCAGGTTTTCCATAATGATTATAAGCAAATTACATGACTGCCACGTCTGCATGGAAAACTCGGTGCACGGTAAACAAACCCTCGAGTGGTAAAAAAAAACACACAAGCACTCCATATAAGTAAACATAATTACCAGACGCACTGAGAATGTTTCGAGTGCGTGCGGTAAATGTGAAAAAAACATGTATATCTGGCAAAATTAAAATCCCTGAGCCAGGCAGTGAGCAAGTCGCCTGTTTGATGTTCGGAAGAACCAGGAAGCAAACACACAAGTGAAAAGTAACTGCAAATGAAAGTTTGAAGGAGCCTGCGATAGTTCGGCATCACAGTCAAAACTGCTAGAAAACGCAGAACTGGTGCCATCTCACGGCATCCGTCTAAAATGTGGACAAGGGATCCTGGCCGGTTCTGCCGCTGGAGTATAACCCATTTTACTATAATGGCTGTAGTCCACGCCTCTTAAGATGAGGATTAGATTAGATTGAATTTGATCAACCTGAACTACTGTATTTACTGACTCAACAATTCAGGATGTAGATTGGATTAGATCTGATTCGATCTGGATTGCTGTATTTACTATTGATTTGCGTCGCCTCCTAATTTGCATAAAATATACCTTTCAGCAAAAAAAAAAAATAGCTACTACTCACATATACTGTGTACCTTGCCTTGACTAGGAGTTAGGATGTTTGAAGAACGGAGCCATACTGCAAAATTTTCCTTCTTTTTCTTTCCCCGACGAGCACATGCACGTTCGTCTTTTATTCTCTGGGCTGTGATACTTGAAGTACAATGAAAGCTAAAGTGCCGACACTTGAATATGTTGTTACAAGAATGAATCTGTCAAGGTGCAACAACTTCCTTCATTCCAAATAAAAATCATGAATGTCGGCACCTTACCTTGATTTAAGTACTCTGCTGTGGATATGATGCTGAAAAATAAGTGCAGATTTATTTACACAATCTCATGAAACTGAAATGAAAAATTTAGCTGAAGTTACCCAAGTGCTACCCCTGAAACACGAGCTACCAGTAATAAGTCTGTTGCTGAAGATGTTTGCTGTTGCATCACCATTAATAATAATAATAATAAAATATTATTAATAATAATAAAAGACATCAGTAGCTCGGCAAGCTTCTGCTGATGGCAGCCCTAGCCTAAACAAACCAGGCGGCCTTAAATCCGAGCAGCAATCGTGGCGTAAACAAATATGCATAAATTTACAGACGTGAGTAAAGTTGTGGTTCAGCCCCGCCGCGGTGGTCTAGTGGCTAAGGTACTCGGCTGCTGACCCGCAGGGCGCGGGTTCGAATCCCGGCTGCGGCGGCTGCATTTCCGATGCAGGCGGAAATGTTGTAGGCCCGTGTGCTCAGATTTGGGTGCACGTTAAAGAACCCCAGGTGGTCTAAATTTCCGGAGCCCTCCACTACGGCGTCTCTCATAATCATATAGTGGTTTTGGGACATTAAACCCCACATATCAATCAATCAATCAAAGTTGTGGTTCAAAAGTCAGATATGCTGTGTGATATGTGATATTATTATGATAGACATCACTATTATGATAGACAACATAATAGTGGATGTTCCAACATAGAAGCCAAAGAATGCTGTAGCCAATGTGAAGGACAAGTTGCCGTGCAGAAATTTCTTTAGTCTTGTTTATGCCATCATCATCAGCATCATCATCATCAGCCTGACTACGTCCACTGCAGGACAAAGGCCTCTCCCATGTTCCGCCAGTTAACTCGGTCCTGTGCTTGCTGCTGCCAATTGATACCCGCAAACTTTTTAGTCTCATCTGCCCACCTAACCTTCTGTCTCCCCCTAACCCGCTTGCCTTCTCTGAGAATCCAGTAAGTTACCCTTAATGACCAACAGTTATCCTGTCTACGCGCCACATGCCCGGCCCATGTCCATTTCCATTTCTTGATTTCAACTATGATATCCTTAACCGCCGTTTGTTCTCTAATCCACTCTGCTCTCTTCTTGTCTCTTAAGGTTACACCTACCATTTTTCTTTCCATTGCTCGCTGCGTCATCCTCAATATAAGCTGAACCCTTTTTGTAAGCCTCCAGGTTTCTGCTCCGTAGCTAAGTACCGGCAAGATACAGCTGTGATATACCTTCCTCTGGAGGGATAGTGGCAATCTACCTGTCATAATTTGAGAGTGCTTGCCAAATGTGCTCCACTCCATTGTTATTCTTCTAGTTACTTCAATCTCGTGGTTCGGCTCCGCGGTTATTACCTGCCCTAAGTAGACATAGTCTTTTACAACTTGAAGTGCACTATTACCTATCTCGAAGCGCTTCTCTTTTCCGAGGTTGTTGTACATTACTTTCGTTTTCTGCAGATGCATTTTAAGACCCACCTTCTGCTCTCCTTGTCTAACTCCGTAATCATGAGTCGCATTTTGCCCCCTGAGTTACTCATCAATGCAACGTCATCGGCAAAGCGCAGGTTACTAAGATACTCTCCATTAACTCTTATCCCTAACTGTTCCCATTCTAGGCTTCTGAAAACCTCCTGTAAGCACGCGGTAAATAGCATTGGAGAGATTGTGTCCCCCTGCCTTACAACCTTCTTGATTGGTATTCTGTTGCTTTCTTTATGAAGCACTATGATAGCAGTTGATCCCCTGTAGATTTCTTCCCGAATGTTTCTATATACTTCATCGACGCCGTGATTCCACAGTGTCTGCATGACGGCGGATATTTTTACTGAATCAAACGCATTCTCGTAATCTATGAAAGTTATGTATAGTCGCTGGTTATATTCTGAGCATTTCTCTATTACCTGATTGATAGTATGAATGTGGACGATTGTTGAGTAGCCTGTTCGAAATCCTGCTTGTTCCTTTGGTTGATAGAATTCGAATGTTTTCTTAACTCTGTTAGCAATTACCTTTGTAAATAGCTTGTATACTACAGAGAGCAAGCCGATTGGCCTGTAATTCTTCAAGTCCTTGCCATCTCCTTTCTTATGTAATAAAATGATGTTAGCGTTCTTCCAAGACTCTGGTACTCTCCCCGTCAGGAGACACCTCGTGAACAGGGTGGCTAGTTTTTCTAACACAATCTGTCCTCCATCTTTCAGCAGATCTGATGTTACCTGATCCTCACCAGCAGCTTTGCCTCTTTGCATGCTCTCCAAAGCTTTTCTGACTTCTATTATTACTGGTGGAGTGTCATCTGGGTTACTGCTAGTTCTTATAGTACTAAGGTCGTGGTTGTCCCGGCTACTGTACAGATCTCGCTACTGTTTATGCCATAGGCTGCCCCAATGGTGACATTCAGTACATCAGTGAAACTCGTGATTTCAAGAAAAGAGTGAAACAACACAAACATGATGCCACGAAACGATGTGTGGCCTCGACTGCCCTTGCTGAACACTCGGAATGTACAGATCACCAAATACACTTGTAAAACTTGTGTGTTCTGGACAAAGAAAAAATCTGCATCTTGCCACGAGAGGGGGGGGGGGGGGGGGGACTGAAGTAATTGCGCCATGGAATGGTGGGGGTATCGCGTGAATGTTGCATAAATTAGTAAGGTTTGGGAATGCTTAATTGTCATTTCATCTTTATTATTTGTATTTATTGAATGAAAGAGAAGCGTTGCCTTCAATGAGTGCTGGGACACTGTTGGGTTGTGCCCCACGACTGGTTGAAGGTAGTGCTGCTTCCATCGCATCTGCTCGAGTTAAGCAACGCGTCAAGTCAAGGGAAAGCCAAGTAAAGACACCCTTTACTGAATTCCGAATGCCCGATCCAGTGCCTACATATATGGGGTGGTCAGTGGACTGTTGTGCAGAGCGAACAATTTCGTTTTTACTAGCAGATGCTGCCTGCGTCAGCCTTGCGAGGCGAGAGAGTGGGGAGAGCGACAGTTGGAACGAGACGCAAGGGATACATGTAGACACCACCGCCGACGCCGGATTTGCGAGTAGGTTTGACAATAAAATGCTCCGCATTTAAAAGAAGCTTGCGTCATGCCTGCATCTGGAATCCAGATACAGACGACTGTACATACGCTTAACAGGAGTGATGAGACGCTTCTGACAATGTACTCTCGCTGCTTACGTCACGTATTTAGGTGTATTTAAGTATGCTGTGCCTTTCTTATGAACAAGGCTCCCCCTCATATCGGGTACTGAAACGTCAGTAAACTTTGTGTTCTATGGGTCGGTGTATCCTTTCGTGTTTACACTCGGAAGCAAGAGTTATGCACTGTCTTTTTTTTTTCACACGCCTTAGCAGCTCACTGTAGTAGCAGCTGAGAGAGAGACTCTTTGAGCTTTTATCAATGGTAATGCTTATTTTTGTGACGGTTGCACAGAACTGCTGTCAGTTTCCATGACCTAGTTAGGTGTTTCAGAAATTCTCCGACTTTTCCAGAAGGGTCCACATTCCCTGACTTTTCCAGGTTGGTAGACACCCTGCAGGATCAGGTCTCATCTGCAACGGCCACATTTAAATGAAGGCGAAATGCTAGAGGTCTATGTGCCTATATTTAGGCACACGTTAAAGAACACTCCACTACAGTGGGTCATCTGCAACGGCCACATTTAAATGAAGGCGAAATGCTAGAGGTCTATGTGCCTATATTTAGGCACACGTTAAAGAACACTCCACTACAGTGGGTCTTGTAGTGAAATTGTGGTTTTAGGATGTAACAGCCCAACCATTATTATGTTCTGCTGGTTGAAGGCTGACAGTCTGGCAGACTTGCAAAAGGCTGTGAAAAGCTTCTTAGTATTGCATGTGCGATGATGTTTAATGGAACAGAGGAGCGGCAACGAAGTCGCGACGGAAAATGGGCGAACAGCAAGTCTGGCAATGGCGGCACAGGTTCTCGCGCAATCAGAGCACGGGCTTTTCGTTGTCTTCCGAAGGCGCATACGCGTTGGTGCGTATGCTCCACTACAATACCCCCGGGGTGAAGGGTAGCCATCCTGGCGACTCAGGGAGTAGGCACAATGAGGGGGTCGTAGTAGGGCTTGAGCCGGTCGACGTGTACGTTCTCGCGTCCTCGACGGCGCAAATCTGGTGATTGTGTTAATGGCTCGATGATGTAATTCACCGGGGAGGTCGCGTCAATGACACGGTAGGGACCATGGTACCGGGCCAGAAGTTTTGAAGACAGGCCAGGAACGTGCGGGGGCACCCAAAGCCACATAAGGGAGCCAGCACGAAATGTAGGAGCTATGCGGTGAGCGTCGTCGTGTCGAGTCTTTTGTAGACCTTGAGCCTCACTTGTCAGAGACCGAGACAACTGGCGGCAGTCTTCAGCGTATCTGGCGACTTCCGAAAGCGGGGAGCACTCAGATGCATCAGGGCGGTACGGTAGTATAGTGTCGAGTGGGTGGGAAGGTTCGCGGCCGTACAATAGAAAGAACGGGGAAAAACCGGTAGTCGCTTGCGTCGCGGTGTTATAAGCGAAGGTAACAAAGGGCAATACAGCGTCCCAGTTAGTGTGGTCGGAGGAGGTGTACATCCTCAGCATGTCGCCAAGTGTGCAGTTGAACCGCTCAGTAAGACCATTTGTCTGTGGATGGTATGCGGTAGATTTCCGGTGGATAATGTTGCATTCAGCGAGGATAGCTTGGATGACCTCCGACAGGAACACTCGACCCCTATCACTGAGCAATTCCCGCGGAGCACCATGACGTAGAATGAAGCTGCGGAGAATGAAGAGTGCAACTTCGTGGGCGGTGGCTGCCGGTAGAGCTGCAGTCTCAGCGTAGCGTGTCAGATGATCGACTCCGACAATAATCCACCGGTTTCCAGAGCTACTATATGGGAGGGGGCCATATAGGTCTATACCCACGCGGTCGAATGGGCGAGCCGGGCACGGTAGCGGCTGTAACGTGCCAGTAAGGTGCCGCGGAGGTGTCTTGTTCTGTTGGCAAGTGGTGCAAGACTGAACGTATTTCTGCACAAAGCGATACATTCCTCGCCAGTAATAGCGTTGGCGCAGCCTTTCGTAGGTTTTCAGGACCCCTGCGTGAGCACTTTGGGGATCTGCATGGAAATTCATGCAGATGTCAGAGCGCATATGAGTTGGGACAGCAAGGAGCCACTTCCGACCACCAAGCATGTAGTTGCGGCGGTACAGAATGTTGTCTCGTAAGGAAAAGTGGGCTGCTTGCCGGCGTAGCGCTCTCGTGGAAGGGACAGCAGACGGATCGGTAAGGTAGTCGACTAACAAGGCAAGGTATGGGTCTTTACGCTGCTCCGAAAGCATGTCAGTCGTGTCGAGTGGTGACAAGGTGGTAAAAGGGGGAGACAAGGAAGCCACATCTGGTGTTAATGGCGATCGCGAAAGTGCATCGGCATCCGCATGTTTGCGACCGGAACGATATACGACACGGATGTCGTATTCTTGCAATCGAAGTGCCCAACGCCCCAGGCGTCCGGACGGGTCTTTCAAGGTGGACAGCCAACATAGAGCGTGGTGGTCTGTGACCACGTCGAAAGGACGGCCGTAAAGGTACGGGCGAAACTTCGTCAACGCCCAGATTATGGCCAAACACTCCTTCTCTGTCACGGAGTAATTCAATTCAGCCTTCTTGAGAGCGCGACTTGCATAGACGACTACGTATTCAGCTTGGGTGCCTTTCCGTTGTGCCAAAACTGCACCGAGACCGATGCCACTTGCATCGGTGTGAATTTCTGTGGCCGCAGCAGGGTCGAAGTGACGAAGAATAGGTGGTGAGGTCAGCAGGCGGCGCAGCTGGCGAAAAGCATCGTCACATGCAGGTGACCATGCAGATATGCCTTTGCTGTTGGAAAGCAGACTCGTGAGAGGTGCGATGATGGACGCGAAGTTGCGCACGAAGCGACGAAAGTAAGAGCAGAGACCGACGAAACTTCTTAGGGCTTTCAGTGATGTGGGCAACGGAAAGTCAGCGACAGCTCGAAGCTTATCGGGATCCGGAAGAACACCGTCTCTTGTGATGACATGTCCCAAGATGGTTAGTTTTCGTGCTGCGAAGTGGCACTTCTTGGAGTTGAGTTGTAGGCCTGCAGAAGTTAGACACGTCAGAATCTCGTGGAGGCGAGCAAGATGTGTCGGGAAATCAGATGAAAAGACTACGATGTCGTCCAGGTAACATAAGCAGGTTTTCCACTTGTGGGCACGCAAGATGGTGTCGATCATGCGCTCAAATGTGGCAGGCGCGTTGCAGAGCCCAAATGGCATGACTTTGAACTCATATAGGCCATCCGGCGTTACAAAGGCTGTTTTAGGGCGATCACATTCAGCCATTGGCACCTGCCAATACCCACAACGCAGATCCAAAGATGTAAAGTACTCGGCGCCTTGTAAACAGTCAAGAGCATCGTCTATTCGTGGTAGCGGGTAGACATCTTTTTTCGTAATATTGTTTAAGCGGCGATAGTCCACGCAAAATCGTACGGTGCCATCTTTTTTCTTGACCAGAACCACAGGTGATGACCAAGCGCTTTGAGAAGGCTGTATCACTCCACGTTTAAGCATGTCATCTACTTGCTCCGTAATGACGCGGCGCTCTTCGGCGGAAACGCGGTAAGGGCGCTGTCGCAGAGGCGAATGTGAGCCGGTGTCAATAGTATGAGTGATAGTCGTGGTGCGGCCCAAAGCAGGTTCTTGAAAGTCGAAAGAAGAACGAAACTTGTTAAGGAGAGCAACAAGTTGGCGGCGATGCGAGAGGGGAAGGTCTGCGTCAATAGCATTGTCGAAGGCTGACGAACTTGACGGCTCAGACGCATGAGTGATTGCAGCAATGTGACATGGCGTTTCGTCGGGAAGAATAATATCATCGATATGGTCGACAGGTTGCACATATCCTAACGTTTCACCACGAAGTAAGCCAATGGGGTAGTTGCAGTGGTTGGTGACCAGCATTACGGTTAAACCAGATGCAATTGTAAGAACAGCAAATGGGAGAACGATGCCCTTGCGTTCAGTAAAAACCGGAGATGGCGTAAACACCACCGTGCCGTCAGGTTGCGCCACACATGAAAGGCTGATAGGGACCGAAGCTTCAGGAGGCAAGGTGATGTCGTCATCAGCGGTGAGTTTGCAGAGCAGAGGAGAGTGGTTGGGTGGTGTAAATTCACATGTTGGCACAAGGGACACTTCGGCACGGGAACAATCAATGATAGCTTCATGACGTGATAAGAAATCCCAACCCAGGATAAGGTCATGAGAGCAAGATGGTAGAACAAAAAACTGTACGACGTACAAAACGTCTCGGATGATGACGCGCGCCGTACACACAGCCGAGGGATGAATGCGTTGCGCGCTAGCCGTGGACAGCACCAAGCCACTGAGAGATGTGGTCACTTTCTTCAGCTTCCTACAAAATTTTGCGTTCATCACAGAAACGGCGGCCCCGGTATCAATTAACGCTAATGTGGCGACTCCCTCAACATCGACATCAACAACATTTTGCGGCGAAAATGGAGGCCTTGGGAATTGCGCACAAGGTGCAGTTCTTGCCTCCGGAACTGCACTGATTAGTTTCCCTCCTCAGGAGGTGGTCGACGACGCATAGGCGATGGCGATCGGCGACGAGGTGATGAGAAACGAGCAGTCGATGGATGGTGATCCGAGTCGGAGTGCCTCTGTTCATATCTAGACGTGGTAGTCTGCTGCGGTGCGTAGGTAGGAGCTCCGAAGTATGCGTGCGCAGGTGTGGGACGGCGGCGGCAGAAGCGTGCAATGTGGCCAGCGATGCCACACGCGAAGCAGATGGGACGATTGTCTCGGGTGCGCCACTCATTAGATGGACGGAAAAAGCGAGGTGGGGGCCTGTAAACTGGAAGCGAGGCCGGAGGAGGTGGAGCCGATAAGGCGACTGGATGCGGTGGGGGCCGCGCGACCACAGCTGCGTAGCTTAGAGGTGAAGGCGGCGCAGTTGGTGCGTAGCCAGCAGTTGAGAGATCAGATGGCACCGAAGTGCATGGGTAAGAGGCCGGAACTGTAGGGAGGGCATTGCAAATTTCAGTGCGTATGGCCTGCTGCATATTCGAAGGGAGGCTGGTCGTGGGCGCGTCGCTATGCGGCAGCAGTGAGAGCTGTCGGGCGACTTCCTCCCTGATGAAGTCTTTAATCTGGTTCGACAGAGTTCCTTGGTGAACGTTGCCATTTGCGAGTGCGACGGCCGAGATTGAATCTGGTGATGGGACACTCTGTCGGGCGATGGAACGCTGACGACGCAATTCATCGAAGCTCTGGCACAGGCTTACGAGGGCTGCTATTGTGGTCGGGCTTTTCGCCAGCAACATCTGGAATGCGCCATCCTAGATGCCTTTAAGAATATGTCGAATTTTCTCTTCTTCAGGCATGGATGAGTTAACACGCTTGCAGAGGTCGAGCACATCCTCAATATAGCTAGTAAAGGTCTCGCCAGGCTGCTGGGCTCGGTGGCGCAGACGCTGGTCAGCGCGGAGCTTGCGGACCTCTGGTCGGCCGAACGCTTCGGTCACGAGGGTCTTAAAGGTGGACCAGCTGGCGATGGCGGTTTCGCGGTTGGTGAACCATAGCTTGGCGACGTCAGCCAAGTGAAAGATAACATAGGCAAGCTTAGAGTCATTGTCCCATTTGTTGCTGGCACTCACGCGTTCGTATAAGGAGAGCCAGTCTTCGACGTCTTGCTCACCACTGCCGCTGAAGATTGGTGGGTCCCGCTGACAGGTAGCACCGGGGCAGGTCGACGGGGCAGCCGATGGTGCTGGCTGTGCTGGGATGGGCTGGTTGGCGACTGCGTCAGTCATGTTGTACGGTGGTCTTTCGGCCAACTTGCGAGAGCGGAGCTCCAGGTCTGCCTTGGGATCTCAGCAGCCTCCACCAAATGCGATGATGTTTAATGGAACAGAGGAGCGGCAACGAAGTCGCGACGGAAAATGGGCGAACAGCAAGTCTGGCAATGGCGGCACAGGTTCTCGCGCAATCAGAGCACGGGCTTTTCGTTGTCTTCCAAAGGCGCATACGTGTTGGTGCGTATGCTCCACTACACATGTTATGGAAAATGGCACTGCTCATGACTGGGTGACATTCCCAGTCCTCATCTATACGTGGTGACAACTTTTCTTGACAGCACTGTGGAAGCTCCAGAACCTTAAGTGCATGCCTGGTGCCGCGCTGAAAAAGTAGAACTTATATTTCTCATTTCCTTTGTTAGAATAAATGCTGCTTTATATATTATGAGACTGAAACAGTTGTGGGAAGTTCTAGATAAAATACAGTTATTATTCACCTAGAATGCTTTCCTTTTCTTTTTATTTCTTACACAGCACCATCTTTTCAGCCCACCCATATTCCTAGGAAACATGGCACCAGTGCTACCAGTGTGCGGCCGCAAACGCGCTGTTTGGTTCTATAAGAAAAATGTACTCGTAATAGGACACTAAAATGTACACTGGATAATTGAAATGTTTCCTCCATTCATAACTTTCTTGCATTTGTTTTTACAAATGCATTTATGTTGCGAGCAAAACTACAATCGGGTGCAAGCAGCTGCATTACTTGCGAAGCAACACAAACGTGCAAAAGCCCTGCTTTCGTAGCCTTCCATACAATGTCAAGATAACTTGTCGCCATGTATAGCCTGCTATTTTCTACCACATGCTGCAGGCAATATAACTTTACCTATAAATTTGTGAGGGAGGGGGTGGTGGCAGAGTGCAATAGAAGTGTTTTAAGCTTTGGTAACCACATGTCAGAACTGTGTGTGCATGGTTGTTTGAACTTTCTGGAAATTATGTACGTGAGCGTCACAGTCTTCAAACAGCAGGGACTTTGATCTAAATTTGTTAACGTACCTAAATAACTACCTGCAATGAGTGACAAGCTGCACTGTTTAATATAACTAAGTAGGAAGAAGACTGGTATCAAATTTTAACAACTGCTGCTACGAACTGTGCAAATAATAAATGTAACTCAGTGGCACAAAATATTTTGTTCATTATTCTGGGAACTTACAGTCACCTCATGTCACATGTATTGCAGTATTAGGGATCAAAATTAAAACAATATACACTCAGCACACATAGGTTATACACAAGTAATTGTGGGTTTTATTATCACATCATTCATACACATTAGTACATTTGTACATTCATGTAAAGCACACCCACATTTTATAAAATGTGCTCATGCCATTTTCAGGCACAGTGCAATTGTTCACTGCAAACAATTTGGTGCTGTGGAGATTGCTTGACGTCAACTCTACCAAAAGTTCACTGTTTCAACACATTCAAACATGAGTCTCGGGCAGTAAATGAGACAAGCCACATGGCACAAGTTTTGATTTACACGTGATTTGGTAAAAATGCATGAATACGGTGAACTGCACATTTCCAGCATCATCTTTCTCTCATGCTGCTTCACCTTATGTTGGCATTATTAATATTGCTAATGTTTCACACTTATTTCAAGTCAAACTTGCTCTGCCTCTGAGTTTTGGTTGAAAGACGAAGATACAAAAATTTATCTGATCCTTCAGATAAATCGCGATGGTAAGTACAATAATTTTTCCTTCAGTGACTCAAGCTATGAAGATGCACGAGAAGTATGCTTGCTGTCAGCCAGGATGCGCTTCAGTGCTGCAAGTATTTCAATTGAAACGTTCAATTTTCCAATGACCTTGTTGCTTCCTGTGTCCAGAACTGAAAAAGAAAAAGTATATGCTTCCAGTCAATTCTTTTGCAGACAGTAATGTACAGATTATTCAAAAGGTGCTCGACTAACACTTACCATCAACATCTTCTTTTATAATATCTTTGCCATATTTTAAAATCTGCAAGAAAAATATTGAGTTTATTTGTTAATGGAACTGAGACTTTTGAAATTTACACTACGTAGCAATTATCGAATCATGGTGACCTCGAACTCCTCACTTCAAATCCTGGCTACCAGCACATTTTTCAATTTTTTCTTGCATATACCAGAGAAAAAGCATGGAACCTTAGAGTGCTTTCATGCTTTCTTCATAGTCATTCACAACTATGCTTGGCTATGTCACATACCTCTGCATGAACTAAGAGTCTTCGCATGTTAGTCAATGAGCATACCATGCTTCAACACAAGATGCCTTCAAGTTGTGTTGGAACCTATAAAATACTGCTTATTAGAACCTATAAAATACTGCTAATAGTTTACAGGCCCTTGTAATTTCCCTTTTGTGGTCTCCCACATTTAGCCCTTTGTTATATTTTATGAAAAAAAATTTGCATCAGGATGTATAAAATGCATTAACAAAGATGCAACCCACAGCTAGAACATTCTCTCGAAAAGAATATTACATGATACCCGCAAGTAAATAAAAACCATTATGCTTGCACAATGGTCAGACTATAAGTGTGACACGTACTGCAAATGTTTCAATATGTGTCATATATAAGTATTGCACGTACTTCAAGCTACGTGCTCTTGAGTGACCCAAAACAATTTTGATAATAAGGACAATGCTGCAGGCACAAAATACATCTTAGCGAAAGAGCATTAGAGGCCTCTCCTCATAGCAAGCAAGCTGCTCAAATGAAATTGTAATTTTGCGACCTTGTCGAATAGAATTTTACTTGCCTGTTTCAAGTCAATTACTGCAAAGCCGACATCTTGGCACTCAGCATTTTTGCTCTTGCCTAAAGGTTCACTCACCACTGTGAATTTTATGCTGAAAAAATTTATCAACACATGTGAAACATTGATTGTACAAGACATTGAACAATTTGACAAAGAGACAAACCTACATGCATTGTTCAATGCTACTATACTACACCCTCGCAATTACTGATATTAGGGCTAGTAAATTAATTTATCAATTTATTTATTGAATCCGTCTTTGTGTTAATAGTTAATCCGTGAGCTCCTGACCAAATCAGGCAAGTGCTGATGCTTCCACTCTGCTAGCTAAACGAAAAAATTGGGGGACCGTTCAGCTTCGCCTTTAACAGGTGAACACGATAGTGATATCCTATCCCTATTGCCTCAACAGCTTACTGCATACTCTTTATTGTATGATGTTACTCAATAACTTTAAATTGTGGGTTACTACAGTACAATCGATAAAACTGAAAGTGGCTCATGTCGGTGAAGCTTTCGCATATGGCTGCATTCTTTGTAATGGGTAGCATGCTTTAAACCATGAGGAATTATGCAGCAAAATCTTTTCAAACTTTCCATTCTATCACTATGTGGTACCAACAAAATATGTGCCTTAACATGGGTGCCTTTTGTAATAGCTGGCCGGCTTTAAACCACGAAGTCGTTATGATGATCACATGTTCTGACGCCAGATGGCAATGTATGTTTGTACCGCACAATATTGCTGCATTATTACCGCTGGTCGGCAAACTCACCCATGAGTCGAATCACTTGGCCTTACTCAGACTCGGATCGAGCCGTGAGTCCAGGTGAGTAATATTTTCGTGAGTTTGATTCTGAATGAGTCCGGTTGAAGGAAATTTTCGTGAGGGCGAGTCCGGCTCAGTAAAATGTTTCCGAGTCTGAGTCCGAGTGATTCCCAAGTTTAGAATATATTTCGTGAGTGAGTCTGAGTGAGCTCCATAATTTTTACCGACCTATGATTAATACACATTGTATTGTGAAGCCTGTATACTGGACGCGTGTGTTTGTAAAGCATGAATATTTTCACTGCATTTCCAAGCAGAGGAACTTATTTTCACTGTATTTCCAAGCATATGTGGCTGTATGGCAGAACACCTGCTTGCCTTGCAAATGGCCTCGTTTCAATCCCCAATCGGAACCAGAAATTTTTATTTATTTTATTTACTTATTTCTCTATTTTTCGGTCATGCAAGAGATTATGGTTTTTCACTTACAACACCAATGCTGACGCCACAATGTTTGCAAAATGATCTTTTTAATGCTATCGTGGCAAAAAAATGAAGTTACCATGTCGAACTAAGAGATTGCCAGTGGGTTCCTTGAGGCAGAAGCCAGTCGTACAATCTGTGCTTGGCACCACAGGAAGAAAAGTTACTGTTGTGTAAGGAACTCTACAGTGTAGCTGGCAAGAGTGTTCATGAGCTAATAAACTCTGCCACTGGAAAACGATAAGCATTTTTGATTCCACAGATTGACCTTCAATTGTGTTCATGTAAGTAATCACTCCAATTATGAATAGTTCTGCTGCCAGGCAAACAAATGGCAATTCTATCAGCACATAATTTTTTCTGCAGAAATTACTTTAATAAATTACCAGGTTTGGTGATTTATTTACCCCATGGCTGTAAGCCAAATAGTTCCACTAATCAAGGTTGATCATGTGCATTAAACAACTTTGTTACAGTATCTTTCACAAAATCATTTATCATACCTAAGTATATAATGAATTGCTTTTGTCATCACAATTGATATCTTGAAGATCATGCCAACAAGATCA
Organism: Rhipicephalus microplus; assembly: GCF_043290135.1. Lineage (NCBI taxonomy): Eukaryota > Metazoa > Arthropoda > Arachnida > Ixodida > Ixodidae > Rhipicephalus > Rhipicephalus microplus. The sequence goes on from NC_134710.1 coordinate 214,500,484, forward strand.
GCACACCAATTTGGAAAACAAAATTTTTTATTGAGTCCTTGCAACTGAATATGTTGAATAGAATGCGCTTCTTGTATAAATTGAAACATTCAGGACCATCAGTCCTCTGAAAGACACTTAGCTAGCATTGTAGAAGTAGTATACTTTTGTTCCCACTTCTCATTTTTTATTAATCAGTTGTCTTTTCTTTTTTATGCCTGCAAGAGCATGTCCTTCTCTTCATGTATTTTTGCTGACCAATTCCATCTGTAATGTCTCTCAGCTGTAGGAGTATATGAATAAACTAACAAATAATGGGAAAATTAGTGGTTACCAACTACTATGTCTAAAGTAAGTGGACTGAATAAACTATTTTTAAAGCTCGAAGTTTCTCAATGAAACTAGCCTGTCTCATCATAACCCTGATTAATCCATGCATAGCAAGCAATAGAATGTAAATTACATGGCACTCTTCGGGTTTTTAGATGTCATCATAGAAGCCAAGGCTTCCCTCCTCTCTTGATGCCGATTAGAATCAAGATGGACAACTGCAAATAATTAAGACAGGGATAAGTTGGGCTGGTAACGATATATAACAGAATCGAACTGCAGGAAAAACATGGGAAAAAAAAGCACTAAAACAGTCAGACCCACACATGTACTGAACTCTAAAGACATTGCGACTAGTTTACTATATCAGTAACTTAATATGTACAAAATACATAAATCCAAAGCTTATTTAAAAGCCCCTCACATTTTAGACAGTCTCTTCAGATCGTAAAAAGTAGAATTTTACTGCTTTGTTTCTCCGAAGCTGAATTGAAAGAACAAGAATTTACTTGTCACAAATTTTTCATTCATGTCTTTTTGTGAAATGCTTTATATTTGACAGGAAAGCATTTCGTATTATTGAAGCAGCGTGCTGGTCCTCTTTCCAGTAATGCATAACATCCGTTAGCATGCTCCCCTATCATACATGGCAGTTATAGGTTCCTGCGAGTGTTCCTACTGTCCACCACATTATGTGGTTGTGCTATGGGGAAGCTTATCAAGGCATTTTTCCATAATATATCTCAAAATCATGTTGCACACCATCTAATATATTGTGAGACATGCACTTCACTCTTTTTTACTCAATTTCGTACACTTCATATAAAATGCCCCGTTTTCCGAAACAGTACCTTTTCATCGGTATGAACATTTTCGTTGAAACAAGTTATTGCATTTCAGTTAGGCAAAATACACTGGCAGGAGTGCCATGCAGTGCAACATCAATATATGATGTGTGGAGGTGAACGAGAGTTCACATATGCATAGCACAGCACTATATTTTTTCATAGAATATTTAAGATATTACGACTGTTTCATAATGTTGTGTTGAAAAGCATGATGAAGCAGGCTTGAACTAGAGGAAGATGAGGATTCTTACTGCAGCTTGAGTGCCGTTCATATTTCTAGTGAATATAAAAACTCTGCACTTGTGTGCCTCCTTTCTTCATGGAACAATACAATAAACACATCTATATATTCAATATCAATATATATATGAATGTCCATTTAACACAGGAAAAAGAGTCTGAAAAATCAAAAGCTGCAAAGTTGTAAATAATGAGTAATTGTAGCACATCAAAACGAAAGTTCTCCCAAGTAACCACGGATATCCGCTGGCTGTCCATTCTGAATACAAATGTCCGGCCGTATGAATATCCAACACGGATAGCCAATGGACGTACTGTGAAAATCTGTGTCCCGTCTGGCTCTTCTCTGGACGTCCGACGGGACATTAAGTTTCAAACGTTGACTGGCTGTCTATATAAGCACATGCCAGAAATATGTGCATTTGCTCATCAATTATTGTAAAATTAGAATGTATTGGAAATATATATAGACCTGCCAAATCCCGGGTTACAATATTGTAAAATTTGATAAAAATGCTACTATAAAATGCATTAAAACATCGGCACGCGCGTTGAATTCAGGATGCCAGATAATTTTGCTTCCTGAGGCAAAACCATCTGGTTGATTCGATATGTGTATCGTATGTCATAAGGAATGTATTTAGTATTATTATTATCACATGTGAACTAAGAAAAATGCAGATCGAGTGCGTCATAGCAGTCATCATAAGGCAAACTTCCATGCGCCAGTCTCAGCACTTCTCAACAAGCGGTGCACCGCAGTTGCTCAGATTCCTGGAACGTACATGTCATGCTAATCGTGCCCCTCTGGATGTGTTAAGAAAGAACCCGCGCCATTGTGCCTATTGTCCAGAAACCTGCTTGACCAGCGGCACGCACCGAGGGAAGGAGCACAGGAAAGGAGGATGTTCGTGTTGAATCACACGTAGGTACGCTGAGCCGGTCTCCGAGCGGCAGAAAGAAGGCAGATTTTTTTTTTTTCAAGAGCACCCGTGTGGACATCAACAGCATGTGAAGTTACGAAGGATGGCTTTTCCAGAACAAAAACCGGAATGCGGCACGAGCCCACCACTGTTTTGGGCACAGATTACCAAGGCAAGCGGCAGCAACCCCGCACACTCACACGGCACAGACAATGCCACGTGTTACATATCTGTTCTTTACATTTCGTATCGGAAATTTATCTGTTCTAAGCATGCATTAACTATTGTCTATCATTTGTATAAGCCCTGCTAATACGTGGCATGTTTCCAGCTTTTCATTTGCTAGCATATTTCTTGCTATTAAACGATTTAAGACAAGCACGTGGTCAGTGCCTGTACACCTTCTTTAGAAGCATGTGCTACACCAATTAGTCTTTCTCCTGTGCTTGTCCGTATGTATGTATTACAATTACTAGAATAACATTGCCATAAACACGCGTGAGTTGAGCTTGTTGCTAGTAATTTATTCAACCCTCAAAGAAGCAACTGCTGCCGCCTAAGAAGTCATGGCACTTGAAGGCGGAAGGGCATTGAACACTGAAATATTGTAAGACTACTTTCACAATCACAGCTGTGGACTGTGAGTTACGTGCTTCTTAGGCTTACATGTTGATAATGAAGGTTTGATTGTTCTTGAAAGCCCACTTAGATTCCATTTTTTTCTTTTGAGAATTCATTTGCTGTTCTTGAATATGCACTAGCTATATACACACAAACTATATATATATATATATATTTGCAGCAAGGAAGTAACGGTGGCCCCGGTAGAATTTGACAAAGGCTGGTCCACCAGCCGAAACGTCAGGCAGAATATACCGTGCAAAAAACCTGCGTCGTACTCTCTCTCTCTCTCTCTCTCTCTCTCTCTCTCTATATATATATATATATATATATATATATATATATATATATTTAATGCCACGCTGTGTTGGTGGCAGAAGACGAGAGCGAAAAAGTGAATGGCAGCTGTTCTCAGTCGAGATCGTCGTAATCAAAGGGAAGGCATCCAAATCATCCAATGCCTCCAAGTAAACTATGGTTGTGCATTTCGCAAAATGCCTGTGTTCGCCACCGAAGTTCGTAACTAAAATCGTAGTCTGGCCATTTCGCAGTTTAACGACACTTCGAGCAATGGCCACTTCCCGATCAAGCAATAACGTCAGGTTACTTTCGGCGATGCCCGTAATCGACTGCTCCCGTGGACACTAAACAAGCACGAAGATACTACTGCGAGGTGGCAACGTGACGCAATCATCGACTACGCGTAAGGCCACGCCACGATGTTCGTTCTCGATGTCAGAATCTGGAGAAACACAGTTAACAAAACTGTTGAAAAAATCACGCAGATTAATTATTGCTCCATACTCTTGCAGAAAATCCATGCCCAAAACGACCGGCCGAGAACAATTGGGCAGTACAAGGAATGATGCTACAAAAGCCGACGCACAAATCTCAAGCCTGGTGGTGCACCTTCCTATAGGGGATACGAGGTGTCCTCCAGCGGTGATTAGTTGAGGGCCGTCCCAGGTTGTCAGCACCTTGTGTAGACGGGTGACCAATGAAGCACTCATCACCGAGTAATCAGCTCCCGTGTCGACGTGCGCAGTCACCGGATAACAGTCGACGGAAACGGTAATGGCAGCGGACGTTCTGTTGGCGGTTTCACAAACAGGCTTTAACGACACGTCGTAAGGCAGCGGTGGAGGGTATTTGTCGGTTCGCGTGACAGCGGCCTCACCTCCGGAGGTCGCCGTTTTCAGTTTCGCCGGCGTGGCCTTGCACCACTGACACCAGGGGACCCAAAGGCAGGTCGAGCGCGGTGCGTTGATGTGGACGGACGGGGTGATGGTGACCGTGACTATCATCGCGGCGGGACAGGAGCGTGATGACTACCTTCCAAGTAATCCGCAATTTCTTGTGGGCGCTCACCATAGCGTGGACAACGTGCATCTGGGTGGAATCGGCGTAGCCCTATTCGTCGGTAGTAACGGTCGCGGTACATGCGTCCAACTTCGCCACAATGGTAGCACAAAGGACGATTGTCGGGTGCACGCCAGACGGTGTACTTCCGTGGCCCAGGACGAAAATCGGCCTGAGAAGGCAGGCGATGGGCTGGACTTGGAAAGCGTCTGGGTGTCCCAGTAGGTTGATGAGCAAAATGTGCCGTCAACGGCGTAGAGGCGCGTAGGGCATCCGCGTAGGAAAGCGTGGGAGGTTCGACTTGCGATAGTGGTGAGGAGTGAACGAACTGCCTGATTTCGTTACGAACGACGTCCGTAAGAGCAGCGCTACTGGGAGGGGGCGCTGCATGAAATTTCCGAAGTTCTTCGCGTACAACTTGCCGTATGAGTTCTGTGAGGACCTCCCTGTTATAACCTCCTGGTACAAGCGAGCACGCAGCAGACATGGCCGTCTGACGCTCATAATGCGACACCCGCTGCCGAAGCATGCGCTCCATAATTGTGGCCTCACGTATGAACTCGGACACAGTCGTAGGAGGGTTGCGCACAAGGCCCGCGAAAAGTTGCTCCTTTACGCCTCGCATTAGCAGGTGCACTTTCTTGTCTTCTGGCATGTGGGGGTCAACCCGTCGAAACAATCGCGACATTTCTTCGACAAACATGGCGACGCTCTCGTTCGGCATTTGAAATCGCGAAGATTGTGCCTGCTCCACTCTCTCTTTCTGTTCAGGGTTACTGAACGCCTCGCGAAGCTGCCGATGGAATTCCTGCCAACTTGTGAATGAAGTTTCGTGGTTCTCATACCACACTCTTGTCGCGTCTAATAGGGAGATATACATGTTCTTCAACTTACGGCAATTGTCCCAGTCGTTGATGGCAGCGACCCGGTCGAAATGGTCAAGCCAGTCTTCGACATCCTCACTGGCATCACCATGGAATGGGTTGGGTGTGCGAGGCGTGTTGATGACACAGGGTACGCTAGCGAGTGGGTCATGCTCGGTTTGGGTTGCGGATGTGGCAAACATTGTCCTCACGGAACTTGCCAAGGGGCCGTACTGTGATGGTAGCCCTTGAAGGCGGCGGCTGCTTCAATAGATGTCAGCAGACCCTAATGCACTGGCGATGGTTGCTTCTGGTTCAGGACCAGCAGGCATAAGACGTTGCAGTACAGTACCCAGCACGTCCACCAGTCTGTCGCGAGAAGAAACGATAGGCAGGAACTCGAAGTGGAGTTCGCCCCGATCCTGACAAGGCTATGGCAGTTGCTTTGTTCCCGATACCGAAAACAAAGCATGATGTGCGCCGCTTTCTGGGACTTTGTGCTTATTACCGCCACTTCGTGCCGAACTTTTCGAAAATCGCCGACCCTCTACAACAACTCGTCAAGGATGACGTCGCCTTCATCTGGGGCCCCAAACAATCCGGCGCTTTCCGCGATCTTAAACAACGCCTACAAACACCACCGATCCTAGGTAACTTCGACACCGAAGCAGACACAGAAGTCCGCACTGATGCGAGCAACCTTGGCCTCGGAGCTATTCTCGTGCAATATCAAGATAGCGTGGAACGCGTCATCGCCTACGCTAGCCGCACGTTCTCATCTGCGGAGAACTACTCTACGACTGAAAAAGAATGTCTGGCGATTGTATGGGCCATAACGAAATTCAGGCCCTACTTGTACGGATGCCCCTTCCGAATCGTCAGTGACCACCACTCTCTCTGCTGGCTAGCAAATCTGAAAGATCCTTCGGGCCGTCTCGCAAGATGGAGCCTTCGGTTACAAGAATTCGATATAACGGTGGTTTACAAGTCTGGTCAGAAACACACCGACGCTGACTGTCTTTCCCGCACACCCGTCGAGGTCACTGAAGAAGACAATGATGAAGACTTCAGCTGCCTTGCTATTCTCGCATCATTAAACGTGGCTGAGCAGCAATGCGAAGACTTAGAATTACAACCACTGATCGAATACCTTGAGGGACGTCGCCCACAACCCCCACGTCAGTTCGTGCATGATTTGTCATCTTTCTGTCTACGCCAAGGCATCCTCTACAAGTGCAACTTTCATTCAACGAAAACTGTTTACCTCCTCGTCGTTCCTGCTGCTCTCCGCGATGATATTTTGCGTGCTTGTCACGATGAGCCATCGTCAGGGCATCTTGGCTTCGCGCGTACTCTGGCGCGGATTAAAGACAAATACTACAGGCGAAAACTTACGAAAACCGTCCGGCAGTACGTCAAGACATGCACAGCCTGTCAGCGCCGCAAAACTCCAACGACGAAACCAGACGGTCTGCTTCAGCCTTTGCGACCCCCTCACGCACCTTTTGAAAAGGTCGGGACGGATTTACTCGGCCCATTTCCGAATTCTACGGCTGGTAACCGCTGGATTGTTGTTGCCACCGACTACTTGACCAGATACTGCGAAACACAAGCCACCCAGTGAGCAACTGCTTCCGAGATGGCTGACTTTTTCATCAAGAACATCGTTCTTCGCCACGGTGCTCCCGCTGTCGTCATCACAGATCGTGGTACTGCTTTTACGGCACAGTTGCTCCGACAGATCCTGTTGCTGAGCGGCACGACGCACCGAACAGCAACTGCGTACCACCCGCAGACTAACGGGTTAACCGAAGGACTTAACAAAACGATTGTAGATATGCTTTCGATGTATGCCGCCAAGGATCAGAAGAATTGGGATGAAATCCTCCTGTATATAACATTTGCCTACAATACAGCTTTGCAGGAAACCACCGGCTTTGCTCCTTTTCGTCTGGTTTACGGCCGCGACGTCACCACAATGCTTGACACCATGCTGCAAACAACTCTGCCGGACACGATTACCCCGGACGCAGATGTATTTGTTCAGCGTGCCGAAGACCCCCGGCAGCTGGCGCGCTTTCGCATTTTATCGCGGCAAAATCAAGATGCTCGCCGATACAACACCCACCACAGTGCAGTAATATACGAACCTGGTGACCTAGTCTAGATTTAGACTCCTATACGCCAACGGGGACGCTCAGAAAAATTGTTATGTCGGTACTTCGGACCCTACCGAGTTCTTCATCGCCTCAGCGAAGTGAACTACGAAGTTGTCCCAGCAAACATGTCACACCGTTCTCGCAGACAACGCTCCTCGGATGTGGTTCACGTCTCCAGGATGAAGCCGTACTATTCGCGTTGACTGCAAGTCAAGAACTTTGTGATATGGCAATAGCCTTCAAGACAATTGTGCATTACTTTCTTGCTTCGTTATTTTTCATCTCGTCCTTTTTCTTTTCAAAGGACACAGACATTTCTGGCTACCTTTTGTTGTTTTTCGGAGCCGTGGTATTCATGCGATGCTTCTTCTTCTTTTTTTTTCTTTGGGGAGGGGGTAATGCCACGCTGTGTTGGTGGCAGAAGACGAGAGCGAAGAAGTGAATGGCAGCTGTGGCTGAGTAAACAGTCCTCCACTTCGAGTTCCTGCCTATCGTTTCCTCTCGCGACAATATCCATGTTGGATGTCGAGGGAACGTACAAATTCGTCACCTTTGTACATGTGATGTATGCCAATCGTATGTACAGCGTACATCCGTGGACATCTGATGGACGTCCGGAATATTCTAAATGTACGTCCTGTTGTATGCCTTCCGGATATTCTTGGTTACTTGGGCTGTTACCTTGGCCTGCCTCTATCATTGTGACCGGAGGTTCATATGTTTTCAGAAGTGCTATGATAATTCAATGAAGAAAATATAAGTATGGCAAGTTAACACCAGTGAAAGTGAAGATCTTTTAAAACAAATCAGGCATATTTATCTCTATGTATACCAATATTACAAACACAATGAAACCTACATAGCAAAAAACTTACTTATCTGAAAAAGATTAAGGCTATGACTCGAATCAGTGTTTTTCGAAGCGCTATGACAATAAAATGTTAGCTGTTACCTTTTCTGAAGTTGAAGGCAATTCGTTGTGGAGGTTTTGGCTTTGGCAACGCAACTGGTGTTTCAAGTTCTTCAGGGGAGCAATCGAGAAATTGGAACTCAACAAAAAGCATCTCAATTGACTTGTTTTTCAATACTGCAGCACCAGGCAGAAATCCCAGGTTAATCACTGAGAAAACTGCAACATCTGAAATCTAAAGGTCAGACAAGGTGATTAAATTAGCAGTCTATGGATGAAGAAAAAATCTAGACAAAATCACAAGTGAGATTATTTACAGCAACTGAATAGTTGACAATGTTGGTACTAAATGTTTTAGTCACCTAAACTACATGTTATATAAACTTCAAAATACAAATCTTCCTTTTTTTTCTCCACTAAAGAGATAGGAAAGTTTAAAGACTAACAGTAATAAGATGTTGGTTGTGTTGGGTTTTGTGGCACAAAAGTGACTCTGGCTACGTTGCACTGCACGTGTAATAAGATTTCAGGCCATTTAGAAAGCCTAGTTTTGTTTAGCACAGATAAGAAGCAACCTCCATAAAAATATTAGGAATTCAAATATGAATGGGTAACAGCAACCCAGAGTGCTAACTATTAGCATGAGTGCTAACTGCACTCGTGCTTCTTGCATGCATGATTTGATTTGTGGGGTTTAACGACCCAAAACCACTATTTGATTATGAGAGATGCCGTAGTGGAGGGCTCCCGAAATTTTGACCACATGGGGTTCTTTAACGTGCACCCAAATCTGAGTACACGGGCCTACAACATTTCCGCCTCCATCGGGAATGCATTCTTGCATGCATATCAACGTCAGCTATACTTCTACACACATGGACAATGCCACCATCTAGAAGCAGTGCAGTAAAGTACTGCATCACAACACTAATGTTCCTACAGTAAGCTGTGCAGGAGTCACCACCGCCTATGCTATCTCCAACCATGTAGAAAGTAAAGGGGGGAAGCCCACCTATGCATGCACAGGTGAGACGTTTGGCCCAACGTTACTAGAATAAACTCAGTTTCAAAGCTCCGTATCTCCGCCAGGGGAGGAGGATGGGCCAAACGGGGGTCCCGAGAACTAGCGGCCTTGCAGTCTGATCTTGCGCTACGCTCGGCGCATCGTCTGCTACGGCGGCGTACCGCAGTGATTCACTGTGCTGTTCTTCGCGTTGGCTTCCCAGTTGTAATGTTATCGAACTTAACCATTCATCATGCGCTTCCAGTTGACATTCTCGCGTCGCATTAGTGGACTGCTTATGTGGATACACACAAGGTCTCCTGTATAAATTGGCCCGAATGTGTTGCTCATTGCAAGTTGCAAGTTGGCTAAGAACCGATGTCCTGCCTACACATGTGATGTTTGTATTTGGTTTAACCTTCAGGTACAGGAAATTCTATGTGAATGAGCATTTTTAGCATAAAAATTTTATGACAACCGCTACCATTTTAAGCACTGTCATCTTGCCTAAATGAAAAATGGCCCAAAATTTATGAAAAATACTAAAACAAGTTAATTTACTAGAATACAAAAATGCTCTAGAAAAACAGTACTCATGTTTTTTGCTAGTTTAAAAAAAAGACTTTTTGAAAAAAACAGTACTCATGTTTCACACTGTTCATCAGACAACTCTTCACGGGGGCTACAAATTAAGACCGGAGATTAAAATGCTACAGGAACTTCACCTCTTTTTTAGCATTTTCCACCTTTTCAAAAAGTGCCTGATTGGTTTTCTTGAAAAAAAAATGGATATTCTCATCACAGTGTAAAACATAACGATCCTGTTTTCATGATGAGTGGTATAACTCAAAAGATACAGTGGCAACCACTCCAACTTTTCAAGCACAATTCAAAAGAGGTCATCAACCAGGGGGTTTTCATGAAAAGCCTCTTGACAGTTTTCTCAATTGCTTTTAATATAGAAAGAAGGCCATGTAAGGGATGATCTAAGCAGCCTTCTTGAAAACACCTCATCTGAATGAGTGCACTTTTGTGTGGTTTGGGCACGCCTGCTCCAAGGCTACTTGTGAGAGATGCTAGAGACCCTCTTTGCACGTTGTCACTTATTCAATTTTTGACGAAGGTACCCACAGATGCAGTATACTCATGGTGGGCTACTTTCTGGTGCACTTCAATGCACCAAAAAGTGACACCGATATGTGCCACCGTTACCTGCTCTAAGGTTCAGAAATGAGAACGCTGCGTTTGAGAAAAATATCTATTGCTGTAATATAACAGCAATAAAGGAAATGTAACAAAGCGTGGTGACTGGCAAAACACGACCACTTGCATGCCTTTGTATTGGTTAATAAGGAAATTATATATTAAAGCAAAAAATATCCACTGCTTTTCAAGCAGAGAGACAGTTGACAATTGAACGGACGTCGCTCTAAGTATCGACAGCGTTGCTCGTCCCGTGCCTTTCGTCTTGTTCTATTTCTGGCAGCTCCTCCAAACTGGGCACTAAAACTTCAAGGGGCACCATGCGTTTAGGGGGGGGGGAGGGAGTTGGCAAGTTGGTTATGAACATTTCGGCTTCGATATATGGGGCGAAATTGCTGGGACCAAGCGCGGATGGGTACCGAGTGCGAGCTCCCACTTTTAGCGTTAGATCAAAACTTCTTGTTCATCAAAACATGACGGTAGTGCATTACGTTGTCGTCCTTCTTACATTGAATGACACAGACTTTGCGTTTGGCAGTGAGCTTTCTATATTTGCGACGCAAAGCTTGGTATTACCCTTTTAATTGTGCTGAATTTCTTTGGAGGTCTGTCATGGTCAGCAATAATTGGTTTACGCCCCAATCAAGACTAAATGATGGCTTGCAATTGATTAATTTTACTCCACCTAATTTAAAGGCTCTACTATACTAACATGGCCTCATATTATTTCACTTATCTGGTTACTCTCCCGGGTTATTTTTGTAGGAGGTTAGAACTACCTTTCAGTGTGTGCTTTGATCATGCTCTCAAATTAAGTTGTAGGATAAACGGCTGTCTCTTCTTTCATACTTATATTTTTATAGTTTATGCATTGTACATTATTTGAACGCGATAGCTTTGACGAGCTTGTTTCACAGAAATGTTTAAGTCAGCATTGCTGTCAGCGTCTCCTGTTGTGAGCGAGAAAACATAATCTTGTTCAAGACAAAAAAAAATCAAGAAACCTGCCAGTATATTAAATAATAAAAGACTAATACGAGAGAGAATCGACCCAGGCTCTCTGGGTGGCAATCATGTGTTATACCACAGAGGCATGCCGATGATCTAAACTGATTCGAAAAAAAAAAAAAAAAACATTATGAATTTCATTTAGTAGAAGTTCTCATTATATTGTGTCCAGCAAAAAAGCGAGGCCTTATGTTTACACTTTTTTTGTTCAAGTATAGTAGAAGAAATTTCTTCAATCTACGCAATATTAAGTTGTAGAAGCGTAGAATCGCACCAGGTGTGAAATGCGCAACGAGTGAGAGTTAGAAAGACTCAGCCATTACAGGGCGCTCAAATATATGTTCGCATGTCGCTTTGCGCACGCGTAAAGGCTCCTTTGCTGATTCGCAAAAGGAACAATTATGGCGCAGTGAGCACTTCGCAACTGTACTTGCAGTAGACATTCTACGATATTTTTAAACGGCCAGTGTTGCATGCACAGTCGTTTATTCCCTCATGGCACGGTTGTTTAGGCACACACCAAGATCCAAGCTAGGCTACTAAATGAGAAGGTGATTCGCACAGGGCCCGGTTACGCGATTGCGGTCTACTCTTAAAGGCGAAGCTCAAGCGTGCTCCAAGTTTTGTAATTATTGTGTTTGTAACAGTTGTGTAATTGTTGTCACACAATATTCATAATACTTAACAGCGTCACCTCTACCATATCTGTCAATTGCTACTGCATGAAATAATATTATTAATAATGGTAATATTTATTATTATTATTATTTGCACTACAGTAAGAATTTTCTCAGGCAGCATGCAAGGCTAGACAGCAAATTTGCTTACAATCGTACATCTGCTAGCCCGTCATCGCTGGGCGAAAGAGATCGGAGGCTACATATATGACGTTCTCAAGCTGCTTATAGCAGCTTTTATGTTGGCCCAAACCACTCTGTAACCGTGTTTACACAGATAATAAATAATTAATAAACAAACAAACAAAGAAGTTGCGTGAAGCGGAGTCGTTCGCCTCTCTTGGAGCCTGGCACAAAGCTAGTCCACATACCACAATGTAGATAAATCTGCTCCTCCTCGCTATGCCTCATACATGACAAACGCGTTTTCGTACAAGAAACTACGCAGTGCCAAAAACAGTCCGAGAAGTGATGTGGGAATACAGCGCAACATTCGCGGTAGCCGCTTGCATGTCGTTACCACCGATCACAACACATGCACCCTGCATCGCTAGAGCAAGATCGTACTGCAGCGCCACGCCTCTCGTGACCGTGACCGCCACGTGGCCCGCCTCTTTGGCGGAGCTTTCAAACTGAGTTTATTCTAGTAACGTAGGTTTGGCCGGCGTGGGGAAAATGGTGAGGGACCAGGACAGTTGTTAGTTGAGCTGAGGCAGGAGAGATGTAACCAGAGATGGTCGCTTCGGACTACACATGCATTATGCTGCCTGCTTGGGTGTCGGAAGCCATTTAGGAACTTCTATGAGCACCACTAAGGGGAGACCAGGCACCCAACAGAAATGACACAAGCCTATTCGCCTCTTTCAATCCCTACAGAGTTGGTTGCTTTCAAAGGTGAATAACACAGGTCAAAAGTCAAATGCACTTCCGCCAACATGGGACCTATATGAAATTTGACTGAGAAAGAGCAGTAAGGTGGAGCAAAAGATGCATTATTTTGAGCAAGAACAACTTATATATGCTGTGAAATGAAGATTTACTGTACATAGGAGTTTCAACAGTTGGATATACTACCAAGACATCTTTTTTATTCAAAAGTTTATAATAATTTTCTAGCTGACTGCATATATCCATATAGCTTGTAAAAACCAATAAGCCAGCAGCTGACAGTGACAACTGCAGTACCGTGCAAGCTACTAGACATCCTAGCTCAAAGAACAAGTAGTTCTGAAATTAACAAAACATTTTGCTCAAGAGAGATAAAGCACCACAGATGAATTAAAGCTCCATAAGATATTGGTACCGGATAATAATGGTAAGGGGGCTCTACAGCAAGGCTAAATTTTGTTCTCTCCTGGATGTAGGGTTCCACTGAGCATTTTATGATTGAGAACCTATGACCACTTGCTACCCCCCCCCCCCCCCGCTCATACTTTTTTTATTTATATTTCCAACTTCTCTGCACGAAGGAGTTATCCATGAAAGTGAGCACCAATACAGCAGCCTAGTTCAGGAAACAATAGGAACGAGCTTTATGATACAAGACGTATGTGAAAGTTTTGCCACGATATAAAATTCTGCAGAATATGACAAGTACAAAAATATAGTACTTAAAATAGGCCATTTTTGCTCCAGTATTTGTCAATCAAATCAGCTGGACATAGAAAAAACAAAAGCAGCCTTCATATTATTTACCAACCAACACATATCTCTACTAAAGATGCTTGAGTGCTCCTATGACATAATAGACACAGCTCACTTTTGGATAGTTTAACGAGCAAACATGGTGTTCTTCTACCAATCATGTAATGCCTGTCACTTGTCTTTTTTATGCATGCAAGCAATAGCAGCAAGGTATACTTCCTCTACAAGAATGTGTGTTCAGTATAGACGGTGAATCTGTCCAGCTTTCGTTCCTCCTTTATATGTTACCAAAGCAATCTGTGGCTAATCAATATGGATGGCCTACCACAATATGATCGCAGGGCAAGAAAAATTCTAAAGACTGGGTATTTCGGTATGACACATGATGGCACAATTTTAGTGTGCATCTAAAGTTAATGAATTCATTTTATGGGTGTGTAGCTAAGGTGTCAGATGATAACTACAAAAAAAAAAAAGATTTTACCTACAAGTGCACGCGTGCATGGTGTGACTGCGATGTACAAGTGATGTACTAAGTCTGTCAAAAAAAGACACTAAACATAAACGGCACATATTTCATGCATAAGATAAGTGTTATAATATTCTTTTGAATCATAAATTTTGTCTTAAAGCTGTTTGTACAGGTCTAAATCTATACAAGTGAGATTGTCACTATCACTTCCCAATTCAGTGCAACTGTTCTTTAAACACTACTTATAACAAAGATTCAAGCACATAATTTAATTTTCTTTCTCAGCATCTTAAGCAAGCATTGTGACACATACTAGTCTCACAAGCTTTTGTAAAAGCCGGCAAACTGTGCAAAATTGCCATTAAGTTTGGCTAGTCACACACTGTAGATAAGCATCTAACCTTAAATGTGTCATTCCTCTTCAATGCAGCCGTTTTGACAACTACTTGTCCATTACTGAAATCTTCAACACTTTGACTTTCTTCTGCAAAGCTGCTGTTCACACCAGCAGCGTTGTTTCCATCTTCCCATCTCTGGACTTTGTTGACCTTCACACCTGCTGAGAAATACATTTGGTATGAACTAACTGCATTTCTCACTTTACAGGCTGCAAAAGCATCCATCCTGTAAGCTGCTCTGAGTAATAAATAACAAAGGCATGTTCAGTCTGCTATGCCTCTAATCTTTCCCAAACGCAAAGAAAAAAAAACGTGCCAGTGTGCGCTACTACCATTACATTTCTGATATACATATAGCACTGCTACAATTAAGTTTAGCCAGCTGTGGCCAAAGACAGGCAGTTTACGGCAAGAGACGGACTGTATGTTTCGCTGCGTTGGCTGAGCGAGACGCCACAGCTGCTTTGCTTCAGCCTTTCTCCTCTCTCTGCTTCAATAAATTACCCACTACAGCACAGCCATGCTGGCCACCATCAAGTTTCTTGTTACAAACTACATGTACAGGCACTCTACTATACGCTGTAGGACAATATTGTATGTAGCATTTTTAAAAATTTCCAAAAATGAAGTAATTATGAAATAATAGAAAAGAAACACCTGCTGGCAAACAAGTGGTATTGTAAAAGAATGAGTATTTGCCAAAGCACAGAGCTACTAGCAATGGAAGCGAAGCTAATCATATGCCTGTGAAGTTTTCAAGCAGGCTTGTCTCTGAATTTTGCATTTCAAATTATTTTTTTCATTCATCACAGCATCTACTGCAAAAAGCTTCTTCTAATGTCTTTAGTTCACATATTTTGTGTTTTGTCTCCCTCATAAGCAGTGAAGGAAATGCATAAATGTGATGACATCACTATCAATTACTCAAAAATGACACTGCACATAATAATGTCCGCTGCAGAAGCAGTCACTCTCACGCACTGTTGAAATGCTTTAATGACTAGATACCATAGGCGAGCACTCCCCCCAACCCCCCTCTACGTGAGTCCAAAAGAAAACAATCTTCGCTGTGGATGCAAAATTAAGTCATTCGGGCCCACACAAAAACTGCCATTATGATTTTATTGATATGTAATTAAATGCGATATACAAGAACATGTGCAATTTTTCATAGAGTTTCATGAATTTTTTCAGAATTTATTATATTGTACTTTAGAAAGTAAACTGGGCCCTAGACATAGCAGTAGAATAGCTGGTGTGATACAAGAATGGACCGTATTCTAGGCCCTCACCAAATGAATAGCAAAGTTATCTTGGTTCATTCAACTTATTGAAGCACCAATACTTTATGGAAAGCGTAATGTCACACTTCTTGCAGCCTGATTTGGAGGTAATATGGCAGACCTGAATCATTTGCCAAGCTTCTTTTTTATTTATTTATTCATAATACCCCTAAAGGCCCTCGTGAGAGGGTATTACATAGGGGGGGTTACATGAGCAAAATTACAAACAATAAACGTCAAAAACGAAAAAAAGTTAAAAAAAATTCAAATTAAATACAGACTAAGGTTGAGATATATGTTATAACAAGTAATTGGTAAAGACAGCAAAAATAGAAAAAAGAATAGGCAACAAATCATTGGAATACAGATAAGTACCCAGTGAACAACCTATGAAAATGCAAGAAAAAATAATCAATACACTTGAAAAAAAAAAAAAAGATTTCTAATGAAAATGTTCATATAGATAGAGTGTAATAGCAAGCACAGTGAATGATAAAGATCCCTTGATACTTCTGCTGCGTACAACAAGTCCCAATTCGTGTTTTGCTATGATCCATCAAAAGGACAATAGTCAATGCATAGAGGGTCTGCTGAATCCTCCTGTGCAGTAGCAGACCCTGTATGCATTGTCTGTGGGCATTTATATCATCTGAGACAACAGGGGTGGTACCACTTTTTCTCAGCAATCAAAATTCTGTAGACATTCGTAGAACGATAATAGAGTTCAGCCCCTTCCATGCCATTGTTTCAGCTGCTGAAAAGGGTCGGCAATGGCACTACTTTTTCAATTCCTTTTGGTGGGTGGCCACCTGGTTACAGAGCATAGAGTCAAATGTGTTGTGCTGTCGTTCGTCAGCATAGCAACTATGCTTTTGCCTTTGGCATTTACGAAACAAAACTTATTCCCTGGATCAGAACAGGAACTATATTCCCCACGTTCCTTTCCTTCCACGTTTTTTACCATTGGCAGAGCATTCATTTGTACTGTCGCCATTCCACTCCTCCTTCTCCTAAGATATTATGTTTCTATGTTTGAGTCACAACTGACAATGAAAACATCAATGAGTTCTCGTATATTCACAGCAGCATCTGTCCCAGCCTTGTGAGTCTCAGATAACAAAAAAATGGCGTTTTTCCAAAGTAAACAGCTGGTTCTGTCTCTGAGGCAACACACAAAAATAGGCACATGTGTGCTTCCATGAAGTCCCATTGTACTATGCAAAGTACACCAGCATTTGATTACACCTCAGAGCAAAACTATGAACTATATACACTTCTCGCACTTTGCAGGGATTACTTTGTTCTTGCTGAAGGACAACCAACCCGTTTTATTGTGATAGAAATTATATGGACACACTCAGCTGGATTTTCCTGCTGGCGTCGACGTTGGTGACCGCCGTTATTCACCGTATATGTATACATATCTATATATATGAAAACGCAAGAAAAACAATCTAGAAAAAGACTCCGGCATGCGGAATCGAACATCTGACCTCTTGCTTGCAGATGCATGGGGTCAGCCACTGAGCCACGAAGGAGCACCTCCTCCAACGTTGAAACGACAAACTCTTTATATCTACCACTTACTGGCAATGGCAATTTCGGGGGAAATATGTTTTCAGCATTACCAGCAAGATGGCGTAATGAACGCGCGTCGCCAGATCGTCAGGACATCGCAATGTGCACTGATGCGTTCATCTCCTACACATACTTTGCCCCATGGAGGGAGGGAGTAGGCGCTCATGCGTGCTTATCGGTGGGGAGAATCATGTGCCTTGGGCTTTCACCAGAATAATACTGTTGTAGTTACTGGGTGCACAAAGGTCGCTCCAATCGCTGCACAGTCTCCGTTTGCGAAAAGAGCGACACAGCGAAGTAACAACTGAGACACACATTCGCGTTCATTTGTACCTATGAGTACGTTTCGTGTGTCATTTGTGCGTGAGCAACATGGGGCACGTTTCGATCTGCTTGCCATTCTTCGCATAACATTTCAATTTGTTGCTATCGCATCCATTGCTCCGCCTTTGCGGCAAAGGAGCGACCTTTTTTTTTCTACATATAGCTTGCAAAACTTGAAATAATTTTATAAAAAGGAGTACTGATCACGTGGCTTTGACGGGCTCTCGTTCTTCTCAAGTTTAATGACTCATAGATCAGAAAAAATAGAATTGAGTCAATATGCGAAGTTAGAATTATGTTTTTTCAACTTTTGGCATTCGAAACTGCAATGAGGAAGATCACAACATTCTGTTGTGCATTTTTTATTTCTGGTAAAGGTAATGTACTTTGTTAAGTACACTGGGCCTTAATGGGTTAAAGTGAAGTGATGACATGCTGCTCACAACAGCCTGACTCTTGTTCCCAGTTTTCTTGGGGGAAAAGTGGGAAGTAAACAGTCTTAGAAAGGTAATTTAAGGTGTTCTCAGCAGCCATTCCGTTCAAAAACACACACAGCTATAACAATTTGAGGGGCAGGTAGGGCACCCCATTCAAATAATTGATGGAGAGCACCAAATCTGCCCCATACCTTTTCTCAGTCAGACCTGTCCCATCAATGTTTAATGTGCATTGTTATGGTCATGCAAGTTTTTGGCAATGATGGCTGCCAAGGACAACTGATGTTGCAGTGCAAGAAATACTTTCTTCCCATCTTTACCCAACAGAAATCTGGAAACCAAAGGCAAGAGATTCAGAATAGAACATCACAGCTTCATTTTAATTTTTGCATCTATTGTGGAGCTTGTTTTTTTTTTTTTTTTTTTTTGGACTCAACCGATGCAGGGCACGGGAGAAGTGCTGCGATGAGCAGGGTCCTTCCATTATGGAGGACCCTGCTCGCGCTTTTGCTAGTCACTGACAAAGTTAATGACCTAATATAAAAGAAAGAATTTTTATCCATTATTCCTAAAAGACACTGCATGAGCAATGAAGCTCAAAGTAAGTGATGCAATCTAATAATTTTTATATACACTAAATTTTGCTATGCAGCAGTTGTCAAAATGCATGACAATGCATTAGGAAGTTCATAGTCAACTAAACTTGATGTGCTGCTTTTGCAGTAATACTGTGTGTCTGTAATAGTAAATTTCAAAGTTCCCAATTCTGCCCAGTATAAAGGAATGCAGTATATACAGTAATCATAAGTTGCAATTCGTCCCCTGAGTTACTCAGCAATGCAATGTCATCGGTAAAGCGCAGGTTACTAAGGTCATCATCATCATCATCATCATCAGCCTGACTACGTCCACTGCAGGACAAAGGCCTCTCCCATGTTCCACCAGTTAATCCGGTCCTGTGCTTGCTGCTGCCAATTTATACCTGCAAACTTCTTAATCTCATCTGCCCACCTAACCTTCTGTCTCCCCCTAACCCGCTTCCTTTCTCTGGGAATCCAGTTAGTTACCCTTAATGACCAGCGGTTATCCTGTCTACGCGCTTCATGCCCGGCCCATGTCCATTTCCTCTTCTTTATTTCAACTATGATATCCTTAACCCCCGTTTGTCCCCTAATCCACTCTGCTTTCTTCTTGTCTCTTAAGGTTACACCTACCATTTTTCTTTCCATTGCTCGCTGCGCCGTCCTCAATTTAAGCTGAACCCTCTTTGTAAGTCCCCAGGTTTCTGCTCCGTAGCTAAGTACCGGCAAGATACAGCTGTTATATACCTTCCTCTTGAGGGATAGTGGCAATCTACCTGTCATAATTTGAGAGTGCTTGCCAAATGTGCTCCACCCCATTCTTATTCTTCTAGTTACTTCAATCTCGTGGTTAGGCTCTGCGGTTATTACCTGCCCTAAGTAGACATAGTCTTTTACAACTTCAAGTGCACTATTACCTATCTCGAAGCGCTGCTCCTCTCCGAGGTTGTTGTACATTACTTTCGTTTTCTGTAGATTAATTTTAAGACCCACCTTTCTGCTCTCCTTGTCTAACTCTGTAATCATGAGTTGCAATTCGTCCCCTGAGTTACTCAGCAATGCAATGTCATCGGCGAAGCGCAAGTTACTAAGGTATTCTCCGTTAACTCTTATCCCTAACTGTTCCCATTCTAGGCTTCTGAAAACCTCCTGTAAGCACGCGGTAAATAGCATTGGGGAGATTGTGTCCCCCTGCCTTACACCCTTCTTGATTGGTATTCTGTTGCTTTCTTTATGAAGCACTATGGTAGCAGTTGATCCCCTGTAGATTTCTTCCAGAATGTTTATATATACTTAATCTACGCCCTGATTCCGCAGTGTCTGCATGACGGCTGATATTTCTACTGAATCAAACGCCTTCTCGTAATCTATGAAGGCTATGTATAGTGGTTGGTTATACTCTGAGCATTTCTCTATAACCTGATTGATAGTATGAATGTGGTCAATTGTTGAGTAGCCTGTTCTAAATCCTGCTTGTTCCTTTGGTTGATTGAATTCTAATGTTTTCTTTACTCTGTTAGCAATTACCTTTGTAAATAGCTTGTATACTACAGAGAGCAAGCTGATCGGCCTGTAATTCTTCAAGTCCTTGTCATCTCCTTTCTTATGTATTGATGATGATGTTTTATTTCTTATGATGATGTTAGCGTTCTTCCAAGACTCTGGTACCCTTCCCGTCAGGAGACACCTCGTAAACAGGGTGGCTAGTTTTTCTAACACAATCTGTCCTCCATTTTTCAGCAGGTCTGATGTTACCTGATCCTCACCAGCAGCTTTGCCTCTTTGCATGCTCTCCAAAGCTTTTCTGACTTCTTCTATCATTACTGGTGGGGTGTCATCTGGGTTACTGCTAGTTCTTATAGTATTAAGGTCGTGGTTGTCTCGGCTACTGTACAGATCTCTGTAAAACTCCTCCGCTATTTTAACTATCCTATCTATATTGGTAGTTATTTTGCCTTCTTTGTCCCTTAGTGCATACATTCGACTTTTGCCTATCCCAAGTTTCCTCTTCACTGCTTTGACGCTTCCTCCGTTTTTCAGAGCGTGTTCAATTCTCTCCATGTTATACCTTTTTACATCGCATACCTTACGTCTATTAATCACTAAGGTTACTAAGGTACTCTCAATTAACTATTATGCCTAACTGTTCCCATTCTAGGCCTCTGAAAACCTCCTGTAAGCACGTGATAAATAGCATTGGGGAGATAGTATCTCCCTGCCTTACACCCTTCATGATTGGTATTCTGTTGCTTTCTTTATGAAGCACTATGATAGCAGAAACCAGGAGACTTACACAGAGGGTTCAGCTTAAAGCGAGGACGACGCAGCGAGCAATGGAAAGAAAAATGGTAGGTGTAACCTTAAGAGAAAAGAAGAGAGCAGAGTGGATTAGGGAACAAACCGGGGTTAAGGATATCATAGTTGAAATCAAGAAGAGCATATAGACATGGGCCGGGCATGTAGCACGTAGACTGGATAACCGCTGGTCATTAAGGGTAACTAACTGGATTCCTAGAGAAGGCAAGCGGGTTAGGGGGAGACAGAAGGTTAGGTGAGTAGATGAGATTAGGAAGTTTGCGGGCATAAAGTAGCAGCAGCAAGCACAGAACCGAGTTGACTGGCAGAACATGAGAGAGGCCTTTGTCTTGCAGTGTACGTAGTCAGGCGGATGCTGCTGCTGCTGCTGCTGCTGATGATGATGATGATACACAGTAACACACAACTGTGTCAACGTAAAATTGTGCTTAGCCATGCAGGGGAAATACAGTTGTTACACTGGCAGAATTAGAACAGCTGTGCCCCAACCTAAACAAGTGATATGTCCAAATTTTTAAAGTCCTTGCTGTGAGGCTACTACCACTGAAGGAAGTTCCAGAATTCTTTCCCTACAATGTAGACATGCTGTTGGAACACTTAATATGGTAGAACTGTGTTTAAAACCAACCTGGAGCACTGATGCTTCCACTTGCAGGTGACAAACTGGACACAGATGTCAAGGAGCTGCTCTCGGCACGTTCACCTCTGTCTCTACTTCCTTTGTGTGAGTGTGATCTCTTTAAAAAAATAATTAGACATGTAAGAACACAAAATATTCAAAGAATTGGCTGAGCACCTGCAGCTACAAACATTTTGTAGTGAAACAGAAAGGGGGGCGAGTTGGAACTTATTGATTGTTGGGTAAAGCACAAATTGAAAGTGCAAAAGAAAGAAACAGGACAAGCATTAGTCTAACTGAAAATTTATTTGAAAGAACGCATATATATACAGAAAGCCATGTGCCATGCAAGATTACACACGACCAAGGAAAAAGATTCCTTGTTTTGATAAAGTAACTGATGGCTGGCTAATGTGACTGCCAACACATTTCACCATGTAGTATGCCTCAGCTATCTTGAGTGTGGCTGGCCATCGCAGTAGCCAGCCATCAGTTACATTATCAGAACGAGAAATCTGTTCCATTGATCGGGTGTAATCTTGCGTGGTGTATGGCTTTCTGTGTATATAAATAAATTTTCAGTTGTTAGACGAGCACTTGTCTTGTTCTTTTTTTGTGTGTGTTTTCAATTTGTGCACTACCCAACGAAGAACAAACATTTTGGCATTTTCAGAGTGGTATGCTTGAATAGTTTTATGGGAGGCAATAATAAAATACGAACACTGTGGTGCCCATGAACAATCAACAAACTACTCCTCGAACAAAACTGATGATGCTAGTAGTTGCATGCTGGGAGCAGCCCGTGAAAATTCCGAAATTCATTTTTCTGCATCCTTTCTTAAGGAGATAAAACTTTTTTTTTCATAAGCTGACGTTAAAGTGTTGATGCTTTGTCACAACCTTTTAGTGGGATTAAATGCAAGCATCACAGAAAATGAATCTGATTATTCTGATGTGGTATGTCTCTCCAAAGAATGGTGTGTGTGTAATAGCACTTCTTGTTCCTTCGCTAGTACTTCCTTTTCCCAAACAAGAAGCAATGAATGCGCTCTAGCCATTTTTGAAGTTACAGGAAGTACTTCTAAGCGTTCCTCTTGCAATATGCTTTTGTCTGTTATGCATACTCCCATTTCAAGTAAAGATACTAGACTCTCAGCAAACGGAACCTGATCAGATCGGAAAAATATGTTACATTTCACAGCAGTTACATTTAATGAGAGGTGATCATAGGTGCGGAATACTAGCCTGAAATCAAGCATTGCAAAGGTAATAGTTCCGTTCAAGCAGTAGTTCCGTTTAAGAGATTTCCGTTTACTGAGAGTCTACTGTACTTTATTATCATGAACCTGTCGCAGATTTAGAAAGAAGCAAGAAACTTGTACATAACATGACTAACGTTGAGATTAATGAAAAAGAAAAGCTGTAGACAAGATACACATGATATGCACTACTCACAATTCTATCTCTAAAGCACGACGTAAGAATAAGTTAGGCGCTAACACTCGTGCTCCGCGTAAGGAGAGGTCGCGGGCAAATTGTGTTCGCTGATGACCTTGAGCTACGAGTAGTTTCCATCGCACGAGTTGAGATGGCGCTACTATATGGCGTGCCAGGTATTCGCGCAGCGCTCATTCTGTAATTCACGTGCAAAATAACATCTTTCTAAAAGCTTTGTGTGCATAAGATTTTGTGATTTAGAAACGCATTGCTCTGTGCCTGTGAGCATTGCCAGTGCATTTGTTGTGCTGATTCACACTTTGTGAATTAGTGCACATATACCTCGATGCTGCATATGACTCCGAGTACGCATGAGTGACCTTGTCGCTGGTTGCACCTCGAATGGGCAAAAGGTGTTTTGTCCCGAATCGCAAGTCGGGGTATCGAAAGCTTATACAGAGTGTGAGTCGCTTTTCAAGGCTCTGCGTGAACCAGAGCGCTTGGATAAGTGGTGACGGGCAATTATGAGAGCTGACAGAGCCTTGCAGCCTACTGACCATGTGTGTGCAAAGCATTTCCCGGAAGAAGTGATCTTTGCCACATATCATGCAGAATACAAGAGAATGATGATGATGATGATGATGATGATGAGCGGTTTTTAATGGTGCAAGGGCCAGTTGAAAGCCAAACAGCGACATTTCAATAGACTGGACATATGAACAATGATATGATGTGTGGCTGTAAAGGGGCCTTAAAATTCCTCACAGTAACGCGGGTAAAAACATGGAAGTAATAAAATCATGACAGTGGCGTGAGATATGCGCAGTGAAAGTGGATGGCAAAATTTCATGATAATAAAACCATGATGGAGATGTAGTCACCGTAGCCATGACCACGATACAGAGGTCGTGCTACGGATCACCTCGAAATATGGGGTGAAAGCTATGAACATCTTTTAAAAACGTGAAAAGTTATTGCAGTTTAAAAAGCAAATCCCTACCAATGAGCATCACAGGGTGTAGTGGGAGCTGCTGTCGGTAGGGCAGTGAAAAGTTCATTTTTCTTAGAGCATCTAGCTCATTGCACTGGACGAGAATGTGGAGAACCGTAAGTGGTTCTCCACATCTCTCACAATATGGTGGATTGCCGGTAGATAGAAGATATGAATGTGTAGTGTGTGTATGTCCTGTTCTAAGCCTTGTTATTGTTACTTCTGTGCATCGTGATTTTGATAGTGGCGGCCAATTACCTAGTTGCGGCTTAATAGCAAGGAGTTTATTATCTGTATGTCTATCCCACGTGCTCTGCCAATACCCCTGAGCTTTTGTTTTAGAAAAGGTTTTAAGTCAAGTGCAGGGATCGGTATTGATGCATTGGAAGTAGTGTCATTGGTGGAAACAGCCAGCTTGTCGGCCAAGACGTTCCCTTGTATCTCACGGTGCCCTGGCACTCAGGAGACAACGACATGCTGTTTTGATGAGTACAGTGTGCACAGAAGTGAGTAAAGTGGCACCAGCATAGGATTCTTGTGTTTTTTAGGGGTTTTCAGGGCTTTAACCACACTTAGAGAATCTGTGTATATTACCCCCTTTTGTAATTTTATCTGTTTGATGTGTTTCACGACTGCCAGTACTGCTTAAGCTTCTCCTGTGAAAATGCTTGCATTAGGATGAAGAACCCCGACCTCGGAAAAAGATTGGCCTACCACTGAGTATGACACAGAAGTGTTGGACTTTGAGGCATTGGTAAAAAACACAGGGCATGTGTATTTATGTTGTAGTTCTAGGAAGTATGTATGTATGTGTGCAAGTGGTGTGTGCTTTGTGACTTCAACAAAAGAGACATCACAGTCTATAATCTGCCACGGTGGCAGATATGCTGCAGGAACCATCAAACTGTGTTCGAGAAGAGGCACACCTGTTTCTTCGGCCAGGCCCCTTACATGGAGGGAGTAGGGCTGCTTCAACGAAGGACGGTTCTCGAACAAGCCAGAACAAGACAAATCATTAATTGTGAAATGAGAGGGGTGTTTCTTGTCTGCCTTCACCTTCAGAAAGTACAAAAAGGACAGGTAACATCTTTGTAGGTGGAGCGACCATTCATTCGAATCCACATACAAGCTCTCCACAGGGCTAGTTCGAAAAGCACCCGTAAAGAGGCTAATGCCTAGATGGTGGACAGGGTTGAGAAACTTCAAGGCTGATGATGTTGCCGACTGATAGATTATAGCACCGTAATATAGGCGTATGCATACGAGGCTTTTATATAAATTCATCAGACATTTCTTGTCACTGCACCATGTGGTGCATGACAACACTTTCAAGATATTCATTGTTTTTAAGCACCTATCTTTTAAACACTTGATGTGTGGGATGAAGGTTAGTTTTCCCTCTTTCGGCAGAACAAGACTCATGTGCTCTTTTGCGCGTTGAGTATAAAACCATTCTCATCTGCCCATTGAGATACCTTGTTCAACCCTAGTTAAACTTGACGTTGGCACATCGAGATGTTGCACGATTTAAAACCAATTTGTACATTATCGACATATATGCAGTAAAAAATATTACGTGAGAGAGACAGGTGCATAGAATTCATTTTAACTAAGAAAAGTGTGCAGCTCAATACACTTCCTTGTGGCACTTCTGTTTCTTGGACAAATATTAGAGATAAGACAGTGCCATCGCGGACACGGAATGTACGGTTGGACAGGTAACTTTCAATGATTGTCCGCATTCTACCCCGCCCACCTAATTGTGACAAGTCTCGCAATATGCCAAAGTGCCATGTAGTGTCATGTGCCTTTTCCATATTGAGGAACACAAAAAGAAAAAATTGCTTATGAACGAAAGTGTCGCGAATTTGTGCCTCGATACAGACAAGGTGGTAGGTGGTGGATCGAGCCTCTCGAAACCCACACTGGTATGGGTGAAGTAGACCATTAATTTCAAGGAAGTGCATCAGGCGCCTGTTAATCATTTTCTCAAAGACCTTGCAAAGACAGCTGGTTAACGCTACTGGCCTGTAGCTGGAAACTGAGGCCGGGTCCTTGCCTTGTTTTAGAAATGGGATAACGATAGCTTCCTTCCAGGCTGAGGGTAGCTCGCCAGAATACCATATCGCATAATACAAAGAGAGGAAAGCTTTCTGCATTTCAGTGGGCAGGTGTTTTAACATTTCATATGCCACACGGTCCGGGCCTAGGGTAGATTTATTGCAGCAGGTAAGTGAGGCTTTTAGTTCAGCCAAACAGAAAGGTTCATTGTATGCCTCATGTGTTGTGGGTTTGCACTCTAATCTCTGTTTTTCTATTCTGGTTTTGTATCGTCGGAACGCTTCACTATAGTGTGATGAGCTGGAGACCTGTTCAAAGTGCACTCCGAGAGTGTTAGCCTGGTCTTCTAAACTCTCCCCTTGTGTGTTCACTAGAGGAAGTGAATGTGCTTTTCGTCCTGCCACCTAACCAACCATGTTCCACACTTTCGACTCATCTGTGTATGAGTTAATGCCTGATAAAAATTTTTGCCAACCTTCCCTTCTCGCCTGTCGTTGCGTTCTCATTCCTTGCGACTTGGTGTTCCTAAAGTTTACAAGATTCTCGGCTGTGGGCGAGTCTCTAAGCAACTTCCATGCCTTCTTTTGTTTTTTTCGCGCATCACGGCACTGATTATTCCATCATGGGAATCATCGTTTGTCTGACGGTCCACATGTTCGGGGAATACATTTTGTTGCTGCATCAACCAAGAAAGCTGTAAAGTAGCACACAGCATTCTCTATGCTCAACGCCACCATGTCAGTCCAAGTTAATCGAGTCATTTTTTGAAACTTTTCCCAATCAGCTTTGTCGGTGAGTCATTTGGGAATCTGTGCAGGACATACATTTGTTACTGATGTACTGATAAGGATAGGAAAATGGTCACTACCGTATGAATTATTAATGACTTCCCATTTAAGTAGAGGCAAGAGTGATGGGGATGTTATGCTGAGGTCTATTGTTGAGTACGTATTGTTAGCGATGTTGTAATATATTGGCTCTTTTCAATTCAGGAGGCAAGCACTGGAAGAGAAAAGGAACTGTTCAAGCAGGCGACCTCGCGCATCGTAGCGAGAGTCCCCCCAGAGGCTACCATGTGCATTAAAGTCCCCTAGGACAAGGTAGGGTTCTGGAAGTTCGCCTATGAGGCACTGGAATTCATGCTTTTCAAGACGGTGTTGTGAAAGTATGTAGAGAGAGCAGATGGTGACGAGCCTATTCAAAAGAACTGCTCGAACAGCCACCGCCTAAAGGGATGTTTGTAGAGGTAGGTGTGTGCATGCGATTCCTTGATTGACTATAATGGCAACACCACCGGATGGCACAATGCCATCATTCTGGTCCTTCCGAAAAATAATGTAATGACGTAAAAAGTTGGTGTGTTTAAGTTTCAGGTGTGTCTCTTGTAAGCACAGCGCTTTAGGTGTATGTTTGTGTAAAAGTTCCTGGATATTGTCGAGGTTTCTCAGCAGTCTTCTGACGTTCCACTTTAGTATTTGTGTCATTTTAGTGTTGAGTGGTGCTGTGTGTACAAAAGTGTTGCGTTAGGTAACAGGGCCTTATGGGGGCCCTGTGATTCAGCGTTGTTCTTTTTTGGCGCGCTCCAAGGAATTGCGCCTATCCTTCGGCGTCTGAGGCACCGGAGGAGTGGGACTTGTATCCATCACCTCTTGTGAGGTGGTGGATGGTGCCTGCTCGGCAGGCACATTCACAGAACTTTCAGACCTAACTGCACTTGCAGTGGTCCGATGTCCAGCAGACACGGGGGTCTGCCGGTCCTATTTGTCAGATGGCGGAGCAGTACAAGCTGCTCCAGCAGGGGGCGCTGGTGGCACTGTCGCGGCCACACTCTGTGTGACATTTGCGGGTGCAGAAACGTGTGGCGCGGCGCCCCGGTGCGTCACATCGGCAAGGGAGGGAAAAGACTGATTGTGTAGTGCGAACCGTTGATGTGCTTCTTGGAATGACAGATTAAATTTGACTTTAAGTTCTACTATTTGTTTCTCTTTTTTCCATGTGGGGCATGATCGCGAGTAGGCAACGTGATCTCCTTCACAGTTCGAACAATGAGTTGTTTCTGAGGTGCAATTGTCGGATATGTGTTGCATGGATGCACACTTTGCGCAAGCGGCGCACCCTCTGCAACTCTGCGATCCATGCCCGAAACGGTGACACTTGAAACCTCGACGAGGATTGGGAATGTATGGTCTTACATGGAGCTTGCAATAGCCGGTTTCGATTGATGCTGGTAGGTCACTGATTCCGAAGGTAATTATTACATGTTTTGTAGGGGTCTGCTTGTTGTCACGCTTGATTATTATTCTTTGTACCTTCACAACGTTTTGGTCTGTGTCCCCAAATGTTACAATTCTGGATAGTTTGTCGTATTGAGTTTTGTCACGAACTTCCAGAAGAGGATCGCCACTTCCCATCTTTGTCATTTTATAACCTGGACCTATTGTTTTGGTGAGAGTTTTCGACACGAGAAAAGGTGGAATTGCACAAACTGCCTTTTTTTTGTTCTGGCTATGAATAACATGGTACTTTGGGAAGGTTGGTTTTGGTTTATTGAGCATGAACGTGTCTTCAGTGCGCCACCTTTTCAGAGAGCGATCAGGAAGGGGGGGGGGAGTATTTGCCATAAATAAACTATAATGTTCGGCAGTGGTGCCAGCTGCCCACCACTGAGCCCAACCAGGGGACGTGGCAGGAGACGCTGGGCAAGTCCTGTTGACGCCAGCTGTACAGCGCTGCTATAACCTAATATGGAATAGCCGAGACTGGGTATCCACACAAGGTTAACCCTTGCCGCCAAAAAATTTGGAAGTAAACGGAAGAGAGTAGAATACAGGACAGATAGAAAGTGAGAGATAAAGACGAAGATGTAAGGAGAGTGAGATAGGAAAAGGCGACTGCCGATTTCCCCTGGGTAGGTCAGCCCAGGGGTGCCATCTACGTGAAGCCAGGGCCAAAGGGGTGTGTTGCTTCTGCTGGGGGGCCTTAAAGGTCCAATCACCCGGCGTCGGCTCAACCCCCAGGATCCCCTTTTCCCCGGACACGGCAAAGCCACGCACGGCTAGGCGTGGGAGGGAGTCGAAACTCCCCCGTTAGCTCGGGTCCGTGGTGTCGCTACGCACCAAACGCCTACTTTACGCAGACACTCCTGCAGGGGAATACAAGGGAAACGACCTGTTGCATGCACTAAAGAAACCTACGCTCACTTTGAATGCTGTGCCTGCCATTTTACTGGGGCTGCCCAAAATACTTGACCGTGCAGCGAAAAACCAAGAAAGCTCAGCGAAAATAGCTGGCTTTACTGCTGACTTCTCTTAAGCGATGGGGGCCAAAAGGTTCAACTGCATCTGAAGTGTTATTGAGTGTGGGTAGAGCGACTCCACAGCACGGCGATGATGAATCAACAGGCACGCATGCAAAAGGCAGCGCTTCGACTTCAGCAGTGACGGGCCTCCTCCACGTAAAGAGAAGGATGCTTCTCAACATGACACTGATAGTGTGGGCCTATGCGCTACTGACTCAATTCCTCATCACGCCGTAAAAGTAATTTCTTGTTTTAAATTCAGATGCCATTCTTTGAGCTGCCTCATCTATGCCTTTATAACCCACCATGGTGGTCTAGTGGCTAAGGTACTTGCCTGCTAACTTGCAGTTTGTAGGATCAAATCCCAGCTGCGGCGCCTGCATTTGCGATGGAGGTGAAAATGCTGTAGGCCCATGTACTCAGATTTCGGTGCACCTCAAACAACCACGGTGGCCGAAATTTTTGAAGCCATCAACTACGGAGTCTCTCATAATCATATGGTAGTTTTGGGATGTTAAACTCCACATGTCAATTATCTATGCCTATTTGGATCAAGAAAAATTGAATGTTGTTGAATAGAAATCATTGTGAATACTGTTTCTGTGATGCAGCCGTGTTTTTTTATGTTGACTATATTCACATGATTATAATTAGTTTGCTGAGCTTGATGTCATCAGGCCAAATTTTCTCGTTTTTGGATGTCTCTAGCACTTCATCGTCACTGTCTTGCAACATTGCAGGAACACTTTCGATTACGGTACTTAAGACACAACACCGTTTGTTAAGGCAAAGGCCTTAAATAGCCTTAGATGCCCCATCAAACGTGAAATATGATTTTTGGCGGCTTAAGGGATGAGCTGCACAAAATATACTGCTTTAGGTAGTGCGCTTACTTTCACTGTCTGATAAGCACTTCGTCAAGTTAAAGTTCACCCGGCTTATTAAAATATCGCAAAGCATGGCTGATGGCACTGGGCCATCAATCCAGACATGGGTGTGGTACGGCCTAACCCAGGGTCGACCTTGGGGACCCAATGAAGTTCTTCTCTCCATACCATGCTGCTTACACTGCCAGAGGCCAAAATGGAGTCATCTGTGTGATGCTAACAGCAAGACTCGCAAGGGTAGCATGGCAATTCAAGTTTTTAATATAACACGTGTAAGTGTCGCGATACATTAGTTGAAAGTTTTCTGACAAAGTTCTTTGTTCGTTTTGCTAAGCAAACAGAACGTGACAGCAATATTCCCACGCATGCACACACACCCACATGCATACATGCACTCACATACATGCACAAATGCACGCAGACTATCGCTTTCCGAATAGATAGCATGCCTTTGCCCTTGGGCTGGTATCCTTGTTGCAAACACCTCAAATTTTCTCTCCCGTAAAAAACTGATTTTTTTGTTCTAAACCGAAAATGCTGATGCCGTCCCCGACGCCAGAATTCCAGCAAATGGACCTCTTGAGTGCTGTTACATCAAAATTCGACTGCTCTCCAGGCCAACTCTTGCTGCTTTCAGAGCATTTATATGACAAGAACACTGTCAGCAAACAAACTGCATATAGAAACTAGGAAATCATTTTTTTACAGCAGAGTCACAGTGTATTCATTTATTTACATTTATGTAAATCTGTATATCGAGTGTAATAAACAAAATAGGTTCCACAGAAACAACCTTCTACACGCGGATTGGAGTCACTTTCCAGTGAGCGCCTTGGCCTACCCTCGATGAGGGCTATCCGTCGCATCAAGCGAAAACAGCCCAGGCGGCGAACACAATCTGGACACGGCGCTGGGCGCAGTGTCATGACCTAACTTATTCTTACACAGTGCTCTAAAGCCTAATGGTCACTTCATAGTTTTTTCATGTTCTGACCATCACACCATGCAAAAGTTATTGTATGCAGAGTGACCTCTGCAGCATCTAATGTGTTCCCATAAATGGAACAACCAATAGCTGCATTTACCTGAAACCACATCAACAGGCACTGCATAGTTCCATTAACTTTTCTTTGAACACATACCAAAGTATTTTCACGTTCATTCATAACTGCTTCTTGAGGCCTCAAAGCATACTGTGGGTCCTTTGTCGTGTCACTGGTAGCAGGCAGCATCCGCGATACTGCAGAAGCGCGATACTGAGCTGATGGCAATCTCTTCGATTTATGAGCACTTAATTCATTTTTCTTAAAAAAGAGAGAGAAAGGCAAACAATAGCAGTATGAATGTAAGTTTCTTCATTCTCTATTCTTGAAATAGAAAAGGGGAAATCTAGACTTCTAAAGCAAAAGGTGACAACACTGCTTCATCGGGCTGTTTTCACACATTGTAAAAAGAAACTTGTTCAAACCTCTATAAAATAGTGCACCTCAATTAAAAACTTTAACATATGGTTCAGTGCTCTTGTTTAGGATATACAAACACGAAAATGAGACTACAAATCTCGTTAAAGCAGTCAAACACAAGGAAACCTTATTTTATACAATAATGCAGGGGATGTTTTGTGGTAGCTTAATAATTTCACATAGCAAACATTACAACTTCAGTAAGCAACATATACCTTTCAAATTAATATTAATTGTGACACTTTATGATGCTTCAATTGGTCCAGCAACCCAAAAACACAAAATATCTGACAGAGTAATAGGCCTGATAATGATAACCCTGAACACAAGAACTTTAACTGGGGGGTCTATCAGCTAACAAGGTTCTGCAACTGACACTGTATTTTGCATCTGCATATAATGGCACCACAAAAGCTTGTGGCTACATCAAAAAAGCTATTCTGAATTGAAAAGCAGTAAGGATTAGGTTTGTGCGAATAGTGATCTTTAGGTTTGAAGCGAATTCGAAGCGAATAGTGATGTTGGTCGAATAATTTCAAATCAAACTCCAATAGTATATATATGACATATAAAGAAAAATGGGCATACTTATCATGACCTAACTAACCAGCACAATATTTGTTAAAAATGAAAATAGGGCCTCTATGCAAATGCCATTTTTTTCGTTCAAAGGAAATCAAAAGAACTTTGAGTAGTAGTAGTATTTGACTGTCAGCAGGATGCGAGTCATAACCTGCAATATTGTCACAGGTAATGGGTATGAGCCATAAACTGAAGGTGGAATCCCTTGGAAGTGAAGAAAGAGGAGGGCTTTTGCGTCCTGGTCTGAGGGCAAGCAAGACGTCGATTCCTCGCTGTCTGTTATTACGTTCGCGTCACTGGTGGAGGTGCGGGTAAATGCGCCTCGGCTGCAGATTTTCAGCCCACACACCGAGCTACTTGGAGACAGCTACAGCTCCCACGACAAGAAGCAGTCGCCGCCTGCGAGGACTATCTCCCGAATACGGTCCCCTCTTTCAAGACGAGATGGCAACTTCAACTAACAACCAGGCGAGTCAAACCAACGACGCCTATTCTTTTCTCCCGCATGTTTTCCATGTGCCGCAAACACCACGCTCATTTCATGGAGACATTTACGAAGATGTTGACGACTGGCTTGACCACTTCGATCGAGTTGCCAACATCAACGAATGGGATGAAGCTCGCAAGCTGCGGGGAGTTTACTTTGCGTTAGAAGACTCTGCCAAAACCTGGTACGAGAATCTTAAGGGTTCCTTTGCGACGTGGCGTGAGTTCAGCCGACAGTTTCGTGATGCGTACCGCAGCACTAAAAGGAAAGAGAGAGCGGAGCAGGCTACCTCGTCTCGGAACCAATGACCGAACGAGAGAGTTTCAATGTTTGTCGAGGACATGCTTCGACTCTTCAAGCGTGCTGACCCTGAAATGTCCGAGGAAAAGAAGGTGCGGCATTTAATGCGCAGGGTAAAAGAGCAGCTCTTCGCCGGACTCGTGCGCAATCCACCGACGACTGTGGCAGAGTTCATAAATGAGGCAACAACAATGGAGCGTACTCTCCAGTATCAATCGTCACAGTATGAACGCCACGACGTGACCCCTGCTGCATGCTTTATCGGGACTGACAGTGAGAGGTATGCCCTCGCAGAGTTCATAAGAAGCGTCGTGCGGGTCGAGCTGCGCCAACTCCAAGCAGCGGGACCCCAACCACCTGTAAGTGCTCTCGCGGACTTAATCCGAAATGAGATCCGACAGGTGGTCACCCCACTCACGCCAACAAGGCCTGAGGCCCCTGTGCTGACTTATGCGGTGGCTCTGCGATCTCCTGCACCACATGGCCCTGATCCCACCATGGGGACAATGGATCAGGCTAGCCATCGATTCCAGGGCACCTCTTCGACTCCGCCACCCGCCTCAAGGTTTCCGAGTGCACCAACTTATCGTCCGTCTGGATCGCGGCAGAACGCCACAAAGGCCAGCGTGTGGCGTACGTCAGATAACCGTCCACTCTGCTACCACTGTGGCGAAGCGGGTCACGTCTACCTTAATTGCCAGTACCGCCAACTTGGTCTCCGGGGCTTTCACCCTGATGCTCGGTGCCCGCGTTATAGTGAGCGTCCCCGCAACATCGAAGCGTACCTTACGGGCCAGCAAGCTCCTCGCCTTGGTCAACGCCCCCAATCACGATCACCATCACCTCGCCGCCCCACGTCACCTAGCATTCCCTCGTCATCTTATGCTCCTTTCAGAGGCCGGTCACTGAGTCCCCACAGAGGAAACTAGAAACCCCGGCTCCTGGGGGTGAAGTCGCGTCCCAACGAACTTTCAAAGAGCCTCCTTCCATGCAAAGACCCGACGAAGACCGTTCCGACTTTCCAGTCGTTTCCGAAAGTCATAAGACTGTTTCCGCCGACATCACCGTACACGTCGATAATCACGTCGTCACTGCCCTCGTCGACACCGGCGCCGATTATTCGGTTATGAGCAGCGCCCTAGCATCCCAACTGAGGAAGGTAACTACCCCTTGGCAAGGACCGCCGTTGCGCACGGCAGGAAGCCACCTCGTCACGCCGACTGGAATGTGCATAGCCCGTGTTCGTGTCCATGCTTCGACGTTCACAGGGTCTTTCCTCGTATTACCTGTGTGCTCCCGTCCACTAATTCTGGGGCTGGACTTTCTTCGCGAACATGGCGCAATTATTGACCTACGAGACTTGCAGGTGTCGAACCGGAAAACGCCCGCTCATCGAAAGCTGTCCTACGTGTATCCTCCGAATCTGTTACTCTGCCTCCCCGCAGCAGCCTTTTTATCAACGTTGAAAGTGACCAAGACGTCCCCGATGCTGTAATTGCAGAAGGAAACTTGTCCCTACTTTTTGCACAACAAATCTGCGTTGCCCGAGGTATTGTTCAGCCCAGTAGAAAGCAGGCTTGCTTATTAGTCACGAATTTCAGCGAGGAGTATCGCCATCTTACCAAACACACTGCGATCGCATACCTTGAGGATATTGCTGACGTCCCTGGTCCCTCAACATTATCTGCTCATTCGTCGTGCGACGATTCCTGCATGACATTTGCAAGCACTCTCAACGTAAACCAGGGTCTACAGTCTGCACAACGGGAACGTCTTTTGAAGCTACTCGGCTCATTTCGGGACTGCTTCGCTACGACTTCAAAAGTTAACCAAACACCGCTTGCCAAGCATCATATCATCACCGAGCCTACCGAGAGACCCATTCGACAGCATGCCTACAGAGTCTCGCAAAAAGAACAAGACGTTATACGCCAACAGGTCCAGCAGATGCTCAAGGACGATGTCATCCAGCCATCGACCAGTCCCTGGGCGTCCCCTGTTGTGTTAGTAAAGAAAAAAGATGGTACTCTGCGATTTTGCGTCAACTACCGAAAGTTGAATAAGATCACGAAGAAAGACGTGTATCCTTTACCACGAATAGACGACTCGCTGGACCGCATTCGCAATGCTCGCTACTTTTCTTCCATGGATCTACGCAGCGACTATTGGCAAATATCTGCTGATGAGCGCGACCGCGAAAAGACCGCCTTCATTACTCCTGATGGACTCTACGAGTTCAAAGTCCTTCCCTTCGGCTTATGCTCGGCGCCAGCTACTTTTCAAAGAATGATGGACATGGTTCTTTCTGGGCTAAAATGGCAATCGTGTCTTGTCAATCTTGACGATGTGGTCATCTTCTCGGACACGTTTGAGCAGCACATCCAGCGCTTACAGGCAGTTCTTCAGGCGATTCGAACAGCTGGACTTTCTCTCAAACCTGAGAAATGCCACTTTGCATTCGAGGAACTGAAATTTCTTGGTCACGTTGTCAGCCATGCCGGTATACACACAGACCCCGAGAAAACGAAAGCTGTTGCCGCATTTCCTGTCCCAACGAACAAGCGCGACCTCCGCCGATTTCTGGGACTCTGCGCATATTACAGACGCTTCGTCAAAGGCTTTTCTAAAATCACTGAACCGCTAAATGAACTTACGAAAGACGGCGTACCGTTTGTTTGGGGTCATGATCAGCATCATGCCTTTGACACGCTACGAAACCATCTCCAAGCCCCACCTGTACTCGGTCACTTTGATGATAACGCTGCCACAGAGCTACACACGGATGCCAGCAACGTCGGACTTGAACCTGTACTGGTTCAATGGCAAAATGGCGTAGAGCGTGTGATTGCCTATGCAAGTCGAACACTATCATCTGCAGAGAAAAACTACTCTGCAACAGAAAAAGAATGCTTAGCCGTTGTTTGGGCTATAACAAAGTTTCGCCCTTATTTATACTGTCGACCATTCAGGGTAGTTGGCGACCACCATTCTTTATGCTGGCCCGCCAACCTCAAAGACCCTTCCGGTCGTCTAGCACGCTGGAGCCTTCGGCTGCAAGAATTTGACGTTACAGTCATTCACAAGTCAGGACGCAAACACACTGATGCTGACTGTCTCTCACGTGCACCAATTGGAAGTACGAACACGGACGTTGAAGAGGACGATACATTCCTTTCCTCTGTATGAGCAACCGACTTGGCTCAACAACAACGCGACGACATGGAGCTAAGCCCGCTGATTGACTACCTCGAAGGCCGAAAACGCAGCCTTCCTCGAAACTTCGCACGTTCGCTAGCCTCGTTCTGCATCAGAGATGGAGTCCTCTATACGAAAAATTTCGACCATACCCAGGCTACTTACCTTCTGGTTGCGCCGACCTCGCTTCGGGACGATATTTTACATGCTTGTCACGACGAACCATCATCCGGACACCTTGGCTACTCGCGCACATTGGAAAGAATTCGCCGCTCATACTACTGGCCCCGCCTCGCGAAGACAGTCAAGCAGTACGTCCGCACATGCCGCGACTGCCAACGCCGTAAGACTCCACCTGTCCAACCATCAGGACTACTACAGCCTATCGCCACGCCGAAGACACCATTCCATCAAATTGGCATTGACTTGCTCGGCTCATTTCCCACCTCTTCGTCTGGAAACCGGTGGATTGTGGTTGCCACCGATTATTTAACGCGTTACAGCGAAACAAAGGCCCTGCCCAAAGCTACCGCAGCCGAAATCGCACAGTTTTTTGTCACCAGCATCGTACTTCGTCACGGAGCGCCAGCTGTGATAATCACTGATCGTGGTACAGCTTTCACCGCAGAGATGCTTCAAGAAGTGCTGAGACTGAGTGGTACAGAACATCGGAAAACCACGGGTTATCACCCCCAAACAAATGGACTCACTGAACGGTTGGACAAGACCATTGCAGATATGCTGTCAATGTACGTGGCCGTTGATCACAAGAACTGGGATGATATACTCCCTTATGTAACTTTTGCTTACAATACAGCAGTCCAAGAGAGTACAGGTTTCACCCCATTTCGCTTAGTTCATGGTCGAGAGGTCACTACAATGCTCGACGCAATGCTCCTTCCCAACAACTTGAGCATGTTCAACATGGACGCCGCATTGTTTGCTCAACGCGGTGAGGAGGCCCGTCAACTTGCCCGATGCCGCATTCAGGCTCGCCAAACTGCCGACGCACACCGCTACAACCTTACACACCGAGAGGTTACCTTCCAACCAGGCGATGAAGTTTGGGTGTGGACTCCCATCCGACAGGGTGGTCACTCTGAGAAGTTGCTTCGGCGCTACTTCGGCCCTTACAAAGTTCTGCGCCGACTCAGTGACGTTACGAATGAAGTTCTCTCTGAGGGCACCTCAAGACGTTCCCGTCGGTTTCCACAAAGTAATGTAATGCACGTGTCAAGACTCAAGTCATATTTCTCGCGTCATCCATCGAATGTGGACTAACTTACCGTGCATTGACTATTTTTTTTTGTCACTTTGGTTTCTTTTTGATTGTCTTGTGTACTTACTCCTTTCTTTATTGAGTACTTCTATGACACCAGGCCATTTTTTTTTTTCCTTACGACGGAGTTGTTGGGTTCCATGGTAGCATCTTTTATTTCTCATTTTTTTCTCAACGCTCATTACCAGCATCGAGCCGATGCTTTTCGAGGAGAGGGAGTAATGTCACAGGTAATGGGTATGAGCCATCAACTGTAGGTGGAATCCCTTGGAAGTGAAGAAAGAAGAGGGCTTTTGCGTCCTGGTCTGAGGGCAAGCAAGACGTGGGCAAGCAAGATGTCGATTCGTCGCTGTCTGTTATTACGTTCGCGGCAATATACATAACATTTTTAAAATTTATTATACTTAGAGCATATAAGCCATCATAACTAGCTTATAAGCTTAACAAAATGAATTGATTTGAGAGTATTATTTTCATTTAAATGAACCATGTGATACTTTTTCAAGTAGCCATGGAATGGATTCACTAAAAAAGCTTATTTATTGCCTCATGAATTCACCGCCGCAAGTATCTTTTTAGAATTCGTTGAGTATGCGCGGAGTTGCAAAGATTTCTCTCACGCTGCAAGTGCATTATCTTTTCTCGTCCCAACGAAAGCACTGGAAGCTAAGCACAAAGGGATGGCACAGGGAAAGAAGATACATCACACGTGCTTTCTGAGCTTGTGAAGTCATTTGCTGAGAGAAGAGAGCAATTTTTAGCTGACTTTGATATATTATTGTGAATCGCAGGCTGCGTGCTGCGCTATAATATTTGGCTTGCGTGTCCTCGGCAGCCTCGACTACCAACCGGCAGCTTTTTTTTTTTTACAATGCTAAAAAAATGTTGAAAGGCCTCTTTAAATTTGAAGGGGGACTTTGTGGCAGAGCGTACTTTTCCTGAATAGGTGCTTTCACTGTTTGGCACCCCTACATTGCAGTAAAACCATCTTTGCAAGCAATACATATGGATTAATTGCACCTATTCATTCCTTGCAAATACTTCAAGATTTTCAATAACTTAAAATCGAATCTAAGAGAATTTAAGCATTCTACTACTTGTTCAAATATTTGAAGCATTCGAATATTTACAAAAGCTTAGTAAGGATGTAACGTAAAATGTTTACTCTTCAGGGAAATCCTTTTGTAGCAGTCAACTGAAACCAACTAATTGTTGGCTAGTTGGTTACAGTTATAGTTAATTAGACTGGGCCACCATAACCAACTAACTGTTGGTTATAGTGGCCCAGTGAGCCTTCTTTTTGAAAGGAATCAAAAAGTTCATTCAACCCAAAACATAACTGCATAATATTTAATGGCAGCTGCACTCTAAATTTTTCACAAAAACTTATGAAAAAAATCAATTTCATTCTTATTCTCAGTCAAACATTGTTTCAAGAAAATTCAACCACTTTTCTATAACAAACTAGAACCAATGCGCACACTGTCGTTCTTTATGAAAGGGAACACGCTATCATAACCTGCTCTCTACAACGGCTGCCTACAGTATCTTGCAATGCTTGTCCAGCGGTCATAACTCGTTTTGTTTGCCAATAGATGACGCCAAAAGCCAACGTCTTTTCTTGGGCTGTCGGTTGATGATGGCCCTGTAGGCAGCCACCGCAGAGCGTAGGCCACGAGCTCACATGTTTTCTTTCATAAAGGACAACAGTGTACATTCGTATACACCATGACGAAAAACACCGATATACAGCTACTTCTTGACACAGCCTAACAATATGTTTCTTGCTTTCTTGTCAGTAAGACAAGGGTGGAAGCAGGCTTCAGTCTTTTGGAGCAGCTTTGGGAGCAGGAATATTATGGTTTTGGATCAGATTTGGAGCAGTAAAAGGGGAGTTTTGGAGCAGCTCTGGAGCACGAATAGATGTATTTTGGAGCATCCAAATTTAGCTTTGGAGCAGATTTCTTGGGTCATACATCACTGTTAATTAGAATTTTTGCTTTCTCATAAAAACAAAAATTTCAGAGGTTGTTTTTACTAAGCATTCAATGGTGATTAAGTGACCAGACTTACCCCAAATTGATAAATATATTAAATCTTACAACATCAAAGCTGAAAGCACAGTAACTCAAAGACAAAAGATAAGCGGCACCACGATATCTACCAGACCTCAGACGAATGAAAAAAAAATTAATGTTCAAATGTGGCAATGTTCAAGATGTGAATAAAACACTGCATCCAACATGAACAGCAAATCAATTAGAGTAGAGATGAACTAATAAAAGCTATATTCATACTAAACTAGTAGGGCTCTATCAAAATGAGTGTAAAGAATTTATGTTCCGGTCATTGAAGTGCTAGAGCCGATCATGAGAACCACGAAGAAATTTAGATGGGCTCGCCGCACCATTAGGAAGTTTTTGAATAACGTTTGCAGGCGTTGCGGGCATAGCTGGCACCATATGAGTTTTAGAATAGCATTTGCCCTCCTGCAAACCGTAACACGTAATCGCAGCGGCTCAGTAGCCTCAAAACTAGCGTTTGCAGGCCGCACACACCACCCGCTATTTTGAATTTCCTGCGTGCGAGCCGTGAACGTGAACAGCGGCTCGCGTTACGACGCATGCACAGTGGCAGCGACCGCACCGCAAGGGCTCGCGGTGCGCTATTTTAAATCTCCCTATTGCTAGGCAATTAAGTGATTTTTTAAATTATGATATGAACTATATGAACACTCGGTTGGTTTTTGCGATCAATGGCTTGTTCCGCGTAAACTACAAGTTGGTAACGTTTCGCGCGCATTGTACGTTCTACCTGCACGTAAGATTCCGCAAGCTGGGGTGGTGAGCGCTACTCAAGCAGACATTAAACGAAGCAGCTGATCTCCATCGCTTACTCGGAGGGTGGCGCATGTGATAGTATCCCACCGCGTGTTGCACCTGCCGCCAAATGCTCAAGCAGAGATGAAACACGCCGCCCGTCTTGAACGAGCGTGAAAAAAGACCCAAGGGAAAGGGGGGGGGGGGTGCTCGAGCAGCAGCAGTGAGCTTTGATTCTAAGGGCATGGTTGCGATAAGCTAGCGCGCGCGCCACAGCAAGCATTAGCACGTGGCTCGTAAACTCTTCTACGAAGTTAGCTCTTAGCGTGAAGAGATTGTGCAATAAAAGCATTTATCCCTGGAGCGGCCGTCCTTATTCTCTTAAACCAGCGTTTTCTAGAGTGTCACGATGTCGAATCCAAAAGAATTAGCTTTCAGCCTTCGTATCGTCACGGGGTCGTGATGTTGACGAAGGCAGCAGCCGCTGTTTCAACAAGTGAACTTTTCATTTGGGCGAACCTGTTCCCTGAAAACGAGGCGTCATTCTACGAGCAATATGCGCTGTAGACTGATAAGAGCCAACCAGAGCGTCAGCCGTCGATAATCTGCCAAGCAGCAAAGTGCATCGGCGTTTATACATGGGCCATCAAAGATTCCAGCGTTATCGCTAGCGGCCGTGTAAGTTCCAGAACTCTAATGTACGCGTTGTGCGTGTAATCTCATCGGAAGGTTCTAAGATCCCAGTCATTCGGGCGTGGTTTGCGCAAGGCAGCGTTACATGCCTAATGATGTGGTAGCAAAAATAGAAAGCAGCGCGTGCGGCATTAGCATTACAACATTACCAATTCTTGCTGTTGCAGTCATCGCTTCGCTGGTGAAACTGATTTTTAGTTTGGTTTTTTTTTTTCTGTTTACATGATTCAGCTAACAGCTTTGCTGTTCAAACATATATTGAGTCACATAAAGAGGTATTCACACAAACGCCACCTTAACAAGATTCATGCATGAACTAAAATACGACGTACTAGTGACACAGAATCAATAGACGTGACCGAACTATTTGATATGGATGCGGTTGCATCCTTAGTGTAGCACATGGGTGCTGCTCGGTCAATGATAAAAATTTAATAAATTGGGAATTACACACGCAAATTGCCGTTTAGGCGCAACAGATCAAATTGGCACAAAATGGCGCAAATGGTACAGCACTTCCATCCCTGGTAAGATGGTTTTCACCACCATGGAGTGCAAAGGTGCAGCGTATGGACACGCAAATATACTTTGGGTAAAATTTTTTCACTCAAATTTGGCAGAGCAGCTCACACATGATCAGAATACGCATGCTTTCACTCACTATAATAATTGAACTCAAAAAATGATTGAATAAAAAGGGCCTATTTTTGTCCTACAACAATAATCGTCGTCCGGCTTGCTTGCGCTTCCTTTCTTGAAAACCCGGCGCTGGCCATTTTCGTATCAAGAATGCTATGTCACGCTGATAACACGCATGTCGTTTGTAACCCGAAAAAACTAGGTGTGCGGAAATAATGCAAGGAAAGGAACGCAAGACAGATGACAATTATTGTTGTGGAATAAAAAGACACCGTTTTTACTCTATCATCTTTAGAGTGTAATGCCAAATGTTGCCATGTAAAAACTCACTGATCTTGCTCTAGGTACAGGCTTTCTTGGAGGATTGTACTTATGCTCCCAAGTGATTTTTGATTCCACCAAGCCTGCATCCTCGCCCCAAGGCTACGGAAAAATGAAAATCAGAATGTTTTACTGAGAAAAAATTAACAATAAAAAATAATGTACTAAATCTTAATTTCCC
This sequence comes from Rhipicephalus microplus, assembly GCF_043290135.1. Classification (NCBI taxonomy): domain Eukaryota; kingdom Metazoa; phylum Arthropoda; class Arachnida; order Ixodida; family Ixodidae; genus Rhipicephalus; species Rhipicephalus microplus. Next base: position 214,542,892 of record NC_134710.1, read on the forward strand.
TGAACAAACTTCTGTTCCATATTATATGAAAGTAACACTAAATGAAAAAAAGCAGCTCTAAGGCGATCAATTTTCAATAGGTTACAACAGCGTTGGCAACGGTTACCCACGATGGGCAGTAGTGAAAATGCTGCCCACCACTCCGGTTCACCACCAGCTGCTCTGTTTCAATGTCCACTGGTTTTGATATACCACCCATTACTCCGACAGATCCCTAAAAATGTGTACCTCAGGAACTAAAAAATAAGATAATTGCTGTGCCTCCCACCACCTGCTTGCCTAAAACAAAGTCTAAACAGGTGGTCTAATGCTTTTAAAAAATTGTCAATGCTAGTGCGAACACTTGAACACAAGCATCCTTGCTTCTATTTTCTGTGTGAATCCCACTGTCAGTGCTTGTGTAGATGTGTATCATAGCTACCAGAAATACCCAACCAGAAATGAAATCTTAAAATTTTTTAAACAACTCATTTTCAACAAACTTAAAATCTTGCCTCCCAACTGCCCACCTTGCTTGCTTTCAAAATATTCACCCCTCAAAAATTTCTGGGGAGAACCCTGGATTAAAACAAGAACCCCAAAAAATTGATAGCAGTGAATTGTTGCAAAAATCATTTAGATGTATTATGTGGAAAACGTTGCTTTAGTCCTTGTCTTTCTATCTGCTTGCATTTTTCTCAACCTGATGAGTACAGTGCAGTCCACTTATAACGATATCGAGAAAACCTAAAAATAGGATCGTTATAACCGGTGATCGTTATATCTGGACTGCCGCCAAAAAATCGTCGCCGGACGTACCTTTTGTAGCTCCAGGCTTCATTTCGCTATTTTCACCAATTAATAAATATTGTAGATAGTAGGATGTCAAAAACAAGACTTTATTTCTTACTCCGAAGAACGCATCACGGGTTCGCTGAGGAAGAGAGACTGACCGACGGCGGGGTGGGAGCAGTGGGAGGAAGAAAGCACAGCCAGAGGTACACAGCCGGAATGCCAACGAGGCCCCGCCCCGATGCCGCCGCGCCGCTTTGCTTTTCGCTTTTTTTATTTTCTCTCTCTTTCTCGCTTTCGTTCGGCAAGCTACGAGTAGCTTGCCGGCTTGCCGTTGTAGAAGGCGGGGAGCCGCGGCGCTTTGCTTTTCGCATTTTTTTTTTTTTTAATTCTCTCAGCCTCTCCGCGGTCGACGCGCGGCGAGGCGCAAAACGTGACACAGCTGGCGCCATCTGTAGCGCGTCGCGCCAACTCGCGATGCTCTCCTCGGCTTTTTGAACGGCCGGGACGCGCTGCCGGTGCTGTGCTGCAGTGGCGGCAGGTACTCGCCTACGCTAACTTTTCGTCTTGTCTCGGCATAGTTCGTTTCAGAGAAACTTATCAATCTAAATGTTACGATTATTCTGAATGAAACATGCCGTCCACGGCAAACTTTTCATCGTTGTATCCGATATGCGGTGGATAACATATCGTTATATATGGTTTTTTTCCCCATAGCACCAATGCATAAAATGAGACTGTTAAGTCGACCCATCGTTATAACCGATATATCGTTATATGTGGTATCGTTATAAGTGGACTACACTGTATTTGTACATTACAGTTAGCGATACTATTTACCCGGCTTACATGCTTTTGCTGCTATCATATTCTATTACTTTGTAAATATAAAGGGTTTTCGATCACAAAATTATGACATGATAACGACACATGCCAATAAGCACTGAAACCTCAAGTAAATTGGTGTTTTTGCATTTAGCCCGCCTTCACACCACAGTCTATGTAGCTAGTAATCAAACTTGTGTCCCTGGTTCCCATGCCTAGGAGCTTAACACTATGGCCACTAAGCCATTAGTACAACGAGTGAGGCTATTTAGTAACTTAACATAAAAGTAGCACATTATAGGTAGAGAACGACAAAATAGGAAAGGTCCTATGCTATACCACAATTGAATGTCCAAGCTTGCCATATACAGGCCACGGCACTGCCCTCATAGTCACAATCATTTAACAAAAGTGATGAAACACTGGAGCAATCGACAAGTCCTGGCTATATGTATAAATAGTAAATATAAATGCAGTAAATAGTCTAAATACTTACACTAAATAGTGGAAAAGGCCCTTGCACTGCTTGCCCAGTGGCCAGTGGAGACAAAGGCACAGATGCTTTTCCAACAAAATAACCAGGCTCAGCACCATCTTCAAGTAATAGCAGTACCAAGCTCTGCAGATTAAAATTTTAATTATGCAACATTTTTTTCTGATGTCACAGTGTAAAGAAAAAGCACATCACTTTCTCTAACGCGCTGGCTGTGTAAGTGAAAATAAAAATATATGAAGAAATTCCTCTCAAATCAATCACAATTTTGATGACTAAATTCATAAACTAATGAATTAGCTCAAGGTCGTGATTACCTACATAAATAAATTAGGTAATTTGGGCAATAAGAAAGTAAAAAAGGAGACATAAATATCTGCCAACTGAGCTTAGAATAAATAACTTACTAGTAATTTTAAAGCTTGAAAGTCATAACAGATGATCTTTTTTTTTTCAGATAGCAACTTATAATAGTTAAGATGATAACACGAGCTGATATAGTGTTCTATGTGTAAAAAGAGTTTCTGCAGAAATCTGATAACTATTTTAGCTGTATGGTTAAGAAAAAACAGTGTGCAAATAGGATGCACAAGAAAGACTAAGAAAGAAAACAAGCCCTAGAAGTGTTGCCTCTCTTCTCTTCACCTAGTTGAAGCAGTGTTATGAAATTCTGCACAATGTTTCTCTAAGCCAAGTACTATAATAACTACCCACTGTTAACACAATCTTGTCACTTGTGCATAATGAGAGCTCTTTAAAAACATATTATTCATGCATCCTCTTTTGCTATACGGTGAATTCCAGCTTAAATTCATGGAGCATGAGCATTAGCAATTGGAGGAAGTGGATGTGAAATATAACCTGTGAAAGGAGTTGTTTGTGAAGCTGGCTGTCCATTTTGACAGGAAAAGTGCAAGTATGATGAAAATCAACGCTGTTGTCAACTGCAGTCGCAAACCCAGTCTGTTGCTCCGGAAAGTCACACAGCTGATAGCAGCAATATAAGCTCTTCTGCAGATGTCCTGGCAATAAAAGTAAGACTTGCTTGTTACAACAGGTACAGATACAGCTGAAACAAAAAATAACTGTCTAGCTCCTTTTTTTTTTGTAATGAAGTAAGGGATATTATGATTGACACTTTGCAATTGTGAATTACTCCATCGTGAACTTACTTACAGCGCAACACCAGAAAAAATACAGGACAGGGAAGGAGCAAAAGAGAAAGAAAAGACGGCACTGTCTTTTTTTGACTTACTCACTGAATCGATGTACTAATCCATCATTGCACCACTGATCCAATTGAAGCATTGCGAAAACCTCTATTGCAGTATACAGAGGTAATCTGAAAGCTTAATATCAGCACACTACACTATACACACACGTACACACACTTTTTTGTTTTTCGCTACTGACATCTCGTAAAACAATATATCAAATAATACCACTACTCAATGACTACAAAAGTGAATACAATTTTATCACAATTAGTGACACGTTCAATCAAACAAATAAGTACGTACTATACATTGCAAACTTAGTTCAATTAGCAGTATATATTCACATAAAACAATTGACATATGCAAACACCAAGTGAAGAGTCATATGCCTAGGATTAATTAGTGGTGAGAAAAAGGACACTAACACAAGAAAAAATTACATGTGAACACAGCCTAAAATATACCACTAAATGGTTCTAACAAAGTAAGTAATGAGGAAACAAGATTTTGTACGTGTAAAGTGGAACAGAACGCTGGTGTTTGAGTAATGAAAGGTAATAAATGATTACTATGTAAATCACTTGATTCAGAATCTAATGAACAGAATGAAACGATTTCATGAGTACTGCTTAAAGAAACAATTCCATAATTCAAATGAGTTTGTTAGAAAAGCAAGGTTTCCATGAAAGAGCATGATGTATAAGAAAAACACACGCCCTAAAAAGTGATAATGCCATATGCTCTTGTCACTTAAAGTACATGATGTGATGGGTAACATAAGTTTCAGAGTATAGATAAACTAATAAATTTTAAACACTGAGACAGTGATGTACCATGAAACAAGAGCTGACATATATGTACAGGGTAAGTAGGCACAGAACTGCAACATAGTAAGTATGTGTAAAAGCATGACTATGGCCATAACTTTGGTAGTGTTTGTTATCCACACGTTATAAAAAAGAGAAGGTCTGTATTTTTTTTTAAATACTTGTTTGCATGAGTTAGTCATTAAATAAGTTTTTTTTTAACAATTTTGATGTTCAGTATCATACCTTTTGACAACAAAATACTCTTGTACTATGTGATTTGAACAGTGTGGGAAGTACAATAAATTAGCAGAAAAATATGTAAATGACTGTTAAAGTGGTACAATGATGCACTTGCAACTCCTACTAATGTTGGTTGTGCAACTAAATAAACAATACAAAAACATCATGGCAAGAGATGAATAACCCCAAATATATGCAGCAAGTTCTACACAAGCAGTATTGATAAAGCTACAGTGATGAAGACGACAGTGAGACTAAATAAAAGCATTGAGAAAGAACAAAAATGTACAAGTATGAGTGTTCCGGTAAGATAGTAGATTTACACCAATTATCACTTTGTCTAGTCAGCAAGAATTCTCCCATTTTATTTATCTTTCCTCCTAAAATCACTTATTTCATACAACAGCACTTTTAATGTAATGGGTGTCATTAAGCATTAAGGTGCCTTTAAGCAATGGGTGCCATTATTAGGCCAAAATACTTATGCTAAAACGTTTGCAATTGTTGTGTTTTAGATCATGTGTTTTCTTTTGATCTTGTCCATCGACTATGTTCTCTGAGGCTGAACTATAGAATCTACATTTCTTCGAAGTAAATTCAATGTCATTTGTCTATGACTTTTTTCTTTATGTTCAGCTTTTAGATAAAAATGCTAAAGATTATGCAGCCTCAAAAGATGAGAGCTAAAGTGGCTGGCATTATATTTCAGGATCTGAATGCATCAAACTAGCAGTCGTTATGAAGCACAACTGAACACATTTCATTTATAGTAAAGGCGTTCACTCCTCGACAATGGCTAAATATGGCTTAAAATGACAAATGGAACAGGCATAACGCACCACACACAGATACCTGTTACCTAAAACGATTTTCTCATAAGTGACTAGTATTGCTGCTTGTGGTACCCCCTCCACCCTTCCCCTTCCTAAAAATGTATTTGCTGAACTGAAGAATGTTAAGCACCCTCAATAAACATTGTGGTGACCTATGTTTACTTTAAGTATAAAAATGGGTCATACTGTCAATATATAAACAAAGCAGCTACAGCACAACATAAAATGAATTCAATATACCTTGTTTTGATGGTATTGTTATACAGCGAACAATGCTGACTTTAAGCTCATTGTACACAGCACTGCCCATTTCTCCATTCTGCTTTTTGCTTTGATGTCCAGAATGAGGCAACACTTTTGGTGGTGGCATTGGCACTGAAAGCTGGAAATATTTCATTTAAATGCCAGTGACAGGAAACAGGAGTCTGTGTACTGTATTGTAACAGGGTGCTTCAAGTAATTTAAATTAAGTTTCAATCAGAAGTCGCACATCATCAAAAAACATTAAGAATAACAGCACATTGGTCTGTTGTTGCTTTAATTATGCAAATGCATCACTATCACACATAGGGCTTGTAGGTTTAGCATTTTGCAAGATGAAGGTGCAGTGCACCCAATACAGGACCATAAGGAAGACAAGCTTTTACAGTCGAATGAAGGCATGCATGGTGGCATGTTTCACAGCAAAAAGGTGTGATCCTTTTGGTTGTTGAAAGGTAGAATCAAGTGTGCGTCTCTTTCATGTTTTGTCATGTCCCATATTGGGAGCACTACATTTTTATCTCACAAAGTGAACTCCAAGCATATCTTGTAACACACATAATTGTAAAAAAAAATTAATTACTAATCAAAATTTAAAGTAAGTATTTGCCCCAACTGTTTCTTGAAAAGATGTGAAGTGCATTTGGATCGTTTCAATGCAATATATTTTTACAATATTAGTCATTGCATGATAATAATAGCTATTAATTAGGGCTTTTAGGCTGCACCAATTACAGTGCTACTGCTGCAAGTCATTCCTGTAGTGATTTCTGGTTATTACTAGCATCATCATGCCATCATGTGAATGATAGAATAAACCATATAAAATAACAGAAAAGGCAGTCATTCAACTGGTTTTGCACCAGTGACCATGCCCTTTAAGGATACTCAAGCATTCTGCACAAATGAACAAGAAAATTCATAATGCTCATAATATTACAAGCCTTATTTACTGTAATAAAGTTTCAGTTCATAAGACTATGATTAATTCAATATCGACTGAACATCTTGGTGCCCGCACATTTATATGGGACCAAGTTTTCATTAATTTGATCATAAAATTAGACTCTGCCACTAAATTTAAACTTGGCTGGTCCTCTTACACATGCCCAACCTCTATAGTTACAGCAGCAATATTTCCATCAGCATTAACATCCTACTTGATGGCTTGAGTGCAGTTACAAATACATTGAACTTACATGTGTTCCCAAACTCGTGTGTGAAGAATGGACAGCACACTACAAGGTCTGTTAAAAAAATATCTGACCTCATTTCTTTTTTTGCGAGCACCTGATGGATTTGAAACAAACACGCTTGCATAAGCCGACCTTGAACCTTCATGTGCATGCATGAATTTTTTTCTGCCTGCCAGTCGCTAGGACGCAGTGTTTGAGTGAGATAGTGTGCAGTGCTCTCATTGGTTTTTCATTGCAAGGAAAATGACGGAGCAACTAGAGCCTCGCTACTGCATCAAATTTTGCCAGAAACTGGGCGAAAGTCAAGTGGAAACCATTCAGAAGATCAAGACGGCTTTCAGTGATGATGCTATGAGCTGCACACAGATTAAGGAGTGATACAACCGGTTTAAAAACCGCCGCACATCGGTGGGGAGCAAGCCACGCTCCAGTCGGCCATCAACATTCCGAAATGACCAGCTCATTGCCGAAGAGAACGCTGTGGTGATGCGGGACCGTCATATGGCCATCCGGGAAATTGCAGATGAAATGGGCATCAGCACATTCTCTGCACATTCCATTATGACCAAATATTTTACCATGAAAAGAGTTGCGGCGAAATTCGTGTTGAAACTGCTCACGATGGAGCAAAAGCAACTTTGTGTTGAAGTTCACAGGACATGATGAATTTCTCAAGCAGTGACCCTAACTTCATGAACACCATTATCACTGGTGATGAGTCTTGGGTGTACGGGTACAACCCAGAAACCAAATCCCAGTCATCACAGTGGAAGCATTCTATGCCACCAAGACCAAAGAAGGCCCGCCAAGTGTGCAGCAACGTCAAAGGGATGCTGAGTGCTTTCTTTGGACTCCCACGGTGTGGTACATCAGGAGTACGCACCACAGGGTCAAACAATCACCGAAGAGTACTACAGGGGTTTCCTCCGTTGCCTACGTGATGCTGTGCGGCGCAAGAGACCTGAGTTGTGGTCAACAGAAAACTGGCGCATTCATCACGACAATGCTCCAGCAAATTCCTCACACTCAGTTCAGACTTTTTTTAGCGAAAAGTCAGACTCCTGTAGTTCAACAGCCTCCTCGCTCTCTTGATATAGCTCCCTGCGACTTCTGGCTGTTTCCCAAACTCAAGAGGACATTAAAAGGAGAGCAATTTGAGACAAGGGATGGCTGCAACGACAGCTGAGATAAACTCTATTCCGAAAGAGGCCTTCTCAGAATGCTTCCAACAATGGCAGCCCTGCTGGGAGAAGTGTGTGGAGTCCCAAGGGGACTACTTTGAGGGGGATTAGGTTTCCAACACTCCAATTATGCCTGCTTTTTTTACTTCCACCAAAGGTCTGATACTTTTCTAACAGACCTTGTAAAAAAGACATGTTCTGATGAACATTGCTCGACAGACAACACTGCCAAAGGTCACCATGCCGATAAAGTGTCAACTGCCTGGCATAGCTCTCCAAAAGCCCAACAAGCAGGAATACATCTGCTGAAAGGACATTTCTTGTTCTGTCGAAGCAAAGAGCTTCATCTATTCGAGCTTCTTGCAAGAAAAGTGTCACTAACCATCAGACTTCTAGTGATCATCAATCTACATGCATATCATTGGTAGATTGCAGAAATTCTGGCCAAGCGTAAAGCTATTTTTAAGTTTTACCATGTCAATAAACTTTTAATCTATTGCATATGCTGCAGCTATAGTGTACACACGCTCAATGTACTCACAAAGACACCACTGTTCTGTAAACCTCTATACACAAGCTGAAAGAAATACAAGAAAGAGAAGATGAAAGCTTGTGATGAGAAATTCGAAAACAGGAGCTGGGTGCTGAAGCCGACGTTTTGACAAGCGGACTTATCTTTTCTTCACAGTTGCAGCCTTAAAATAGACAAGTCCACTTGTCAAAACCTCAGCTGCAGTACCCACCACGTTTTTGAACTGTACACGAGCTGGTACCACTTAAAAAAATAATAAAAAAGAAACATGGAACTTAGAGACTTGGTAGGCTTTCTAATGCATCAAATAAGCTTAATTTTAATTGTAGAATTTGAATGCAATACAGGAAACATCTAAGCGGGCTAAATTCATAGCTAGATATGCATTCACAGCTTACCACAGTCTGTTCCTTTCCAGAAAATGCTTGAGCGCACCCTACTTAGCAAGTGTAATGCGAAAACAGCAAGCATGAATGAGAACACAACTCAGGTGATGATGTACAGACTCTCTTTGACGACTCAAGACAACATGAGCCAATGCCACATACACCAGTGTATGCCGGTATAACACCGTGTAGAATAATACAAAATAGATTGTGTGCGTGATATGAAGAACCAGTAAATGAAAATCACACATTTTTGATGCAATGATGCTGCCACGGTCCTTATTCAATGCAAATACTAAAAGCAAAATAAAAAAGATTTCGCTCTTAATGATTCAAAACAAATGCTGCCACTCAAGGTGCGTTCGTTCTATTGTGTAGCAGCACAAGACAATGTGGCTCTTACACAAATATGTCGATCCAGACGCATTGTCCTAGCTGTGACCAAACAGCTTGTATAGGTATATGGCTGCTTATAATTTTGTAGTCATTCTTATCTAACATACTACAAACCACAGAATAGAAAGTTTGCTTCGCTACAGGACATGCATTTTTGTGATGGTCACTTCTATGCCCCTCCATTCAATTGAATGCCTTTCACAGCAAAAGCAGTTGATAGCAAGAGCTTTAAAAAAAAACATGTAAAGATAAGCTCTGTTACCTGCTTTATCACGCATACTGCTTTAGCTACACTTCTTTTATATGCATATGGCAAGTTGGCAAGACTTCAACGCACAGGCCCAGACATTTTATATCTATCTGTCATAGAAAGTGCGCAACGTTAGTAAGCCATCTACCACATTTGAAATCCAGTTCCCTCTTTCCATCATGCTCACTGATAAAGAATGCCATTGTCTACAGAAACACCTGGGCCTTGATTAGTCAGTTATGATTACAGTGGTCTGGCAAATGTATGGTTGCAAGTCCAGCATTTCTCTTATAAATTTCTTTGCCTTCACTTTTACTTTTTAGATGTGCTGATTTGATATCTTGAATTACTCAATAAAAGTCATTTATGAATATTCACAAAAAAAGCTAAATGTCATATTGATTTGGTGATTTCATTAGCTGGGCTAGTACAGTCTATAATTAAGCCTATAAGCTATATAATTAAGTATTCAGAACCTTACTCATGCTTGAAAAATCTTCAACTCCCAAAGCCATGACAAACTTCAGCATGGTTTAGGAAAATCCCCCAGACGGGCAAATTTCTTTTATTATCTAGTTTGTAACTGTTGCCCCTTTTCAAACTTTTTTTGGGTAACCCATGATTTGCCCACAATTTTCCAAGAGGGCACATCCTATCCTAAGCTGCTCCTCATTTACTGCCACTCTGCCAAAGCCTTTTCCAGCATTTGGCTACTGCGCATTTTGTGCTGGCTGAAAAGCCTCTGAAATTCAAGTGGCCTACCTTTTATTGCACAAGTTTTGACATGGTGACAAAAGCAGTGACTGTTAAGGCTGGTTATAAGTCAGAAGTACCAATCAACATAACATATTAGAAAGATAGATAAGAAGGAAAAAAATCCACATCATTTATAAGGCTTTGTAATCCACTAAGCTATTCTTTACCAACATGTTTCAGTACATGTGAAATAATAAAGTTCACTTTAGAGTAAAAAGTACTTACACCCAACAGCCTTCTGGCTGGATCAGCAGCAGGTAAGAAACGAACCCAATAACTCAAAGTTCCAACAAGGTGCTTGTGCTGCCCATCTTGGACACCTGAAATCATTTATGTAAGACATGTATATCAAATAAATAAACGTTTGTGATCCTCAAGTACACCATCAGGACAAAAAGAATGTTTGTCTTAGCAAGCTTATCCATCCAAAAGAAGTTTACCTCCATGAACCATATTTGAGAATAAGAAATATGTAAACAGTTGAATTGAAACACCATGTAAATTTTAATTTATGAAAGCTGAACTATCCCGGCCACTGTATGCACAAGCAATCCACTTACTTTATGAGGAGGCTTTCTTTAGAATTGCCTTAAAACAAAATGACTGACTTTATTCCCTTCGTGCTATAAAAACCAAGGGTCAATGTACTGATTGATTGATATGTGGGGTTTAACGTCCCAAAACCACTCTATGATTATGAGAGATGCCGTAGTGGAGGGCTCCGGAAATTTAGACCACCTGGGGTTCTTTAACGTGCACCCAAATCTGAGCACATGGGCCTACAATATTTCCGCCTCCATCGGAAATGCAGCCGCCGCAGCCGGGATTCGAACCCGCGCCCTGCGGGTCAGCAGCCGAGTACCTTAGCCACTAGACAAGGGTCAATGTACTAAGGGTGAGAAAAAAGCGAAGTAAGAATGACAGAAGGGATCTTGACACCTTCGTGCATATTTACATGCCTTTTAGATTATGACCGATAAGCAGTTTTCATTGGTCAGAAAAGATAAACTGAAAAGTTCACTTGCAACGCGGCCTAAATCTAGGGTCCCTAGACCATCATTATTTTCTTTCTTTTCTGAAGTCTCAGAAATGCTTTGAAATGAGAAATATCTCCCAGAAATTAAATATCAAAAATGAAACATCTAAATGAAATATCTCTTCCCCAAAAAATATAAATGAAATTTTTTTTGAAGCTATAGTATAAGTGGACATATGATGAATACTATATTTCCATTTCCCATCCACCTTCAAGTTATTTTATTCTAAAAGAGTAGGGCAGAGCCATTTCATGTGTATTGGGCAGACATGGCCAAGAGTGCACACACAACATTCCGTTCCTCTCGAAAATGAACATTTCTGATCAAAATTGAAAACATTTTTCACTACTGTAGCCTGTATAGTTAACTTAGTCAATTATTGTACAGAATATGGGTAGAAATAAGTGTGCTGATCCAAAAAGTTCCGCTAGACAAAATCTCGATCTGCTAATGGTGACCCTCCATAAGAATATTGCGACTGATGTCAGGAAAGAGCGGTTAGCAGCCTTGCCACCGATCTTTTTCAAAAAAGCTTTAACTTCGCGCTTTGTTTATGAACTACACAGGCCAAGCACAATGATAAAACTTGGCTGAATTATTCACAGCTTCATGTTATATCTGCAGAATTTGATTTATCATCAAGCTCGAGGGGTGGTCCAGAGTCACTTTATTAAGACATCTTTGATCTGTTAGTAATGCCAGTCACATGCACAGATAATGATTGGTACTAATTAGCACTGAAAAATTATGAGCACAATTATTGAGAGCTGCACTGCCTTTATGCATAGTATTTCAAAGGTGCACAGACATGCGAAAGCTTACTTTTTTGGTCAGAAAACAACAGCAGAGGACAGTTGTCTAAACACCATCACCCTGAAGATCATGACCACCACAGAACATCTCTTCTCAGCATTTTCTATAACATTATGTTCTAGTGTATCAACTTGAGGTCTTTTAGAAGCAATGCTATAGCACACAACAGTAAACCAACGAAATTTTAAATAAAAATAGGGAATTGTGAATCTTCACTTGCCAACAAGTGCTGCCTGAGCATAATTGCACTTGAACGGATGTTGCAGTGCAGGGTCCAATTCAATATCGCAGGTGCCCAAGCTGTGTATGTCAGCACCATGCACAGCTTGTACTTGAATCTGTACAGAGTCCTAAGAAAAAAAGTACCATGCTGGATATGAAAGTAGCTGCAAGTCATATTTTGTTACTACTTCATAGTGACTCCATTTGTGCATACCATTAACGAAGTCGGTGAGCCAAAGCCACACAAGTGTCCACAAAGCATTTCAAAACATGCTGTAGCCTTCATCTACATACTGAAATGCTAATCATGTTTGAAATTGTACTCCCTTTAAGTACTTTCGTTTATCTTTCGAGCGCCGCTTTGGCGGTATGCACACTATGCACCACATTCGAAATGAAATTTTTTATTGCCTATCAAGTTTTTCTTCATTGTTTTTCCTTCTAAAGTAGCTATGCTCATGATCGTTCTTTTATATTATGTTGAAGTTGATTGCACAGCAGTCAATTTCAATCAGAGGCACTATCACACATAGCTGGGCAGCAAGCACAATTAATAACAAACTGGCAGGCAACACCAATCACAATGGGACTTTTGAACACATACCTTTCCTAGAGCTTTAGAATATTCGATGCACAAAAGTTGATCTCATGCCCCTCTTCAAATTTTTTCACAGTACTGTTGACCATCCAATCATCACAAATGGCTTTACAATTAAAATAATCAAAGAAGCTTGGAAGATACAAGGGCTTTATGTCACATCTTTTTCCTTTGCATTAATGTAGCAGTTTGTAATTTCTATGCTTTTATATAAACAGTTGCCTTCCCAATACATAGCTGTACGTACTATCTTCTTTATATTTATAGCCTGTAGTGATGACGAAGTGGCGACTGGGCTCGGGTGCATACTTGGTGAAAGGGAGAAGACGAAGCAGATAATAGAACAGTCTGCCCAGGAATGGGTACTGTGTCTGTGTCTAATTCTTCTACAAGCGTTACTCATATTGCCTCACAATGGCTAATCCATCCACTGCTATCTATGAGATCATGGTATTGTTTCCATGCTATGGTGTTTAGAAAAGTGTGTTTGATCAATGACAAAAAAAGAAAAAGAACACTTCATTCACATAACAAACTGCACAAGGTATGAACAAAATTGCTTTTGTTCATACTACGCTGCATGAAGAACTTTGGAGAAAATGCAGATACTATGACTATAAATCTGTGTTGCAGTCTTAGCGTATTTTTGCACTTATGAATAGGAAGAATAGGGCAGAAAAAACATGAAGACAAGGAAAATGCCGGTATGACTGCTCATGCTACTATGTTCCTTGTCCTCGGCTTTACTTTCAGCCGACACCAGTTTATCAAAAACTTACTTTTCGAAATTGTAAAACAACCAAGTCTAGCCTCATAAAGCACCATTATACATATATGAAAAAAAAAGCTAATATTCCAGGCTGCCGCTGTTTGCCAATGATTGGTTTCTGAAATTTTGGTGGATTAAGAATATTTAAGTAATTTTTTAAAAAATGCTATACTGCCTGTTTTCCTGGTCCTTCTTATCTTTTCCAATATGGATCAAGCACATCATCAAGAAGGCTTTTTGCTCATAAATTTATCACAGAAATGATGAATGAATTTTATAGTACACAAATACTTTATATTAGAAGAAAAGTCAAAGCATAAATTCAAATCTGAATTTTTCCTATAATTTTCAGGATTTGTGCTGAACACCTTTGAAGTTCATAGTTATCAACATTCCACCATAGCAAAAACAATTTTATGTGTGTTGCCTGATGCATACATACCTTATGAAGGTAATCTATAAAGGTTGAATCTACAGCAACAGCATAGCGAGCGGTGCAGTTGAACTCTGGGCTGAGGGTGGGTAAGAAATAAGCACAACCATTGTAGACAACAGTGACAGCATCCAGAGAATGGTGAAAGTTTAGAAAGAAGGTTACACTAGCTTCACTGCACAAGTTTCAAGTAGGAATAATGATATTGTTATAATACGATAATTTTGATGTGCCCTTTGCATTCACTCAAGAATCAAATAAATTACCTCGACACTGAGAGTCTACGAATGCATAAAATTTACTAAGTGTCAATTGCACTTCTGATCACAATTTAAGCACGGATCAAATTGATTTCTATACTGATCATACAAGATTCCTTTACTTTCAACTCCTCACCATTTTCCAGTAGCGACAGGCGTTGACTGTGGTTGAAAGTCAGCAAATGTCCACGTTGCAAACACAGGGGGAGGAGCACAGTTTTCAAGTGCATCTTGCCTGGTCACAAATGTTATCTAGCAATGAATGTAAAGATATGATAAAAATATATTTGCACTCTGAATGCAGAAACTATACATGATGTACATTGCAGGCAAAATATTTTACAATACTATATAGATACAGTAAATAGCATTTATTATATTCAGATAGGCTCAAGCTAAGTCATTCTATGAATTTTCAGTAGCACACCTGTATTCAAGAAAACAATGATTTGATTGATATGTGGGGTTTAACATCCCAAAACCACCATATGATTATGAGAGACGCCATAGTGGAGGGCTCCGGAAATTTGGACCACCTGGGGTTCTTTAACGTGCACCCAAATCTGAGCACACCAGTCTACAACATTTCCGCCTCCGTCGGAAATGCAGCCGCCACAGCCGGGATTCGATCCCGCAACCTGCGGGTCAGCAGCCGAAGAAAACAAAGTTGTCAGATATATTTCAGTTTGCTACCTTATTTTTCAACCTGTTCCTGCCATTTTTAATCTTACCATGAAATAAAGTGGAAACATGAAAACTTCAGTTCACAAAACATAACTATGGCACTTGGAACTTGATAGCAGTTTATCTACAAGCCAAAAGGAAAGAGGGAGAAGAAGACAGAATAAGAAATTTCAGAATTATCCAACACTTTTCGACACGCATAATCCTTCCAATAATAATCAATTTCATTTTTGAAAGACTCAATACTTAGTAATATCTCACGAATCAACATTATGAATTGTCACGTAATGAGTCTCTTTTTTAAATATTCAAACAGCTTGTATGAAAGAAAAGTACTAAAGGTACTAGAACAGCCATGGAATTATGATATAGTGATTCACAATTTCGAAAACAATGCTATTATATTTAGTTTATGCAAGTGTAACTAAAATCACCTAAAATAATACACTTACTCATAGGCATTCTTTGAATGGTGAATCTAAACTAACTACTACTGATAGGCATTATTTTGAGCCCACAAGCCTATTCAAAAGCTATACATAAAGTAAACTACACATAGCTTTAAGAAATAGAAAACAACACTAACCTTGTTGAGATGTATCTCCAGAAAGCTTTGCCCTTTTCTGACCAAACTAAGGCAGTGTTCATCATCCGCTTCATTTGGCTGGAAAGAATAGTAACCAAGAATGTATTACAAGTTACAGAGCTGTCGCACAGGAGCACTGAACAGTACTGTTATGTCATGTTCTACAGCTAAGTTTTTTTTGCTGTACACCTCACGAGACTTGTAAAAAACAACACCAAAAACAAATTAAGGTCCTAACCTTGTGAAAATAATAACACAAAGAGGTCAAACAGGTTCCAATAGTCGTCACCTACCGCACAAACTTCGGTCACTTGGACTTGCTTGGATGGAATGTGGGCCAAATGCTTTTCTAAAACCTGAATTCAGAGGACGAATAAACAATGTCCACCGAACAAATTAAAGTACAAGTTAAGCTGTTACAGAAATGCACCTAGTAAGCACGACAGAACAAAAAATTATAATAAAGATTTTCCTCATTTGCAAATTTGCTTCTCTGAGATGCACATTTGCCCTACTCATGGCGGCACTGGTGGTGCTTCAAATGGAGACGAGGTCCTAGTTGCATGTGTTGGGGCTTGACTTTTATCCATATATACCAAGACAGCCGAGTCTATGTTTTCCACGCCATAGCACAAGCAAACTGTGTTCGAATACATTGTTTTCAATCAGGCTAGCAGCCATTAGTAGAAAAAAATGTATAACAGTAAAATTTGCACAAACAGTAAAGTTCAAGGTAAATTCAAAGCAAATAGTGATTTTGGTCTAATAATTTTGAATTGAATTAAATTAGCATATATCACATATTATAAACAAAATGGGCATATCTGGCGTGACCCAACTAATGTGCACAATACTTTTTAAAAAATTGAAAAAAGGCCTGCGCTAATGCTAATTTTCATGCTCAAAGAAAGCGGAAGCAATTTTGAATAGTAGCAGGATTCACATTTCCACAAAATGCAAGTGATAACCTGTAAAATATGTAACATTTTAAAATTTACTATACTTAGAGCCTATTATCCAGTATAACAAGCTCTAAACTTAAATAATGATGAATAGGTGTGAGGGTAGTATGCTCATGAACCTAGACGTGAAACTCCGCGACAACGCAAATTTCCCATAAATTAATGTTTTCATGGCGTTGCACTCCTTCACTGCAGTGAAACGAACTTAACAAGTAGTTACATGCAAATTAATATACACCTGTGCGTTCATTTCAAATACTCCAAAATTTGCATTAATAGAAACTCGAATCGAAGCGAATTCAAGTACTGGGATATTCAAAGCACTAGAACACTCGCAAAAGCTTGACAAAAATAGAAGGCAGCTGTTGTGACATTACAAAATGGAAGTTTGATAAACTCACCTCGCTTGTTTTGTTCTTAAAGAAATGTCCTATCTCTGAGCTATACAGCCGAAACAATTGTAGAACAATGGGAAACAGAACATTCATTTTATGAAAAAATAACAATTTTTTCAATGGTCAACCTTGACCAACAAAGGCCACAATTTGTGCATAAACATTTATAGTTTCTCCAAGAATGGTGCCAATATAATACAAGAGCATGCACATATTAAATAAAATAGTATCCATTACAAAATTGTGATGCTTTGATACTTGTGTGCATTCCTGAACTACTGTCACATATAATTGCACTAACAGAAATCTCACTGACCTATATTAATGTGAAAACTAGCATACAGTTAAGAACAAAAATGACTGTTGGCAACATACTTTTCATGAAAGCATGAAAGTAAAAAACAGTCACCTCAATCTTCTTAGCTTTCTCTGTCAGCAAACTTTGAAGCTTGCTAATACGAAGCCGTTCTTTCTCTATCATCATCTGCTGCTCTTCCTTCAACTTTGTCATTTCGTCATAGCCATTTTCCAAAAGAGTAGCTTGCACTTCTTTGTCAAGACACTGCTGCAGAAGCATCAAGAAACAATATTTTGGTCTAATGTTATGGCCCCTACATTTCCTTCATGTTTTTATTTTTCAATAGCATAACCTAATCCACGGTTCAAGGCACACTGAATAATGCAGTATATATTATATTATGCATTACTTTAACACTCTTTCACTGCCAATGTGCCAGAAAACTAGAGAGAAGCTCTCAAGAATGTTTAAAGAAGGGTGACCAAATGAAGACCGTTTTGTGACTGCTATGACCACAGTAAATCAAACGCTGCTTTAGGATATTCTGTTAAAATGCACTTCAGTTATGGCAACATATTTTCTAATAGAAAGGCTGAAATCAGCTCCCATATAGTGTTATATCCATTCTCTTAAACAAGCACTTCAAAGAAGCAATTTTAAGTCTTCTTCTTTTTTTTAAAGATTTATTATGCTGTTATCATAATGTGCCTCAGTTTTTAAAGTCATATTGATGAGTCCAAGTGCAGACCTTATTGTACTGGGTCCTATTCAGTCAATACACTTCACAAAGCCCTTATCAGCAATACATATATTCTTATTAAATCCCTTTTTGATTGATGATAAATTGATCGCGTGCATGACAAAACTTGTGAGCTAAAATAACCACATAAATTTATTTACATATGTAACTTTATGTGGGAACCTCTCCCCCCCCCCTTTTTTTTTATTGAAATGATGTTAGAAGAGGTTGGTGCTTTTATGGCAAACACCAGCTGCTCCATTGCACTTCTGTAAGGAGCCTTCAATAGTGCACTGATAATAAAAAAAATAGATATTATACCTTGTAGAGAATGAGTGTTTTTATTTTTAATGAGAAGTGACATATTAAAGTTTTTTTAATGTATCAGCTAATGAGATATCACCCAAATTATACATTTAAAATATTACAACACAGTGAACTATCACTGCAGAAGCATGAAGAAAATAGTTCACTAAACTGAATATTTACTAGAATAAGGGATAACATTGAGCACAATATGAATCAAGTCAAATGTGTGAAATGCAATTTATTTTGAAAAAAAATTTGTAATGATTTATTTGGACTGGTACCACTAAGGCGTGTGAACAGACAAAGCTGTTCAGAAAGTCTACATTTCTGTGCACTGCCTCTGGCATCTTGTTGCTTTGGCACAAGGTTTCGTACATTCTAATATATCCTACAGCCTCGGCTAGAAATACAGGATTTGAACCTGCCTAAACCATTACAACTTCTTTGTCACAATCTTTTTACTCTTGCAGATGAACACTGGCAAAAATTCCCAAATTTTATAGGTCTGCATTGGTACTGAAGTGCACGTCATTTGTTTTTGCCTCTCGCATGGCCACTTTGGCTATGCGGCGTTGCATGCACAAGTGATGTACCGCCGTCAATTAATGGGGGAATTAAGGGCAGCATGCATTGGTTATGCCAGTGCTTCAGAGCGCAAAATTTTATTGAATTCATTTAAAAAATGAGCCTGGGTCCACGGATCAAATTCGTTTAACTGAAATATTGACTATACAGAAGTTCACTTAAATGAAAGATTTTTGCATAGAATGCATAGGAAAACCACCGGGGATTTCCTTAAGGTTTGTTATTCTGAAATACTTGTTAAACCGAAATTTTTAAGAGTGAAAGTTCACTACATATGTATTACTGCCATATTTTAACAGCTGTTATAAGGTACACAGGTTCACACATATCTCGGTAGGATACATACATTGCCCACTCTTTGCAATTATGCCTTTTTAAAACTGCAAATTTCAACTAAATTGGCCCTCATTCGAGGTCTGAATAACAAAATACGGTCAATAAGTATAAAGTTGAGTTTTATTAAGTGTGAGGCTATAAATTACAAAAATAGCCAGTTAATATTTTTCTGTAGGACAAAACTATATCTATATACATGAGAATTTTCTAATTGTGGCCCCATAGAAATGTGCCCATCATATCTGGGAGCCCATCCCACAACCGCATACTGAGCAGTGCAACACCATAGCTGCCCAGTCACAATTATTTATACAAATCTAATGCAATGTAAATGGTCGCATAAATGAAAACATTTATGTTAAAAAGCACAGCTATGATGCTCACTTTTCTACTCGCAAGAACGGAGGGACTAAAGCCATTTGTTTGCATCGCACCAAAGGCACTTGCTGAACTTTCGGGCAGGTTGACTTTGTCTATCGACAATGCCTTATTATGCGTCTCCTGAAAAGAGAAAACCACAGAAAAGAAATATTATATAAGAGATACAGGGTGTCAAAATAAAATGTGTAAGTTATAGCCTTAGTTTCCCCCCACCGAATAAAGTTTGGTTCCGTTTCATTTTGAAACAGGAAGAAAAAAAATCCAATCGCAAAGGTGTTTACTAATATACAAGAATTTTCAATTAAAGGAACAATAAACATAGCATTTAATTTTAGCTTTCTCATAAGTGAATTAAAATTCTCTTAGCAGGCTGAATGCTTTGAATAAAGGAAAAAAGCATGTTTTCAAAAGCGGTACATCATCAAGTGTAGTCTCTGATATCCAAGGCTGCTGTTACAATAAAACAAACTTCAGCGCAAAGAATGCCCTTTCTACGCTGACCTGTGTGCCTGGCACACCAAGGTCCATTTGCAATAATAAAACAAACCAGGTCCGGTTGCCCCACTTTTTGTATTCCGAAAAATTTCAACACATCTTTACTTTAAAATCTCTGCTGCGATACATGCTGATACTTTTCACAAAAATATGCATTAATGCTCATGTTACATGAACTCATGTAGTTAATATTGGCAACATTTCTCTTGAACCATTAACCAATTAAAAATACTTTGGTTCACTCTGGAACAAAATACTAATACAAGATAATGTGTTAAGTTTTTGTTCTGGTCGAAAAGTATACTTTTTTATTCTTTCTTTGTTTTCAGTTTTTATTCCGTTCTGACACACGAAGGATATGAACCTCATGATTTAAAATAGCCCTTCATTAGGCATTCTGTCTGTTTTCATTTAATATCTTGTCAGTATGCCTAGTGCAGCAATGCAGCCACTACTAAGAATACAAAATAAAGAATCAAAAAGTAAAAAGAAGCCAAAATTCTACACAATTAGTGAAACATGACATCACAGAAACTTGATAATCAATTGCACAAATAGGCATAATTTCCAGTGAAATGAACTACACTCACAAATTCACACACATGTTAATTTGTCAAAAGGAAAATGCTACTGCCGATAACTTTTTATTTTCAATATAAAGCCCACATAGACTTAAATTCTGCATCTCCATATGCATATAGTTTTGTCACACTGTTCTTAAGAACTAGACCGTTGAACAGTGCATATGTTTAAACTCACCTTCTGAAAGTCCTGAAAATCCTTCTGAACAGTTTCTAGCCGGGCTGTTATCTCAGCATGAGCCTTCTCCAGATTTCCATGTTCTTCTTGGAGACTTTGGTATAGCTCTGTAGTCAATTATCCAAATACAGTAAATCTTTCTGAGCACTTAATATAGAAGCATGTGTCAAAACTTCACCTTTTGACAAACAAAAAAATAAACCGACTTTTAGGCAAAATAAATATTAAGTTATGTGCACTCATGCACCAAATTTAATTTTGTATATTTACAGCACTCTAAGAGATGTTAGCTTCACATATGTTTGCACACGTACTAAGTACAGTAGATTGCACACACCAAAATGAGCCATTTCACCTTTTACGGGAGTCACTTACCTATTCTTTCTGATAGCTCTTTTTCAAGAGCCACTTTTTCATCGTTGTCAGACTTGATAATTGCTTCCAGCTGAGTAATCTGCAACTTGAGAGCCCCAGCCTCTTCAAGCCACTTATTTTCATCCACATCACTTCCTTCAATGCTGAAAAATATAAACATCGCTGCATCCAACACTATTTATAATAAGCACACTGCACCATCTACAGAAAGAATATTATCACCATTATTTATTTATTTATTTATTTCATAATACTGTCAGCCCTCTCTTGAGGGCTCTTACAGAGAGGGTACAACCAAATACAAACCAACCAATATACATCTATGTCAGGTAGTAACGCAATCAATTAATACATGTGTAACATTTTTCAAATAGGCAAACACTGCCTACATTTACAGCGATGGCCGGCTACACATTACAAGGCTTAAACACAGCTGGGAGAAAGAAAACAAAGAAACTCAAGCCAAGGAAACATGCAGGCTCATCATCTGGCAGCTCCATCGCTCAAATACACGTCCGAAAATTTTTCGAATTGGCAAAGATCACTTGCATTTACTACAATGCCTGGCAACGCATTCCAAAGCTCAATCACAGCTGGAAAGAAAAGAATAACGAAACACATCACTCCAACAAGAGTACAGTACTAAAATACAGTCGTGATTAACCCGACTGCTTTGTTTCCCTGGCACCTTTAAGTACAAATCTTTGTTAATTTTTAGTTGTCCTTGCAGTATCCTGAAAAAAGCTTTCAACCGGTTCTTTTGTCTTAGTGCCTAAAGTGATTTCAGTTCACAGGACTCCAACATCTGCGTGACAAAATCTAACCGGCGATAATTTGTGCATATGAAGCAGACAGCGCGGCGTTGAACTTTTTCTAATTTTGTTTTCAGGCTGTCTTGATGAGGACTCTACAGGACTGAGGCATATTCTAGTAGTGGTCACATGAAAACTGCAAACAGTGAGTAAAGATCATCATGGCTGCGCTGGTGGGTCCCTGAAATGAATTTAACTGTTGTGAAGCAATGATTAATTTTGCAGAAGAAGCCTTGTTAAAATTAACAATCAACAATAGGTGCTACACATAAACCTTGAAGGAAAGAAGAGTAAATTTTTTTAGACACAATATTAATTAGAACTGAAAGACAATTATGCCAAGAAAAGTATAGAGAATGTTATTAAAAATAATTGATGTAATTGTGAAGAAAAAAACTGTATTAAAATATAACTTGCTGTGAGCGGAGACTGAACCTGTGACCTTTGAATAACGCGTCCAATGCTCTACCAATTGAGCTACCACGGGGACTATCTCCCTGTCCACTTTATGGTGTATGTGCATTTAAACGTGGAAGCGTCAGTCAGCACTGCCTGTTGTCGTTGAAGTGAGTTTGGGACCTTGCAATTCATAAATTATTTTAAAATATCACATCCTATGTGATCGAAGTGAAATGATTCATTTTCTCTCACTCTTGCCCAATCTGGCATGTGAATTGGCCACAGTGTCACTGAAGCGGTGACTAAATATAAAATGCTTACAATGAGCAGTTCAATGAATGCGACTATGTATGTTTTCCATACCACATGACCAGTAATCTGGCAACATGCAGGTTCAACTCTGAGATCAGCATGTAAATTACTCAAAAGTACAACCTACAGTATTACTCACAATATCTCACAAAAGAGTCTTGAAAAAATTGTTTTTTGATATTAATTGATTCTTTATTGATTTGATATTAATTGAAGCTTTGATTTCTCAAGTTCAATAGTAATCATATTTACTTAATTATGATATATTAAAGTGAACATTATCTGACTAAAAGCTGGTATGTATAAATAAAGAAGTACTTAAAATTTTTATTTTTTTACCTGTTTAGAAGCTGTTCATTAGCAGTTCTCAAGATTTCATTCTCCTGTTGAAGATCAGCAAGCCGCTGTTCAAGCTGATCAGAAAAAAAAAGCAGTTTCAAATGAACTCCCTCATGTCTTATTAATTTTAATTAAACTGGGTATCTTTCATGGTATGCATAAGCTTTTCAGGCTAAATCAACACCATGAATGAAAATGATATATACAGGATTGCACAAATCGTATAGTAACTATTCAGTAACCAGCATGAGACAATATCTTGAACATTCTAGCGATCTTTTACTATCTTGCAATCTTGAAGTAAAAACTGAAAAATTCTCAATAGTGCATGCATGCATGGACAACTGCAGGTAATCTTGTCATTTTCTTAAACATGCATTGCCCAAGAGCCCATTCAATCAACATGGAATCAGTAGTCTAATGTCCTGGGGGCATTATACAGACACTACCTTCATTTATGATAGAGCTATATTTTAAAAGCATTATATCACTGTCTATATATGAGAAACATCTGATTAATGAGAAAGAATCCATCTTGCCCCGTTCCGACCTCCTATTATGAATAGAAAGCAAGTAAAAAAAAAAGTTCCTGATAGTATTAGGAGCCTGAGTAATAAGAGCCCAACTGCATTATTCGCTAGAAGGCATGAATCAAAATGCTTACCTCTGCAATTGTCTTTTGCACAGCCTCACAAGCATTCAATTTCTCTTCCAGCTGAAGACTTTTCGCTTGCTCTGTTCTCAGTTGGGATGCCAGTTGATCTACCTCACCCATCAAAATGTTGTTGTGAGCACTCACTCTCTCCATTTTCTAGGAGCAAAAACAATAATGCATACAACTTACTAGAAGAAGAATTCGGGTGTCTGCAGCGTCTGCTCAAACGTAAGATCTTTGCAGTATACTAATGGACCCCTGACACCAAAATTGAAATCTTTAGATTTTGTGTCGTTTGACTGTCTGGTAAACGTGGACACTTCTTGCCAATTGTATTAATGATGAACATTACCATTATGATATTTTAATTTGGTTTTAAAGGAAACATGAGTGCTAACCTGAGTTGGCAGCCCCTTGAGGCATCGTCAATAGTATGATGTAGATGGAGGCTCTGTATGATGTACCCCAAAGAAAGCGAGCATTGTCGAAGTCACACATGATTCATGGGGCCCACACTATACCATGACTGGCACCCGACACGAGCTACTCTTCCTCGCCCCTCTCGTTCTGTTGTCGGGCTGCTTTTAAAGTGGCATTGCTTATTTACGCCAGGAATGGTTTTCTTCTTCCTGAGGGGACATGCTCTTAACAGGCTTAAATCATATTGAAGCACCAACATCATTTCATTCTTTACCACGTATAGGGCCCCAACTAGAATACTGCACTGTCAACATCACGAAAGCTTCAGCTAATGTGGTCCTAAGCGCTCCTTGCTTGGGGCATTAGTTTCTTACGCTGTAAGGCAGAAGTGTGTGAATATTAGAAAATTCTGAATAATGAATCGAATAATGCGTATTAAAAATACCGAATATTTTTCTAATACTTTCTGAATAATCAGCACTGACAGAAAAACCCTAAAGGCATAATACGTTGGATGAGCAAGAAATCATTTTTCTTGTTTTAATGAGTGACTTACCAATATGCATGAAGTTCAAGTTTTTATGGGACTATCGCAGCTTTACTCATCACCAGATGAAACACTTTTTGCTTTTAGGTCCAGCGTCACCAGTACAAATGTGTCCTCAATGCACTACTACTACGATGAGACTCATGACGTTTATTCATGAAATATTATTTCACTTTATGTCTTACTGTTACTAACAACCTGATGACAAATACCACCTAGAATACTGAAATGACTACTGTATCATTATTCAAACACTTAAAAAATACCTCATAGGGTCTAGTTCCTACAGTATACGAGCTTACCTCAGTTTGAAAATAGTTGCCTTACCATTTGAAAACTATTTGAATAGCATTAGATTTATATTCATATTCGAATTGGTATTATCCCTATTTGATTCATAGTATTCGACTCGGTTCTACATTTCACTATTCACACTCCCTTAAATTTAGGCAGCCAATTCAAAGTGATGCTAGAACTGGTCACAATTAACGATGCTAGCATTAATAACATAATATGTTAGAGCATGTACCATTCAATTTTAGCCTTACCAGACACAAAGTTACAAGTTAGAGTAAAAAAGTGACAAGCAAAAGTCTGCAGTCAGGGGTTCTTTAAACTTTATGCGAATGCAGCAAATCAAAAGTGCAAAATCTATGAGGTTCTGCCAGAGCCTTACATATACACACAAATAAAAAGATGTCACAAAATCTTAAGCCAGTTTCAAGTCCCCGCTAGGAATCTCAAGAACAAGTAAGAACTTGAACAAGTACACCAGAACTCCTTAGGCCTAAAGTAAAAAGTGCACCAACAGAAATTTTTAAAAATAATAAAACAAAAACTCACACTCATGTTATATGTGCTGAAATTCAGAATCACATTAAACAGTGCCATTTTGCAGCAGGCGACACAAAGGCTGCGAAGGCATCGCTGCTGTGCTCTGAATAATTGATTGCAACTGAAACAAAATATGTGCATTAAAATATAGAAAAAAGTAAAAATAACATTAAATGCCAAATAATATCGTCAATGTAAATGTGCATAGAGATAAAAATAAGGACAGAAGGCATGGGCAGTAAAAGTAATAATTATTAAGGCTAAGATTATGAAAACTACCAAAAGTTTATGCAGAACTCTTTCATCCATAATCTTCTTTAGCTCAAACTGGTGGTAGCTGTGCCATGCACTAAGAGTCAAGTTCCATTCTCAACACAATTCTGTATAAATATTTCTGCATATATAAAAGAAATTGTGTTTTGATACAAGTTCAGGCAAGCCCCACAATAAAACTTGCTCTAGTTATCATCCTTATATCTTTAGGTATGGCCTTTAGCCTTCCAGTTGAAAAAAAAAAGTGGTAGAATGATTTTCTGGCGGTTCTAGCCAAATGGCAGTATAATCTGGCTACCATTTACACAAAAAGCTTAATACCCTATAAAAAAAGTATGAGAAAATGTTTCTAACATTCTTAAAATGGTTTACTGCCATAGTAGAGGGAAACATTTGCCAAAAAATTTAAATGCCCATGAAGTTCTGTTCAGCATCATGCTTATCATTAGTATAATAGCGAGGTGGCTACTGTATCCATGAGCTTAACGTCATGTGCAAATTGGGAGTTGTATAATTGTAAATAGAAAGGGAATAGTAAAAAAGGAAGCTTTAACAGTGTAAATAATGCCTACAATAACATATGAGTGCTGATATCTTCAAGAGGTACAAATACCATGGCTGTCTACTTGAGCTACTGCTTGAGCATGAGTAAAGCTGCATAAAAGCATAGATCATAAAAAGAGCGTTTGCTTTTTAGCAATGACTAACAACTTCACTTTATTTGCTTACATGCACATATAGTTGATTGATTGATAAGTGGGGTTTAACGTCCCAAAACCACCATATGATTATGAGAGAGGCCGTAGTGGAGGGCTCCAGAAATTTCGACCACCTGGGGTTCTTTAACGTGCACCCAAATCTGAGCACACGGGCCTACAACATTTCCGCCTTCATCGGAAATGCAGCCGTCGCAGCCGGGATTCGATCCCGTGACCTGCGGGTCAGCAGCTGAGTATCTTGGCCACTAGACCACCGCGGCGGGGCACATGCACATATAGTATCACAACACAAATAAAGTGAAAAAGTAAAAACACAGAAGAATGCAAACTGAATATAGAATATATTTCAAGTAAAAAATAAATAATAGATTATCAGACTCTGCACAGGAAGTGTCATTCCTTTTCAAACATGGTGGTGATGGACAGTGTAGTTCAGCATTTGTCACCCATTGACAGGATCGGAGTGTCGATATTGCACTTTAGTTAGCTGCATCTATGAGCATGAAAATCAGACAAATTTAATAAAAATTCGGCAGATTCCACGTACCTCAGAATCAACGTTATGCGAAGCATGCAGAGGAAAGGTGACCGTGTTGCAACTTTTTTATTGAGCGACACGTAATGAAATGACGCTAAATATATGTACAAGTGTTGTGCGCACAGACATATGTTCAAGAGTTGCAGATGTTCATACAACCAATTGTTTGCACTTGCGCAACGATGCCAACTGGAACATGCACATTAGCAACACCGGAAGCTGATATGGAACGCTTATGCTCCCGAAGATGCTCGCCCTGGACACTGCTACATAAATCAACTTCAGCGCATGGCACCTAACCAAAATTTACGTTAACCTGACGTGACGGCCGTATCAAAGAAGTGCATATGTAATGTTTAGAAAATTGGGTAGGTAGCACTGCAACCACTATTGAGGTTTCACGAAGATTAGCGTCTATTTTAGCAGTACTTCCGAGACCTGTCGTAGCTCTGTGTTAGAATGCTTGACTACCGCGCAGAATGCTTGGGTTCAATTCCTGCTGGGACCCTGAAATTTATTATTTGCATTCGTCGGGGGGTCAACGCTGCCCATGTCAGGTTTTTCTTAACACTGCGATTTATTCTATGCCTTCGTTGGATCGACGCTACCGATGTCGGGTATTCCTTAACACTGACGCGTTAATATTGCCCCTGTGGGTTCTCGTCGTTCCTGGGTAGATACTAAGTGTCAGTCACATGTGGCACATACTCGCATACCAGGGGCGCATAACCGCCCGTAGGTATGTGCCACTGTCTGGTGGGAAGTGTTTGACAACGTATCCGACGGGATTATGACATTATTCATGTCTTCACCAGCCCGTTATATTCGTCAAACCATCTTACTCTTCCATGCTAATTTTGGTTCACTTGCCCCCCGCCCGCCCATTTGTAGCACAAAACCATGAGGACTTCAGAAAAATCCACATGGATTACACGACACGTGTATTGTCATTCACAGCGAATGAATTAAAAGTGAATGTCATTGCGATCTTGCATTCTGGGTCTACACGGCTGTGTGAAATGACGTTCTCAGTTGATGTCAATGTTTGCCGGCAGGCTGCTGTGATACCAAGAAGTTACAAATTGTGAATTTAATTTGCATAACATTAACTAGCTAGTTCAAATTATACTGATTGTGATAAAACAGCATCTATAGAAATAAGTCTTCATACATATCCAAAACAATACTAACTTAAAGCCACTCACAACTTGCAGTCGGCAATATTTGTAACCGTGACAGCATTCATAAATTTGTGACCATGATGAATGATCATCAGTGCAAACGAATGTTAATTGCTCTCCAGTGGCTTTGAGTGAACCATCAGAACCGACTGAAGCACCTCAAGCTTGCTATTGAAAAAAGATCACAGGCGATAAGAAATTTGGAGCTGCGCCTATGCACCGATTTGTTTCGTTTGGCTGCTCTTTGGGCTTCGACTTCATCAGCAATTAACAGAGTACTGTGGTGCTTCCCAAGAAAGAGAAATTTGTTTGAATACACTCTCCCTAAACTGGTGTCCAACGCGCGAGTGCGTATTCAGCTACTAGCGGATGTACACGTACATGCTGCACCAAAACAACAGCGAGCATGTATAAACATGGCTGACAGGAGGCGCTTCAGCTTCAAGTTAGAGCCTGGGAGAGAGAATATATATAGCTGCATAAATTGTTTCTATTATGATGTTGCCTGCTTAAAAGTTACCAAAAAGTTAACAACACCCTAATAAACATCTCAACATCGTTTGCACTTGCTTTAGAATGTCGATTTTGTAATTTCTTGTGAAGTGCCTGTTGACGAGAGTACAAATGTCATGCTTCCATAAGTTCAGTGAACACATTCGGCGGGTGAATGTCATTAGGTGTGAATGTCACTCACACTGCCCATGTGGCAGCAGCAAATATGACATTATTGCCTAATGTCATTCACAGTGAATGACATTACAGGTGCTTTAGTTTAGGTCATCTTAGTATCTGTAACACATATATAAAATGCAACTTGTAGGAAGTACATACACTTGAGTTATGATGCATACTGTTACGTCAAACTTCCAGCTATATAGAAAAATGCTTGAGCAGCCCAATAATGTCAAAGGAATCCAAATAAAAAAAACCATTGCATGAAATGCTACTTCATCTAAAACAAGTTACATTAGCTCCCATGAGGCTCTGCCAGAGGTTCAGATCAGCATATTTGAAGGAGGCAACCCTGCTACATAACAAGCAAATGATAATTCTTTGGCATAATCATTTATGCCAATGTTCACAATAAAGGAAAGCTGCAAAGGCTGGCCACAAACAGAAACAGTAATTGTGAATGCGGTTGAAGTGCCCATGCAAGTTGGCCAATAACATTTCCCTGGAGTCGCAAGTACCACCTTCACACATGATGTAGCTGATAATACTTTTGTGCAACTTTTTTTGCAAACAAATTGAAGATACTGAAATTTTCAAAATCTAAGAGAAACACATAAGGTACGGCGACTACGATCTGCCCAGCCACAGAAAGTGTCACTTCATTAATCGCTTAAGAGTGTATAAAGCAATAATTTCAATCATGTAAATAATTTTTAGATAATTAAAGTATGAGTGTGAATGGAATCGAATATTTTTCTAATAATTTTTGAATATTCTTAGAATATTTTTCAAATACTTTGAAGTGAAATTGTTGGAAAAAAAAGTTAGAGAGGATTCCTAAGCATATTCTTATGAGATAGCAACCTTAAAGTGTTTCTATGATGATGATACACTCACAGAGTGGTGTTTCATACTTGTCTTATCAAGAAAAAGGCAATGCAGAAGCTGAATCCTACTTATGTACATGATTTGATGCAACCAAAAAGTTACTGACAACACTTTACGGGTCAAAAGCAAAAATGCTATTTTCTCAGCCTCTTCTCCTCTTTCAACTTAAATGAAAGCCCACCTGATGTGGTGGACAAGGTGTGCTTTCGAGTCCGGAGCTCCAAATCGGCCTTCTAGACATCAATATAGAAGAGCTTCTGAAATTTCGAATGCCAAAAATTTTCAGCCTCCAATATTTGAGACTTTCTGCCCAAATTTCAAGTCTAAAACAGCATTGAGTCAACCCCTACCTTTGTCTCATCCATCATCTCTATGTTGAAACCTGTATTTTTTTTAGTCAATACATTTGCGTCAATAACAGAGACTTTGATGGTAACTTTGCCACAATACGATATGTGATGAGGTGGAGCATATTAAAAATCTGAAGGGGCCACTGTCAATTAGTTGTTCACTGTATTTGTTTTCGGGAAGTTTGAATAGTTCGAATAGTAATACTCCAGTGCAAATCGAATTGAATAAGAAATACTACTGAAAAAATATTCAAAATTATAAGTATTCACTGACCCCTAAATTAAGGGCTTATATTTAAAACTGGTTAGGCAGACAGTTCAGCCAGAAAACACTTACCTTGTTAAGAGCTTCAAGCTCAGATTTGAAGGTCGATTCTCTGAGAGCATAGTGTTCTGCATCTCGCCGTAAACTCAAGATATCCACATTTCCCTGGATGTAGCGAACTTGGCCCTTATTCACCTAAGTGTACATTTTGAAAACGCTACTCATGAACAAAGCAGAAAACTGTGAACTAGATACCTGAAGCCAAAAATAACGAGTCTTAAAGACAACTTTAACGAGAACTAACAGACAATCAGACCAATGAAAGTATAGGGAATGCTATTTACAGCAATTGTGATATAAATGTGAAATTTCCCTTATTTTGTTGAAGTTTCATTACTAATTGGCCTATCATGTATAAAAGTAATTATAGATGCTATGCATGGGTAAGTATTTGAGCACTTCAAATATTCAAAGGAATATTACAGCACTCAAATATACTTTGACATAAATTGAAGTTTTTTGAAAGATCGAAGTATTCAAAACAAATGAATACAGGGCTACCACATCTACAGGGCTGTCCACATCTAAGGTTAATACCTTATTAGTATTCAAGGCCTCATAGAAGCTTATGCTTCACAGAGAATTCTGGAAATCATTATTGTGTTTATCGACACTATGACTGGACATCATAGAGTGGAGATTTTTCTATGAAGAAGCACAAGTGTTTTAGTTTTAACAACTAGAATACCAATAATGTGTTCACCTTAGATGTCAACCATGTACATTTGACTCCATGTAATACACTGAAAAGGTGATTTCATTGCACGTGGGTCTGCCATGAAAGCACATAGCCAGAGGGCAATCGCCCTGTATCAAAGGAAGATTTCAAGGTTAAGGCACATAATACCTGCACCTAGATAACTTTTTTTTTTTTTCATTTTAAAAGCATGTCATATGGTCTTATAAGTGCTAAGTATAGCAAATTTTAAAACTTAATGTACTTTACCAATTATAACTTTCACCCTACTATTATTTAAAACTTGCCACTACTCAAAGCTGCTTCCACTTAACTTTAAACCCAATAAAGTGACATTCACACCAACCTAAAGCTAATTCTCAAAAGCGTGAGCAAGTTAGTTTGGTCAGAGTAAAAATGATAATATTTCTTTATATTGTGTACTATATAAAATTCAAACTATTTAATTTTAAATTATTCAACCAAGCCATTACTCGCTTTTAATTAGAATTCAGTATTTACCCTTTCTTAGACAAAACCAATTGCATCACTTGCAGAAATCACTTTATAGAATTGGAAAAATTGCAGCTACACAGAGAAAAAGCATACAAGTTCATCACGCCCTAAGCTGGTGCATTTTAAATTTTGTTACGTTCTATGAAAATATTAAATCTTCTCTACTTTATTTCTCTAAATCTAAATAAATGACCCTTCAAATAACAATAAAACCAGTTTAGTTGCATTCCAGTCACTTGCCTGCTCCTTCATCTCAGATAATTCTGTCTGAAGTTCCACTTCCCTAAAGCGTGCCTGCTCAGCCACTTCAGCCAACTGTAAGCGCTGAGATTCCACAACTGCTTCACTGCATCAGCCAGGAAAATCACAGGCCATGGTGCAGGTACAAAAAAAAAAAAAACAACAGTAAGAAATACTTATTATCCCTATACTCTCTTTTTCCTACAATTTATCTTAAAAGTAGCTTGAGCTGTTATCACTAGCGGATACTTGCAGGAATTTTAATATAATGCAGAAACTGAGACAAAGTGAGCTTGATATCATGATGATCAACAAGGATCAAATTGAGTAATTAAATAAAGCTAAGTTTGGCTATTTTAAAAACAAACCAATATTGTCACAAAGTTTGCACTTACAGTTTCTCAATTTCTTCTTTTGCTTCCCTGACAAGGCTGACAACATATGGGGGCGCATGGACTAAATCAGAAGCTCCCATTTTCCTGAAAAGTTTTCAAAAAGTGTTGTAGCCGCTATAAGCACTATACGGCAGGGAAGTTCCTACTGATGGTCTAAGCATGCAATTTTGGCAGATACTTAAGGACAGGTATCAATTATCTGGTGAGCCACACTTTGAAATTTTCAATCTATAAGTCTCTTAAGTTCTGAAACACATAATTATTTTATTTTTTCAACAGTAGCTTGAATATTTCCTTACCCATATATGTACTTGAATCAACATAATCAGATTTTTACTTACTTCGGCAAAGATGCAGCTGTAAATGAAGATTCATTTCCAAATAGACGAGGCTTCTGAATGGGACGGCGTAAACCCTGAAGGAAGGGAAAAAAGAACAAAATTGCACAATGAGAGCTAAGGCAGTTGTAAATCTACCACATTGGCCTAAAGCATGCAAATTGAATGAAAATAAATGCATGTGCAAGTTAGCGTATTATGTTGTTTTTCTGACAATGATTAGGCATTCAGCAAAGAAAAAGAGATCCAAATGTACATTGATGCCTTCAATGATGGCAGTAATGTATGTCATAATCTGGTGGCGTATTCTCCCACATTTTCTTTTCGCGCGTTGTCTCGTTTATCAAGCGTAATCTTGCAGTAAGAGTGGTGATTTTAGAATTGTGAAATTGTGCTTTACTAAAACACGAAAAATAGTTGTTCTCTTTAGTGTAATTTTAAACAGAAGCTAAGCTAAAGTAGCAACTTTGCTCTGAACTGTATAATGCCCTGTTTATTGTACCTGCAAAATGCTGATATGCCATATACGCTACAATAAAAAATGTGCATATATAAGCAAACTTCGAAAGAAAAAGTAATTACTTATTTTGTAATTAAAGACGTGCGTACAACTTTCAAGTGCCTACATCCATTTGCAATCATATGTATGCTAGTAGTACATAAATTCATTATCACTAGATAAAGTAAAGACAAATGTTTAGCCATACTTGTTGTCACTCTTTTGATATATAGCCAAACACATAGCTAATGCAATTAAGAATCAAGGCTTAGCATCTATCATGACAGAAGAATACCTTAGTTGTCCCATATACTATTGCACACAGGTTGAAAGTGTTTCACTCTTCTATATTGCATAAATAACAAGATGTAATTAAAGATGCCAATGACTCACAGAGTTTACCCGAGGCTGCACCTTAGAATAAGTGCTTTGAAATTGGGTAGCTGTAGAAATAAGCTGCCTGCTGACTTGGAGCTGAAAACAAAAAAGTGAGACATTATAAAATGAAGACTCACCTACGCTTCTGTCACCACAAACACAGTGAATCAAGTTTTTTACTACTTCATTTAAATTAAATATATTGTAACGCGGACTGAAAGAGCACACAATAATCTACGCACACAATAATCCAGCGGCGGCCGGTGGTAGACTTGGAGAAAGGGCTCAGTAAATCTATGCCGACTTTTTCGAATGCTGATGTCGGTGGCTTAACTGGCTGCAGTGGGCCGGCCAATGGTGTGGTAGATTGTTTGTGGCGTTGGCAGACATCACAACTTGTGACGTAGTGCTTGGTGGTCTTCCATCTCCGACTGTGGATGCTGATGATGATGATTTCGACAACTACCTGGCCGCAATCTCATACAACTTCCCAAATTTGGACGCCTTCCGTCACGAGCAACAGCGTGACCCTTCGCTAAAACCAATGATTGATGTGGCTCGTAGCTCTAAAAGCGGCACGCCATTCGTGATTCATGACGCCCTACTATACCGCAAGAATTACTCCAGCCATAGTTCCACACTACTCCTCGTCGTGCCAGAATGCCTGCATCTTGCGGTATTCCAAGCCATGCACGATGAAATCAAGTCTGGGCACCTTGGATTTGCCCGAACGCTTCACCGTATCCGACAACGTTTTTACTGGCCTCGGCTCTGGAAGACCACCAAGCACTACTTCGCAAGTTGTGATGTCTGCCAACGCCACAAACAACCTACCACACCATTGGCGGGCCCACTGCAGCCGGTTAAGCCACCGACATCACCATTCGAAAAAGTCGGCATAGATTTACTGGGCCCTTTCCCCAAGTCTACCACCGGCCGCCGCTGGATTATTGTGTGCGTAGATTACCTGATGCGGTATAGTGAAACGATGGTGGTTGCTTCAGCCACATCATCTGATGTGTCATGGTTTCTTCTACACTCGATCATACTCCATCACAGGGCGCCTCGTGTGGTGATAAGTGATCGCGGCTGGCAGTTTACCGCTGACGTTGTCGAAGAGTTGCTACGGCTTTGTGGGTGTCAGTGTCGCCATTCCATGCCATACCACCCTCGAACCAACGGCCTCACTGAGCGCACCAATCGTACCATCATCAACATGCTTTCAATGTACGTCGCAGCGGATCACAAGAACTGGGATGCCGTATTACCTTTTGTTACATACGCCTTTAATACCGCGAAACACGAAGTCACGGATTATACGCCTTTCTTTCTTTTCTATGCTCGTCATCCCCAAAGTTTCCTTGACAGCATACTTCCTTTTTCGACGAACGAAAATACCAGTGTCGCGCAGAGTTTGTGTCGTGCCGAAGAAACTCGTCGACTTGCTCGGCTCCGAACTCTTTCCGCCCACGCTCGCGCGAAAGACCGTTACGATGCAAAACACCCGCCCGTGACTTTCGCTACAGGTGATTTGGTCTGGCTTTGGACGCCTGTTCGAAAGAAAGGACTTTGCCAGAAGTTTGTTTCTAAGTACTCAGGACCATTCGTCATTACTCAGTGCCTAAGTGACATCACTTACGTTGTTGCGAAAGTGACAGCTCAGAGCCGGCGTTCGCGCAAGACGCAAATTGTGCACATTGCCCGATTAAAGCCCTACAACAACCGATCGCTTCTGCTCGCTCGGTGAGCTTCGTCTGGCCCGGAGGAAAACATAACGCGGACTGAAAGAGCAAGGAAGAAGAAGAGATCGGACGCTCTCGAGCGATGGTGATTCGGCAGTGACAATAGAGCGCTGACATTTTTCGGTGTAAATAAACCCATCACATCCGTAACAATATTAATTAAGCTAGATATTATAAAGCATATCTCATCTTTTAATCAGATCTTTTATTACAGAATTATACTTCGCATGTTGGTAATTACTAGTACTGTCCACACATAAAATTAGCAGTAAGCCTTCAAGTTTTAGTAAACGCAAATTACTGAATATATCCCTAAAATATGAAGGCATTTTGAGCCAACATACATTTTTCTGAATTATCTTCTAGAAGATTAGTAAGAGTCGCAAAGAAGCTCATTGCTGGCATAGTTACTTCTATAAATTTTTTTTTAAATATTTCCCGGCCACAATTGATTAGCCCTATCAAAGCACATTCATTATTAACAAACTTCTAAATCTATTAATGTGCTCGGAAACAAAATTTTCTGCCACACATAAACAGATAAGCAAACATCTTCGGAATGAAAGCATTGTTACACAGTAAACAATAAAAATTTGCATTTACATTGGTTACAGTCCGTATGCATAGTTTGTTTTTTATCTTTTTTTGTTTCATCTGCATAACTGTACAAAGCCAACCATATGCAGACAAACAGTCGACTCCTACTACATAATTTTAGTTCAGTAGAAAGTCTTGGCAAGAAACCATATGGTAAGAAAACACATACAATTTGAATGTGATGACATGCCATATTGATGAATTTCTCGTTCACCAGTGCAATTTCATGCGAGCAGCAGTTACCAGAAGCCTAAAAGTACAAGGAATTTCACAGACAGTGCTAGACAAAAACTATTAGGAACGTTCTGAAATGACTTGAATGATTTCTAGTCATCCTGCTATATCATGAAACATTAAATAAACCTTTATGACAATAGGTTTTAAGACAAATCCACTTCAAGTGTATATTGAATATACTTGCCTTCCACCATGAGCACTTTCTCTATCCTATATGATTTACTAGTTTAATATATCTCGAAATTCTCCGTAAAAATTGAAGCCAGTTCATTTAGATAACTGTTTTAAGCAAAATATAATTCACAAATAGCATAAATATTACCACCCAAGAAGTGGGAAAAAAATTATTGAAACAACATTATAATTATGATAGGCACATCCTGTCCCCATCCTGTAAATACATCTTTATATGCAGCACAAAGACCTTATGCCACTCTCTATGTAAATATGTGTAGCAAGTGCTCATGTACAAACATTCCTTGTTGCATACACATGCCTCGAAAAAACAGAGTGACAGACTAATTGAATTACATTATTGTGTGGCACGAGACGGGCGCACAAAACAAGTCTGTCTCCTCTGTCTTACAAGCCCTGTTTGCTCTACACATTCTGTAATGCATCTTAAAGTTTCAATCCAATAGTAATTAGCCAGCTTCTTTTAGAAATCACATAACTTGCAAGTGCATGCAACACTCGCCATAGTATACAGTACAAAGTGATGTCTTTATGTTAAATTGTTACACTTGCAATAGGATGGAAATCCCACGAGGAGCTATGGTCAAGTGATCAAGTATGTGCCATGGGAATGAATCGACTGAAGTTTGAATCTCACTGTGGGATGCTGCTTTAACATCAGGTATGATTATACAGTTTTGTAGGTCGTCATAGCCATTTTTATGGTATGCATCAATTGCAATTATCAAGCTGACCTGGAAACAGAAAGGTGTACAAATAGTTCTGATTAACTTATTCAGGAAGCTTTTTATATATCACTAATGTGGCATTTATGTAGCAACAGGATCTTTTCAAGAACGATACAGCTGAAACAAAAGTTAAACTTCCTTAAAGGGCCCCTGCAACACTTTTCCAACTAATCATTGAATGGTTTCACTCAAGGAGTTTACTGCCTCACTAATTGACTGCTGAAAAACATATTTTAGAATATAGGAATTACGAGCCAAGTTACAAGAATTTGTCGCACACTTCAAGTGCTTTCTCTCTCCTTTTGTACCAGCGAGTGCGCTTAAAGTTATGCAGGAGGGGAGATGACCAGAAGGCAAGAAGATACACAAGTTCAGCAGTTCGCATCGTCACCTTTAGCACTTTTTAAATTTTTCTTTGAACACGCAGCTTACATTCAGAGTGATCCCAAGTGAGAGCACGAGCACATCCTGGCGTCCCACGGTGGTGGCCGCGGTAACTGTGCAGCTCATGATGCTCAAATTAACCAATTGCTGTGGACTTTGGGTTTGTGGCTCGGTCATTTGGGCTTATGGCATCTTTTGTCAAGAGAAAAGTGAGCGATTTCTAGCCGACTTTGAAAATTAACAGCATATTCCAGGCTGTGTGCTGAGCTATAATGTTTCACATATTCTCAGGAGCCTTGATTGCTGGTTGGCAGAAATTTCTGACCATGCTGAAAAAACGTTGCAGGACTCTTTTAAGATGTCTCACTTATCCTTTATGAACATAGATATTTTAGGCATTCACTAGCATTTTCTTGTGTTTCACAGGTGTAATTATGTACCGCTAAAAACCATGCTCACCTTGCCCTTTAGTTGCATGTTTTGTTTCTCAAGAACCCTAACTTTGTTGTCCAAGTCTTCAACTTTCTGCTCCATTTCTACCATCTGACGTCGGGGCCCTGTTGAAACAGCAGAAAAGGAAAATTTTCAAGTTATCATACTAAATGTCACTTAGTTCATTGATATGGACAATTGTGCATACTCTCTAAGCTTAATTCATAATGTTTGACTGCTTCCCATAAAGCTATTTATGTGGAAAAACTACATGAAAAGAATAAACTGAAGTGGTTGCACAGTAGCAGGATAAGCTCTTAGTGGACTAAGCTTTTCATATCTCAAGCTTTTCTATGAGCTAAAGGGAGTGGAAGCATGAACAACATCTTTCGTGTCACTGTACAAGCTACATAAACAGTAACATGCCCCTCTGAGGGGGCTATTCACGCCCTTTTTGGTATCTTCTTTGAAGCCCAGGAGAGTTAGGAATACCCTTCTCTTCATAGTCCAACTTTACGAAGTGTGAAACAAAGACTGCAATGTACAAACATTTTAAATTGCAAATCCCACTTGGTGTCAAAATAAAAGATCAATGCTTGAGAATGACTAAAATGTCAATATTATCAATGGCAGGGCTCTACTAATCGAGATATTAAGGTAAACTTAAGACACTACATGCATCACAAATAGGACATTTTCAAATGGTCTCAATGATGTCAAGGGGCCTGAGTACAATTATAATAATCAAACCAGACGCGATAAAGAAAGAACCTCCCTTGCATTACAAAACATAATGAAATTCTGCCTGCCTATTTCTGTTTGATTCATGAAAAAAAGAACTGCTTGGAGTTGCTATAGAGAATGACGCAGTAAATACGGGCAACACTGGGCCTGGCAACTACGTCAGGAGGCCCATTTTCAGGCAGGTGATTTCAAGTGCGTTAATGCCGTGCAGACCGCTAAAACATGATTTTATGACAAAATAAGCATTTTGTTGGCACGAAAGTAGCCCCACACAATTTCTATATAGCTATTTCAGCAATCAATGTTAAATTTATGTTTGCTTAGGGTACCTTTAAGTCATGCATAGTGTGGCCTAAAAACATTGAGCAAAGGTTATACATGACTTTCTGGCATGTCAGCAATATTGCACTCTCAGTCCTTTGCCTTAAAGAAAGCACAGCCACCTATTAGAGACAGCTGCTCAAGATACCTAAAGCAGTGCAATTACAAAGCACAGATGCAAAAAAAAAAAAACTATTTATTTGCCACAATTTTATTTAGTTTCTGATATCACAGTTGACACACCCGTGAATTTATGAGTGCCAGTACAGATGCTCCAAGTGCAATAAATATGAAAGTATAATGACTGCTTTTTACCACAGAGCTTCCAGATCAGAGTAGTGTGATCTAAAAACTTTAAAATACACCAGGCCTGTAGCCAAGGGAAAGCCCTAGCCCCCCCACCCCCCCTCAAAAAAAATTCAGATTAAGCAGGACGTTTTGTCAAGAATAAATAGTGAAAATAGGAGCTTTTCAAAGCCTTGAACAAGTGCTCCCCTGCCCCCAATTCCCTCCCAAAAATTTCCTGGCTACAGGCCTGAAGCACATATAAACCTTCAAATATAGGTAAGTGAAGTGAAAAACCATGATGTGAGCACAAGTTCGTAAGCTACAATTTCCTATAAAAGAATTCTAGTGATGGTGACAGTGCCATTCCTTTCACGAATTAGCAACAAAAATTGGTAATAGATGGCACTCTACTGATTATACTGTTTCGTCACTGCTCGCAAAAGTATTGAAATTCTGGATCTATTTAATTGCGTACACACGTGGAAATCTATTTACATGTTCCCTTTTATTTCAATAATTTTATGGCTCTTTGTTATTCATTTTGCTGCATTTTTCAATCATTTTACACAAAAATATGTGCTTCTCATAAAAGACCAAAATAAAAATATCTGCAATTCACATATCATTTAGCTGTGTAGTCACTAAAGATAATTTACAATTAAACTGTGAGCTGCATTAATAAAGAAGAGGCAACAAAAGCGACATGGTAGTCTGAAAATGAAGTGAAGTGAGACCACAAACAGAGGTACCTTTATTTCACATCAATGCCAAGTAATAATATATATATATATATATATATATATATATATATATATATTAATAAACACAGCTGCAGTCTCATCTTATCCTACTAGCAATGAAGTACTGATTTCTTTACAAGCATGCAAATTGACCTTTGGAAATTAAATCATACACATGTGGGTGGACTCAATTGGAATCAAGACCGTCAATGTAAACCAAGCAAAATAGCATTAAAAGATGAACGACGTCATATTCAAGGATATGCGCCGTATATGTAATATGCCGTAAAGCCAACTTACCCAGCTCACTTGCTGTGGCACCCTGCTTGATCTTTTCGTTAATAACTCTTGACAGCCGAGTAGCCAACCTACGGAATTCAAAATAAGTTGCAATGAAGTAAAGACGATGAAAAGAAAAAGGGGAATAAAGTTGCTCAAACAAACAATTTTCGAGAAAACGATTGATTCGAAGATATTCTCGCATTCATATAGAAGTGCACGTTCGCAGAACAAACGCCCTCACTTTTTTGCCTTTTCCTCCTGCTCTCGGGCATGCTTCTTGAGGTGAACGTTCTCATCTCGCAGTTGCAGGTAGTCATATTCCAATGAGCGCCGACCGAAA
Source organism: Rhipicephalus microplus (assembly GCF_043290135.1). Taxonomy (NCBI): domain Eukaryota; kingdom Metazoa; phylum Arthropoda; class Arachnida; order Ixodida; family Ixodidae; genus Rhipicephalus; species Rhipicephalus microplus. The sequence continues at coordinate 214,583,410 of NC_134710.1, forward strand.
GCATCTCCATCCAGTCGCGCGGACCCTGCAGGCGGTGAGAAACGCTATTCCTGACCGAGCAGACAATGAGTTCATTGATCCGAGTGACCTCATGATTTTTCAAACAGCATATTTATCTGGCACACGCAACCGCTGTGGCGAATTGATGATGATTGAGCGATGATAGATTGAGCGAGATAGATTCCCAAGAGGACTAAAAGCGTTTATCGCTAGGCGCTCGATATAGTGACCGGTGTAACATCGCTGCTACCTGCGTCAGAGCTTCCTATTTCTGTAGAGCTAACAGGAGAGAACAAGAGGCGCAATAGCCGTAGACGGACGTCGTCATGCCATACGTACCCATCAGTCGATGATGCACCGTAAGCTTTTACCGTCAAACTCGTAGGTCTCATCCAGATGATGCACAGCAGCACTCTGAAAGATCAAACGCGATTCGGTGCATATCGAATGCAATAACATGGTTCAGCTGCAAAGCGACAAAATTATTTAAGTGGACGCGGGAGCAGCAGACGACCGCGCACCGCGAAAGTAATCAGCGCGCCGATTCAAACGAGATACTTCCTTCTCTTGTTCCGCGAAGTTACACCAGCCGAGTTACATGCATTTCATTGAAAATTATGACTATCATGCGCAGCCAAAAAAAGCGATACTCAGGACACTGTCGTTAGGAAAGCTGCTCACATCAAGGCTGCACCGCGTCGACTTTCAAGATTTTGTTTACAGAAATATGCAGTTATCGCCTAGCATCGTCTATCTAGACGGATTGGATTGACTTTTAAAACCTGATTTTCTATTCAAATAAAAAAATTAATTACAAGTAACAAAATTTAATTATTAGCAAATACTAATTATTCACATAATGTTGTTGTTTTATGTTTTTATATTGATATTTATAGTCGGCAAGTAGCACATTGCTAGTGCTGGTAGCACGTAGGGGTTCAATCATGGAGGAAAAAAAGGTAAGAGAGGGCATGCCCAGCCGGCGCAGGGTGTAAAAAATGTGGCGAAAATTACGTCACAGCGGCCATACTCACTGGGCACAATGGCGGTGTTTTGTTATTATTGATGTAGTGCGTTGCGGCACCATTCAGGTGCTCCAGCAGCGGTGTGCGCGTTTTCATGGGCCTCGCACCAAACCATGGCGTGACACCAAAACAAAGTCCGTGCAATTTTCAAATTTAGTGCCACAGTATTCTCCGTGAAGTCTCAGTGCACGTAAAGGTATTGGCAACCATTATTTTTATGACATGCGCAATCAAGGTCTAATTTTACAAGCAAGACATTTATTTTCACGAAAGCGGAAAACAACATAAAAAATAAACACGACATATGCATTAAGATCGGAGAGAACTGCAAGTTATACGCGACTCAGCTAAAGCAAGCGAATAAGGCAAGTAAAAAGAACAGTAAATATATGATGATACATTAGGCATACAAGCACACATATGACATTGAGATTCGATTGGCAAACATATATAGATACAGTCACAAACCAGTTCACAAAAAATTGCTTTCTGCATATGTGAAGCACAACCAGACAGTGACATCACAGTTGTTAATGGGAGATTTGTAACAATGTAAACAAGAACAAGACAATCTAAACTTCAAGAACTTCATTTTCTCTCTCTCTCTTTTGATTGGACGCATTTTCTCCAGCAACGAGAAAATGCGGTCTGGTCAGTGTAAATAATCTAATTATCTGATTTGTCCCTTCCAGTTTGTGGTGTCCACGGCCGACCATATTTAACCTCTTCACAGACAGGCAAGAGATAAGGTCTGTTGTGCTGTCACTTTTCAACTTGTTAAAACTGAAGCAACATGTGAATGCATCTTCCATAGCTTTGACCAGGTCTGTTAAGGACTCGGACGGGTGCAGAAGGCATGATTCTGCTGGAAGCAAGCAGGAATTCTCAGAGTGAAGCAGCAACCTGCTACATCTTTTGCACTTTGTTCTTTTCACCATCTTCCGGGCCAAATAGCCACTGACGTAATAAGTGATCCGGAGTCACTTTTGCGTCCAATGAGATCTATGTGGTCAGGAAGGGCTTCACAAATAACAAAAATTTCATGAACCTCATTGAGTTTCATGAAACTATTGTTATCGAATTCCGGCTGCATTTTTGATGGAAGCGAAAATGCTGTAGGCCCGTGTGCTCAGGATGTGGGTGCACGTTAAAGAACCCCAGGTGGTCGAAATTTCCGGAGCCCTCCAATACGGCGTCTATAATCACATGGTGGTATTGGGACGTTAAACCCCACACATCAATTATTCCTGGCTGATATAGCTACGCCTTTCCTCTGCACTTTCGATCAGCTCCACGTTTGGCCAAATATATTCGTAACTTTTACGCTCAGTTTTACGCTCTATAATATTCCTAGGTATTTCATGTGGAGACTTCGCTCGGTGAAGGCACGCAGTCAGCGGAATCTTGACATCTGTTTATATTCACTACAAGACAAAATTTACTTTTGTTTAACAGTGCAGCAATCACTCAGGGAGGTCATGATATGCGCGTTCTCAACTCTTACGACTACATAGCTCAATTTCCTGCAATATTCAGACTATAACAATCTCACATTACAAAGCTGCTATTCCCTTCACACAACTCATAAGAACACCAAGGCTATCTTAAATTAAAAAAAAACAAGGCATAGCCTAAATTATCATTTTTTACAGCCTTTCTAGTTGAAAGAGAGTGGTCACTTAGTAATGCCTTTAATCAGGCCGTGAAATGTGACATTTCCACAGCCTTATGAGATTCCCTAGATTCAACAAAAAAGACGCCAGATCTCTAAATGAGGTAAAAAATCTCTAGATCTTAGGATAAATCTCTATAGGGTTGGCATCACTGCAGCTTACGGAACACAGTCAGATTATACGAGTTGCGAAACTACAAAATACACGTCCAAGTCACAGAAAAAAATTGTTAAACATCGCTGCTTGAGCTGGCCCATAAATACACACAACGCGCAGCTTGAAGGATGATAGGACAAAGCCATTGCGTCCAATACAGCCATGGAATACATGGTGATCGCGTGTTTAGAAAAGAACTGGTGACCGATTTAGAGTACTTGGTACTCTACTATGGGAGAGCACTAGGTCAACTAGGCCGTCCCGTGGGCCTCACACTGAAGATTGTAATGAAAAAGTGAGTAACGATTTAGAGTACTATAGGTACTCTACTATGGGAGAGCTTAAAGCCGTCCCGTTGGCTCGCCGCGCTGCTGAAGAGTATAATAAAATGCTTTATGAAATACACGACAGATGCGCTGGAGGAAGTAATCACTATCTACATACACGTTTGTAAAGCTAGTATAGCGACAGAATATAAACAAAAACTTTCTCTGAAAAAGGTTGTCACATTAGTCTTTAGCAAAAAGCAGAAGTAATTTGGCCAGAAAATGCAAACTTTTATTTTAGAATACGCATAATACTTACTTTAAGCATGCCTTGAAGAATTCTATAAACACTTTTTTTGAAAACGAGTTTATGTGTTCTCATCCATGTGGGTAACTTGAATCAGGGGAAGCTTTCGCCCCGCTTGTTCCGTAAAGATCGCCTAAGTGCACTGCTTAGGAACACGTGTTGAGTTGTTTATCCCCAGGAAAGCCTGTTGCTTGATAGCGCGTGTGTTGTTCTTGAAGTTCGTGTGCGCGCGGATAGTGTCTTGCCGGCGAAGTGTGTATGATCGTGTACTCCTGTCACGCTGCATGTCGCTCTCCGTCTGTTCCGGTTTTTACGACCATCGAACGTATCAAGATTGCTGGTTGCTCTGTTGCTTTATTTGAAGGGCCTCGCAATTTCTGAAGTCGATCACGTTGGCGAACTCTTTGCATGTGGGTATATGCACTTGAAACAAGTAGCGGATCTGAACGAGGCAAGCTTGCGCTCTGGACTTCGGGACGTGTGTTGAACCAAGCCATTATACTTAATGAACCAAAAACTAGATTTATCTTTTTTAAATAGTGAGGTTGAAAATTCGTACTTTGCAGCGAAGGGTTCAATTTTCACTCCTGCCTTGACTTTAGCCACCAATCAGATAACCTCCTTCTAGTTAATTCTACCCGCTTTAAGTCTATTTTGCCCTCACTGTCCCTAAACCCCAGTGCTTTGAAAAACTCTGCCCCATCAACCTGAACTACAGGGTGAAGCCCTTTACAGAACATTATCAAGTGTTCGGCAGTTTCTTCCTCTCCACACGCACTTCATACCGTGTGTACCCCTTCGTATTTGGCCCTGTATGTCTTTGTTCGCAATACTACGATAGATCTCTAGTGCGGACTTCTTAATCATGCCAATTCTCCACATATCGGTTTCAGCTTCCTTCACCTTCTTCTTAACCGATAATTCTTTTTGGTTTGGCCCCCTGCTGTTTTCCAAGTATTTACCAGTCAATTTTCTGGTTCGCTTCCGCCATTTTGTATCGACATTCTTTATGTACAAGTGGCTGAATACTTTCCTAGCCTAACGCTCCTCCCCCATTTCTCTCAATCGCTTCTCAAATTTTATCTTGCTGCTAGCTTCCCTGCCTTCCCTTCCCTTCCCTGCCCACATGCAAACGTGTGCCAGTGCCATCTGGCGGTTTTCTTCCGAGGCGTTATGCGCTAGCCGGCGCGTTCATCACACTTCCCTTATCTAGCCACAGTAGCAGAAGTGACGTGCGTAGAGGTGTGCTCCAGCTGATCGGCACGCCACCACCGCCGCTGATGTGTTTTTTGAACGCGCCGATTAAAACTTTTTTTAGAAAACCGACCCGCAGGCGCGATACGTGGACGCAGCCAAATATCCGGGACGTAATGCCTTCGCGATTTTCGTCGCAGTTTACAAGGGCGTGGTACTGGCATCGGTGACTATCCTCGCCAAACGTGCGGAAACAGCTGAAGAGGCTGCTATAGCACTTGCCACCCAGACGAGTGAGGATCCCATCGTGGTCTTTACCGACTCACAAACAGCGGCACGGAACTACCTGAAAAGCAGGGTCTCCACGGTGGCGATTACGCTACTAAAGCGCATGGACAATCCTCGTCCCTACACATGCATCGTGTGGATTCCGGGTCATGAAGGTCTCGAGGGAAATGAAGCGGCACACACCGCAGCCCGCGAATGCGTCAACCGGGCATTCCCATACAAGATCCTAGGCACCTCCCACTCAACAACAGAATCAGCGACAAGAGAAGCCATACCACTAACGTACCATGCATTACTGCAACATTATCGGCTCGAACGCAGGTTATACCCCCCGCCACATTCAAAACTCACAAGAGACGAAGGGACTGACTATAGGCGTCTTCAAAGCAACACGTTCACACACGGCGTACTATTGCACCATATGAGGCCAACGTTGCACAGCTACATCTGCCCTCACTGCAATGTGGCAGACACTCTGGCGCACCTCCTACTGCAGTGCAAAGTAAGCGTCCCAAGACTACGAGCAGCAGCACCAGATGCGGACCAAGACCTCCTCAGTGAAGCGTGGGAGGCTGCGATCTCTCAGCCGGACCTGGTCGAGCAGTGTCAACTCGTCGCTCGAGCTCGGCGGGCTGTCCAAGCCAGAGGGTTCCTGGAATAAGGGACCCTCCCACCTTCACTCACAAGCTTCTTTCAATAAATGTTTTCTCTCTCTTTTCCATTACATATAGTTCACGTGTCCTAGACTTCTCGCATTACAATCACAGGCACGGGGCACTTTTGATAACGATCAGGGTCGACATGGGCCGCATTCTTTTTATCACGATATACAATCACTGTTGCTACTCGGTTCAAAATAATCCGGATCGAGTTTGGCGTAGCAGATCATTTTAATCGCGATCCGGGAGCTAGATCACAGTGCGCAGATCGCGAATAATATAGTGACAATGAATGAACACAGAACACAGTTCAAACCTGACCGCGATAAAATTTGCCCGTGTGCACGACGATAAGCGAAATGCTTTCGTTCATGCCAATTTGCTGAACACTCATACATAATGACAAGAAAACGCATCTGGTGCCATCTGTGGAAGCTCTTGAAGCGGTAGACGGAAGTAAAAACAAGCACGGACATTAAGTGACGGCACGGCAGGGCTACACACCTCGGCGGCAGATCATGTGCACCGCACCGTCTGCCAGCAACATCAACAAACCTCGCGCGCTAACCCCGTAAAGATAGACAGCAACTATTAAGCTCGTCTAGAGATAAAATGCCATCGTGCACCTTTCCTTCCTCCGTGGGTTCAATCAAATGGTAGTGTTCTGTGGTTCAACAGCCTGTCACCATACTTTGGTCGGGATTTATTTATAGTACGTGTTACGCACATAGTGCAGCACACGAATGATGAGGTGTTCTGTGAGCGCACAGCGTCAACCACATGCCCCATATGCGCTGTTCTGGTGAAGTCCCCGATGGATGGATACTTAAGCAGATTGAGCATGATCTATAAATGAAAGGGGGACAAAGATGACATAAACAACTACAGTACAGAGGCTAGAACGCTTTTCCAGCCTCTCTAACTACAAGCTGGCGATGCAGATTAGGCATAGATAGAAGATAAGGGGGTGCTGGAAGAACTGCAGAATGAGTTTCGGAAACACAGGAGGTTGGAAGACAATCTGTTCTCACTGACGCAGTGCATCGAACAGCACAAAAGGAACAGAGGCCCTAGCTGTGGCTAGCATTTTTGGATATCAAGGGAGCGTACGACAGTGTGATTCAAGAGGACTTGTGGGGAATACTGGACACACTATAGGTGTGGAAGATGGAGTCACTAATCTTTTAAAGGATATCTATAAAAGTAACAAGGTAGTTATAAAGTGGGAAAAACAGGTATCCAAGCCTGCAGAGGTAAAATGGGGACTTAGGCAGGGGTGCCCCCTGTCACCCTTATTATTCATGATGTACCTACAAGGATTAGAGGCAAAATTAGAGGGAAGTGGACTGGGCTTCAACCTCTCTTTAGTCTAACAAGGAAAACTTATTGATCAGGCACTACCAGCATTAATGTACGCAGATGATATAGTGCTGATGGCCGGCAACAAGGAAGATTTGAAAAGATTGATGGACATCTGTGGTAATGAGAGAAATAGGTTAGATCTCAGATTCGGTAAGGAAAAATCAGCAGTCATGATTTTTATGATAATGATCGAAGGTAGTGCAGCTTAGGATACAGGAGGTCACGATAGAGATAACAGCTAAATACAAATATCTGGGCGTATGGATAAGCAATGACCGAGTACCTAAGGGACCACGAAATATACGTAATGACTAAATGTAACAGGAATGCAGCAGTGATGAAAAATAGGGCACTGTGGAATTACAATAGGTATGATGTTGTGAGAGGAATATGGAAAGGGGTCATGGTTCCTGGGCTGACGTTCGGCAATGTGGTCTTGGGCATGAGATCAGAAGTTCAAGCAAGATTAGAAATTAAGCAACGTGGAATAGGTAGGCTTGCCTTAGGAGCTCACGGGAATACACCAAATCAGGGAGTACAAGGTGATATGGGATGGACATCATTTGAGGGCAGGGAAACTAGCAGCAAGGTAAAATTTGAGAAGCAATTGCGAGAAATGGGGGAGGAGCGTTGGGCTAGGAAGGTTTTTAGCTACTTGTACATGAAGAATGTCGATACAAAATGGACCAGAAAATCGACGGGTAAATTAGAAAACAGCAGGGGGCAAAACCAAAAAGAACTATCGGTTAAGAAGAAGGTGAAGGCAACGGAGACTGACATGTGGAGAATTGGCATGATTAAGAAGTCTGCACTAGAGATCTATCGAACTTTTAAGCAGGAAATTGCTAAGGAAAGGATCTATGGTAATACTCGGGGTAGTATACTGTTTGAGGCCAGGACGGGAGTATTGCGAACCAAGACATATCGGGCCAAATACGAAGGGGTAGACACAGTATGCAGTGCATGTGGAGAGGAGGAGGAAACTGCCGAACACTTGATAATGTTCTGTAAAGGTTCAGGATGATGGCGCAGAGTTTTTCAAAGCACTGGGGTTTAGGGACAGGGAGGGCAAAATAGACTTTAGGCGGGTATACAACTAGAAGGAGGTTACCTTATTGGTGGCTAAAGTCAAGGCACGAGTAAAAATTAAACCCTTCACTGCAAAGTAGCAGTCCTCAACTTCACAATTTAAAGGAAAAAAAAAAGATAAATGTAATTGTTGGTCCACTAAATATTACGGCTAGATGGCGTTAGCCGCCGCCCGATCTAAAAGGTACAGCCATATCAATCCACCCATCTATCCATCCATTCTCCATGGTGCGCGTGGTCGCGTGCGGTGCGTGTTAGCAGTGAACTCAAATCTGTGCACGTGGGTGTAGTAAAGTCTCGTGATGACTGCTAAGCGATCAAATCCAAAAGCCTCCATGAAGTCTCATTCGCAGGGAGCTGACAAACACCTAGAAACGGGCTTGAAAAACCCCCAGGTAGTCGCCAATATTTCACGAGCGCGATCATGCAGCTCTTGTGCACAACGTGATTTTGCCCAGGTTTTGTCTACTGTGGGAATCATACCATACACATAATGAATAACGCAGTCTTTGCAGGACATCATTTATTGAGAACGCCTATCTTTGCTGGCGCATGTGCAAAGTTGGTCATTATTGATATGACACGTATTCAAAGGCTTCATTGAACACAGCATTGAACACAACATAGTCTTCATTGAAGCTTGTCTTTGGAGTATTACTTGACCCGACAATGCTGACGATGATGGTAGCAATCGTCTTGAAATTGCTGAGGATTGCTAATCGCCAACAGAGTTGCATTTCTAAAGAAAGAAAGCATCCTACATTTTGTTAGCAAGCTCAAAGCGCGAGTGGAAAAACTTATCGCACTGCATGAACTTCTCTTTCTTGTGTTTTTCTTGTTGTGTTTGGGAAAGTTGTGTTTGGAAAAATGTAAAAATGTTATGCTATCCTTCGAGCCTGCTCTCGTGAAATGACTAGTATTGGTTAATGTGCAGGCTACGGACAACCGCTTTTTAAAATTAAAATAATGACAAAAATGAGGGTAATATTGTGTAATTACGACTGCTGTCCTGAGGCAGTGTTAAACTTAATCTATGAATTTGATTCTGGTATAATATTTTATGCAAGGTAGATTTTGGCTTTCTCACTTCTATGTTTACTTTGTGCTTTGGTATCTGTGATGCAGTGGCTATTGACTCGTTCCTATTTGCAGGTAGCTTCACTTTAATATTAGTTAAAATAGGAATATGTTACGAGTGTCAGCGTTCATTCATCTCTAGCTTTTAAATAATTTGAAAAGTAAGTTTCAGTTAAAAAGCAGCTGCGGGTGCAGCCGACCTTGCAGAATTTTGCAAATAGACCTTTTGCAAAGTTCTGCTTGTTGACTGCACTGTAAGCATTGCCACCAGGAAATCATACTTGGGTTAAGACCACTGATGAGCATATGTTGGGAGAATCTGGTTGTCATATCTCATAAATTGTTAAAAGCTCCCTGCTGTCACTGCCTTCACTGATAATTACATGGGTGCGAGTGCTGTAATTTGGGAGATAAGACAACTTGTGCTGTTTCAAAATGGGCATTTTGAATTTGTTCTGTTTGGAAATAATAATGACATTATCGAGATTATGTCAACATTTTGGCTCTTTTCAAGAGATTAAATTTCTTTTCCTTCAAGGAAAATGAAACTGATGACTCCGATTCGAGCGTGTACTCGGACTTGGGCAGTGATGATGATTCTTCAGAGCTGGAAGAGAGTGCTGATGAAGGTGACATTAGCAGTGAAGACGAGAGTGATGAAGGTTGCAAAAGTGGTGATGAACAGAGAGACGAATTTACTGAAGAGCCGGATAATGCTCAACAGCAGACAGATGATGAATCTGAGGATGTGAGTTGGTATTTTAGTCACTTGATAAATTAACACTGTTATTGCTATTATTTGCTTTGATGGCATTGCTGTTTAAATCTTTTTTTTTTTTTTTTTGGTGTGAGTGTGTGTGGCTACCATAGCTTCCAAATGAGACAACATCTCCACTGTGTCATTGCATCTATTTCTCAATGGATCCTTTCTGTTTTATTTTTTTTTAGCTGCTTCAATGAATCCATGTTTTGGGTATAATTACAGCTCTGAAAAGCCTAATATTCCCTGTTTGGGGTAGCAGATGCAGGGAAGATTTTTTTAACCCTTTATGGGGCATATTGTTATGAGCAACACACGTGAACTATTGAGGGCGGCGTTGTCGTTTGTATCAGCTTCTTATGTACAGAATTTGATCTCTCTATTGCTATGGATTTTCAAGAAAAAATTTTGACATATATGTCCTACTGCCCACTGAAAGACAGTCATTTCAGGAAAAAAAAAGTACTTTTATTATTTTTTTAAGTAAGCTTGCTTGAGCCTTACAATCAACAAAGGACTGAGCCCAGAAACACCAATTACCTATCACAAAAAGAGGTAACTAAATGTCCATTGTACATCCTCATTAACGGCACTCGAGCAGCAGTTGTGGGTACTGGCCATGCCTGCAACAATGTAATTCTTGTCAGCAGAGACAGCTAAACTGCTTCCTGCACGGGAAGAAACTTCTTTGCATGAAGGAGAATGAAAATAAGATACTGCAATAAGCCGTGCACAATGTTCAACTGGCTAGGATTTTCTAAGTATGTTACTGAGTCAAATTTGCATTGCATGAATTTTTCAGGAATCTTTATGGGGGGGGGGACAAAAAAAAGCTCTTATAGCATGTATAGGAACTTGTAAGCGGGAAATAAATTTTTCAAGCTTGTTTCGTGTGCTGAATTGGGTGGAGATTGCACCGAAATTCTATGAAAAGAAAAATACAGCACATTTAAGTGGGATGGTTTGTTTGGAACATGTGCGTGCTGCCACCTAGCAAATACCTTCAAAAGAACTACCAAAACGCTGTTGCACTGAAAGTTTTAAAGCAATTGATTGAGTGGTTTTTATCTAAAAAAAAACGAAGAAAAAAGGGGGGCCATATGAGTCCCACTGCCCCTGGAAGAGTTAACATATGAACTTTAATCTTTGAAGTAACAGTTGCTGTGTCATTGGAATCTTTCAAAATTTGTATAGTGTATATTAAGGGGAACAAAGAGAGAGAGAAAACTGATTATTCCTTGCTGGTTGTAACACAGAACTGAGAACTTTCTGGCCACTCTGAGGCTTCTGATTGTTGTTTTTAAAGTGTGCATTGGCATTAATGCCGAGTAGTAGTGTTAACAGTCTTTTTATATACATGCTATCCAAAGGTGTATGTGGAGGGGCACTGTAAATGCATTTGTTTATATTTTTGCCATCATGTTCACTGAAATGTATGAGAGCTAGCTGGATACTGCATCAGGGATCTCGGGAGTTCACAAGCAATTTACTCCGATTTTATAGTTATTCCAGTATTAATGCTCCCCCCTGGGCAGAAATAGCTTTCACAGCAGTAGGAGTACGTCTTTTTCTGGGTAGCTGCATATTACTGCATATGATGTCCTGCAATCCATATCGCATCCACTTTTCATTTCTAACCTTTTTTAAGTCGTTGCGAAAGTAAAAAATAGTGTGTGTCACGCAAGCAAGTAGAGTTAGTAAGATGGGAACCTAGAGTGTTAGGATGGTGATGGAATGAGTGACAGGGTGCTGAATTAACAACCACTGGTTTATGACTGGGAAATTTTTTTCAAGTTCCATAATTTTGCACCTATTTTTGCGAGATTTTTTTTTTGGGGGGGGGGGGGGACAATTGCCATGATACCATGGCTGAGTGATTAAGAGTTTGTGCTGCTGAGCATAAGGTTATCGGTTCAAGTGCTAGTCATGGCAGTATCAGTACTGTGAAGACAGTAGTGGAAACACTTGTTTACCGTGCTTTGGGTGAATGTTAAAGAACTTTAAGTTGTCGAAATTAATCTTGAGTCTTCCACAATGGCATTCCTCATAATTCTCTATTCAGTTTTGATATGTTAGCCACCTGAAATGATTATTTTTAGGGGATCTCAGCATAGGGAGCAATTTGTGTGAAAAGTTTGTTATCAAAACAAACAGATTGAGCTTCTCACTCTCATTTTCTCTAACACGGCTATGTCACATGATCATAACTGATGGAACTATTATTTGAAATTTTCTGGCTGAATACAAATCAAGCTTTTTACTAGCAAGTGTTTTTTAGGTTTTATTGAATTAATAAAAATGTAGAACCCCACTGTCTTTCTCAGTAAGATTATGCTTGGCATAACAGTTCACTTTTTCTCATGTTGTTTCTTAACCATGAATTGAAAACAATTTCTTCGAGTAATGGTGTAAACTTATTTTCATCTACAGAGTTTTTTTTGTTAGGCAATATAAAATTTGCAGAAAAAATCTTCTGAGTAAGATTACTGGGGGTTTCACACATTAACATTACACTGAGGTGAAATTACTTTGCCTTAAATGGAATAACACTGTCTTGACTATTCCTTAATTAACTCTTTAATTATTAACTTGAGGGCAGTTTATGTTAAAAAATTATAGTGCACAATAGTTTATGGCATGCCCATTTTATAAAAATCGCTAAAGTCGCTCATAGCTTGGGATATTCTCTATTGTATTTTCAGGGCGATATTGCTACAAGGCGCCAGATATGTACACGATAGAGAAGAATACGATGTTTAGTGATATCCCGCGCAGATTAGTCTCCATAATGTACGCCTGCCTTCGAGTGTCAAGACTGATCAGAACTGATCATACATGAGAAATCACTATTATGTTACATCAGACTGAAACTGCCTGTGACAAAAGAGCGACGAAATTTAAAGGAATGTGCCTTGTGGTTGTATATTTTAATAAAGGGCAGCAAATTATATCACTTGCACAAACGGATTACCATATCTTTGCATGTGGTGTTTGGTGCTTAGCAGTGTGTGCAAGAAAGCCACGGTATCAACCTTTCCTTTCTCTATGCTGCTTAAAACTATGCTATATTATGATACAGCATAAAAGTTGGCAGCAACCACTACGGCACTTCTCTTATTTAAATGAATTGGTTTTTCATGGCGGTTTGTAGTTTAAAGGCACACTAAATAGGTGTGATGACTTTATTTAGATTGATAAACTACACTCTGAGAACTCTAGTGCCATCAGTTTCACTATCTCATAAGGTCCTCATTGGTGGAGAAATTAAAGGTTGAAGTTTTACTTTTAATTTCTTTGCCGAAATATCCATGCATGATGTAAAAATTTCAAAACGTCTTTTTCGTATTCTTTTCACATTGGCGCAATGAAACTTTCTGAAACTTCATATGCTAGGGGAGTCTCTGGCACCCACACGGGACAATTTACTTAATCTTTAACAATTAGATGCTACATTAGACACTTTCAAAATATATGTCGTCACAGTGTGGGGTACGGGAATCTCAAGGGTGGTGTCTCCACATGCATTTTCTTTTGGCATGTTTTCTCACTTATCAAGCATCGTTTTGCAGTGAGAGTGATGTTTTCAAGATTGTGAAATGTTACTTTGCTAATACATGGAAAACCATTTTTCTCTTTAGTGTCTCTTTAAAGGAGGCCCTGAAACACTTTTTGAGTAACCATGAAATTAATTCACTGATAAAGCATATTGTCTCACAAATGCAATGCCGCAAAAATTTTAAGAATTCGCCCAGTACGAGCGGAGTTACATTGTTTTGTAACACGCTGCAATCGCATTCTCTCTTTTCTTGTACTGACGAAAGCACTGGAAGCTAAGGAGGGAGGATGGGAGGTGCAAACAAATAATGTCCCGTGTGCCTCTTGACCTTGAGCATTTTTTCCTTATTTTCTCTTCGAATACAAGGCTTTTTTCAGTGCAATCGCACATGCACGCGTGGACAAGGGACGGCCTCCCGCGGCGATCTCTGTAACGACCGAGCGGGCTTTGCTCAAATCAGCCAATGTCTGATAGATGGACTTACTATGAGTGGTTTTTGGGCTTATTCCATGATTTGTCGATAGAAGAGAAAGCAATTTTTAGCTTTGATAATTTATTATGAATTCCAGGCCGCGTGCTGCGCTATGTTTGGCTCGTGTGTTGTTGGGAGCCTCTACTACCGATCGGCAGCGTTTTTTGACCATGTTCGAAAAGTGTTGCAGGGCTCCTTTAAGAAAAAAACAGGTTAGCTTAGCAGATTGCACTCATAGAATAAACTGCCTATTTGTGTATTTCAAAATGCTTGCTTATTTTATTCACCAGATTCTGCTTTGGTATGTTTTTATTAAAATTTTGTCACATAGTCCTGGTCTTAAGTAGTCGAGATGCTGCGTTTCCTGTGCACCGGGTGCTATTAGTTTCAATATCGCCCACAAAATTCAACGATAAATATTTAAAATTACATGCAGCCTAAGGGCTTTCTCAAATCATGAGTACGCCATGGCATGCACTCCAACTTTCTTTGAATGAGTGCCTTCAACTTAATTACTAAAATGTTGTCATAGATGTCACATTCAAAGGCCTAGATAAGCGCACAGGGAAAGCCTCATGCTTTCTTTGCTTTTTTTTTTACCGAATTGAGGAATTGAGGTATGTTGAATATTGAGTTTTTCTTACTTAGTCTCATCAGTAGACAGTTATAGTTTACCATTAATGTGATAACAACGGTTAAGAGAATGAGATTACTATGCAGCAAACGTTTGTTGCAGACAGCATTTTATAGTTTAGCGGGATAGCGTTTACGTAGTTTATGTGCCCCAGCTAGGATGGTGGCGCCACCTATTGGAGAGTTGATGAGTTAAGAACAATGAAAAGGAAAAGAAAATGAGAATGTTTGCCTGTGTCACAGCGTTGTTAGAAGTTTATTTTAGTAATAATAAAAGTAAATAAATATGAACCACACACCAAACGCAAAAACATTTATGTTGCCGATTTGTTTACATAGGTTTTCTGGTTAGGCCTAGAGACGTTCGAAATGGGAAGCCATCTCAAAAATTACGTTAGCTTATCTGTAATACTCAATCATCAAAAGTAATTGAAGGCAAGCGAAGCCATTTTAAACAGTCTTTTGCTACAAACGAAGTTTATCTTTCAATAACTGCGCCAAAATCACTTCGAAGCGGGCGTCCGAAAGTGCCGCCATGTTTACATACACTACATACACCACACTATCACGGTAACATTAAATCTGAAAAATAGCGCGTGTACGGTAAGCGATACGGGTAACGTACGTCTCTGTGCATACGCACTTTGATTCCGCTAACACGGTCAGCCCGCTAAGCTGAGTATACTATAACTGTCTAGTGTCATTCTAGTTACGGTAAACTGTTCCTTGACGTAGAATTCGTGTTTGTGAGAACAACGGAACCCCGACTGTAATCTATATTGTATATAAAAAAAAACACCCTGTATGCGGCAAATGTTTTTTGTACCGACTAGTGAAAATTAGCTCAAGAACAAACAAAAAGGTGTTTTATGGGGACGTTATGTGAAAGTTTTATAAAAGGGCTGTTTTTGCGTTTTTTTTTTTTCTCTTCTTGCTGTAAGTGAAATGGACTTATGTAGGTAATATGCTGAGCCGCTGTGTCACATACTACGGATGGTGTTCTCATGTTAGGGTTTCTCATGGTTGCTTTTGAAAGCTTCAGTTGCAGCCATGGCACCACTTTTCGATAATAGAAAGATGCAGATTGTTTATAGAAGCACATTCTTTCCCTGAGAATCATAGGCACGCATCTTTAGCTACAGCCTTTCTGAACACTATGTATGTAGATGTTATGTCAACAGAGCTTCTGTTTTTATTGCTTTTATATGGCTTTCTCCACTGATCAGGAGGAAACTACCAAGATGAAGTTTCATGGTGGTAAAGAAGAAGACTTTGTCTTTCGTAAGAAGACTAGAAACGATGGGCCAGAAGCTTCTTATGGCAAGCGGTCGGCGGCAGTGGCCAAGCAAGAAGATGTAAAAATTGACAGCCTGGGTGCTGAAGTCGCCAAGGTGGATGAATATGCTTTTGATTCATCAGATGAAGAGGTATGTCATAGGCATAAATTTCGTGCTGCCATTCATAAGGAGTGATTACCAGCTAGCCTGTTTATCACCTTAGTTTGTCCTCGTTATGGCAGTGCACCTTGCAGATATTTCAGCAGAGTCAAAGAAAGGAAACATGGAAATGGAAAGGCAGTGCTATTTGCTGGTTCCTGCACCTTGAAAGGGGTGTAAAATATTATGTTAACTGTTTTTCACAAGTCTGGATTTAACTTGAAATAAATGCAAAATGCTATCTTGTCCGCTTCATACACGTGCACGCACTTGCATGCACACATGCAAAATTTTTTTTTTCAAGTTTGCGCTTTTAGGTTAGCATTGCAATAATTTTGGCAACATTCACAATGTTTTATCAGGTTACTGTGCTTTCACTTCCGTGTGTAGAAATTTTCTTGCATGTTGGAGGTTCAGCTTTAGCTTTACAAGTGACATTGATTAATTAATTACGCAGCTATGGTGAGATGATAAAAGGCAAGAGGGATAAGATAAAAGCTGAAGGGAAAGCTCTATATCATGTTATGTCGATAGGATATTGCAAAAAAAAAAAAGAAAATTTACCGTAAGGTATTTGTAATTATGCTTTCAGCCTTTATTTCTTACAGCTCCAAATAGCTTGTGTTTTTACATCTACCAGGGGCTCACTGTGTCTCTTTCCCCATAATATGCGTCCGATGTGACACATATCAATGGGCTTGTCATAGATGTCACATTCAAAGGCCTAGATAAGCGCACAGGGAAAGCCTCATGCTTTCTTTGCTTTTTTTTTTTTACCGAATTGAGGAAATGTTTCTTTTCAGTAATTAAAAAGTATCCAGATAACACTTGCATCATTTCAACTTTTTGAACTCTAGCAGATTCATTAAAATCTGATGAAACATACTGTTAGATGCAAAGCAGCTCTTTGATTAGCCTGTGTAACACTGTTCGTCTGTGTCTCCGTGCCAATGCGCCGCACCGCGCTCCCCTTACCCCAGGTGTTAAGGTGGTTCCAAGTAGGTAACGCCTTTCCTACCAGTGCGTGGTGACATCACTCTCTTTCTCGCCTGCCGTACGTTCGCCGTGTGTCACCTCTGTCACGCTTCACTTTCTCCACCGCTTGCAATGTTTGAGCGCACATCCAGTGAACACTCTTTTGGCTCGTTTATCTGCAATGGAGAGGGCGCCGGAAAGCGAAGCTCCTTCTCTCACTGAAACATACACTGAAGCAATTTGGCCTAACTTGGCCGTCGCCGGCGCTGTGAGGGTTAGCAGAGCCGATCGCATTCGCGAATGGCGACGTCACACCTGCAACACCGACAAGGCGCGAGCTAGGGAAGCCAAATGCAGGCGTCGGCAGTGGAAGACCAATGACACCAAAGAGGCGCGAGTGAAAAAAGCTGATCGCGTCCACTCCCAATGCTGCTGCTTCGCATTCCATCAGGGTTCCCTTTGGGAAGATGTCGTTCATTTTTTTTTGGTCAATTTGTTTGCATTAGGGCCTAAATTTGGCTAATTTACATATTTTAATATTTGCAACACGAAAACTGTGAAATGCGCATTTTTAGTTCAAGCACACTAGTGTTCTACATTTATGTAGATGACACAGGGAAAAAGTCAGGTAGTTATACAGTCGAACCTACTTGTAAGAGACACTGATATAACTAACAGTTGGGTATAAGGGACACCAGTGTGCCTGCATAAAAAATCGGGGTTGATAAAGAAATTGTATCCTGCTTTAAGAAAGACCTCACATTATAAATGTAATAAGTTGCTCCCCAGTGCATCTCTTATAAAGGAGCTCAACTGCATTGGACTATGTAGAAAATAATGGCACCTAATAGAAAATGGTTTTGAGATAATTGAGTTTAAATTCAGAAAACTGCCGAAAAGCAAACATTCTTTTTACCACGAACACTGTTCAAGTAATTTATTTAGTCGCCACCATCTCGGTAGTCATCGCTTAGGTGATTTTTTCTCTTTTTGGCCTGACATTGCGGCTAGACTTCAATTCTAATGATTTTCAAACGTAGATATGCGCGATATTGCTATCTTTAAACAAAAGAACAACATTAAATGTTACGGATGTTCGAATACGAAGCCAGAACAATGACAACAAATGTTCAGGTCACGTGACCAATCCTGGTCACCGCAGCCGCATTTTCAATGGAAGTGAGAATGCTTGATGCTCGTGTGCTTATATTTAGGTGCATGTTAAAGGTGCCCTCTAACACTATTCAACCCCCCATATTTTATCTGTGGATTGTGTTGACTAAAGTACAGACAGACTAATGCAACAAAAACAGTAGTGATAGCGGCATGCAGTCTGAAGTTATTCGACTTGAAAAATTGGAAATACACGAAGAAAAATGCCTATCCTCAACTCGGTTTTTACGGGGTCACTTGACCACATTTCACTCGCCTGTGACGTCAGAGGGCTGCCACAATGAAATAAGCTGGAAGCACCTACGTAGGAAAAGCTCGCACCCCATTTTTGCGTTTTTTTTTTTTCAATGTAATGTTGACCTTGTTGCCACAGTAACAAACGTGGTGCCTGATGCCTGGCTTGCCAGAACGTGAGCGGGAGCTGCTGTGTCAAAGCGAGGTATTTTCTGCTGTTCTTTTACAATATTCCAAGTCAATCCCTACTATTATTCTAAGAAAGGAACTTGTGGAACGACCAGAACAGGGAAGTGTTGTTGACCCTTAGCACGTTGTTTTGTGAGCTGCTTGACGTGTTCAACAACGATGGTGCACTGCACCTCACAAACTCTCCAAAGCAGGAAGATGGAAGAATGAGAGACAGGTCTTTCGTATGGCCATCCGACCCGCGAAAGCCTAAAATCTAGTGGCGAAATGGCAGCCAGCAACTCTGTTGTGAGATCGAAAATGAAACAGATTAGTAACCTCATTTTTGATCCTACACCACGATCGCTTTTAGTGTTACATTTATTCAATCATATTGTTGCGCATGCCTGGAAAGAAAACGAAGATGGGTGAACAGGCTGGCTGCCCGAAGGTGGAGGAAGAAAGAAGACGACGACACTGCGATCATCAACCTGTTGGCCGCTCCGGCGCTTCTCTTCTCGACCAAAATAAACGGCCCCCTTCAGCCGTATACGTCCTGGTCCTCCTTGTGCGTAACAGATTGGTGGAGGTGCTGGGTAAGACAAATCCAACGACGGGAGCTTCACTTCCAGGACTTCGCCGCAGCCGCCGCCTTGCCGGTCGTAATGGCCCAAGCTCAGTCATCTAACGCTTCAAGGCCAACTACAGTGGGTTCCCTGCCCTACTACCGAGCCCCACCAACCTTCGGAGGAAAATCGGAAGAAGATGTCGACGCGTGGCTTGTCCAGTACGAGCGAGTCAGCAAGTCCAACGGCTGGAATGCCGCCGCTCAGCTCAGTAATGTGGTCTTCTGCCTTACGGATACTGCGCTTGTGTGGTACGACAACCACGAGGACACACTGACGACATGCGACATTTTTGTTGCGGAGCGGAAAGCGTGTTTCGGCGACTCGAGCATCAAAAGGAAGCGGGCTGAGCAGACATTGTCTCAACGCGCACAGCTACCAGGTGAGACATGTACCACGTATATAGAGGATGTGCTGAAGCTCTGCAAGATGGTCAATGATCAGATGTCAGAAGAAGACAAAGTAGGGCATTTGCTGAAAGGCATAGCCGAAGATGTCTATAATTTTGTCATCGGAAAAGAGCACCTGAGCTCGGTGTCCGACGTGATTCGGCATTGCCGAACTTTCGAAGAGCTGAAAATGCGCAGGATTGCTTCAAAGTTCGGCCGGCTCACAAATGTTACAATGGTTGCCAGCATCGACACGAGCAGCTGCCCAGACCTGTCCTCGACGATTCGAGAGATTGTTCGCGAAGAACTTTTTCGCTATAGAGAACAGACACATTCAGCAGTTGATCACCATTCTGTAAACCACCAACATTCGGTATATGTGCCACGTGAGGCTGTGACTGCGCCGCCGCCTTCTACGGCCCCTTGGCAATCGATGGTTAGTGCAGCAGCTGTTGAGTACAGCGCACCCCCACAGCCAAGGAGAGCACCACGCTTGCCAGCTCCTCGCCATGACCGACGCCCCCAGCGTCCGCCTTCTTCGCGACGCCCAGTCTATCTTTATGATATACGGAACGAACCGACCCACTACGCCAGGGAAGACGATGTTCGATTCATCGACGAACAAAGAGAGTTTTGACCTCTCACAGTTTGCTACTCCTGTGGTGTACCAGGACAAATTTCGCGATTTTGCAACCGTCGACGTGTAGCCCCACGGTATGGCTACCCACCACACTTTGCACGGCCTTCCGAACGACTTTGCAATGACCAGCGAGCAACGTACTATGGCCCACCACAACACTCCACACGATCGTCTGATCGACCGCACGACGACCCTAGGGCAACACACCTGCTGCCTCGTGAAGACTACTGGACACGCAGCTTCCGGAACCGCTCCCCTACATCTGACAGGAGCTTGACGCCTCCACCGCCTCGTGTTCTCCGTTCTCCTTCACCACGGCGTCGCAACACGACTCTTTTGCCACAGGAAAACTAGAAAGCGCGGCCGATGGAGGTAAGGTCGCCGGAAACGTGCTAATATCAGAAATACCTCCTGTGTTGATGCTCAAGAACAAAGTACGTGTTTTTGTTGACGATGTGCCTGTGATGGCTTTGGGGGATACGGGGGCAACCATTTCGGTCATGAGTGCGTGTTTTAAAGATACCTTGGGGCGGAAGGTTTTATTTAAGTGGAATCAAGCTTCGAAGTTTTGCAGAGTGAGTGGTGAGGCACTGCATCCTGTTGGTGTGTGTCAAGCTGACGTGTTTCTCGGAGGCCGCGTTATCCCAATGGAGTTCGTGATTATTCCGCAGGCGACATATGATATTATTTTGGATATGGACTTTTTGAGGGAGTGTAGTGCGACTGTCGACTGCCGCACAGGGACAATAGTCTTGAGTGATCACGTTCCACCAGCACTGTTGGAAAACCCTGTGGATGGTGAGACGGCATTGTGTGTCTGTGGCGACACTATCATACCACCGTTATCAACCGTTCGTGTACCTGTTGGTTGCAGCAACAGCTGTTCCGCCAACTTTGATGCCAACGTAGAACCAGTGTACACCAACTGCATGAAAAAGAATGTGTTGATCCCACATTGTGTGGTGTCGATCAGACGTAGACGCGCTGGTTTATGGACTGTCAATTGCTCTACAGAACCCGTGATGTTACCAGATGGTCTAAAGTTAGCTGTCGTCAGTGGACAACACGAGGCCTTACTGGTGACCGAGCTTAGAAATGCACCGAAAGAGTATCGTAGTCACAGTTTTGAAATGGCTCTTCATTCAATGGTGAATAAGTCGCTGAGCACAAGTGAACGCCGAACATTGGTCAATGTACTTTCGAAGCACGTCTCTGCATTCGACTTTGCGCAGAAAGACAAAGCGCCCCTAATCCCTGCTTCTCGGACATGTCACACTATCAACACGGGTTTGGCCAATCCGATTAGACAAAAGCCATACCGTGTTTCGCCATACGAGTGGCAGATTATTAATGAGCAGGTGAACGAAATGATTGAAAACGGTATCATTCAAGAGTCGGTAAGTCCATGGGCAGCTCCAGTAATTCTCGTTAAAAAGAAAGACGGATCCTGGAGATTTTGCGTTGATTATCGCCGATTGAATGCTGTAACAAAAAAAGATGTGTACTCACTTCCACGTATTGATGATGCCATAGACTGTCTGCATTCGGCCTCTTACTTTTCCTCTGTAGACTTAAGATCGGGCTACTGGCAAATTCCCATGCATCCTGAAGATAAAGAAAAGACAGGCTTTGTAACCCCTGACGGCCTTTTTGAATTCAACGTGATGCCATTTGGACTGTGCAACGCGCCGGCGACGTTCGAGCGATTTATGGACACTGTTATTCGTGGCTTGAAGTGGAGCATTTGCACGTGCTATCTCGACGACGTCGTCATCTTTGGCCGCACCTTCAGCGAACACAATTCACGTCTGGATACTGTACTGACTTGCATAAGAAACGCTGGCCTCTTTCTTAACTCAAATAAATGCCACTTCGGAGACCGACAAACCCTTGTTCTCGGACACCTAGTCGATCAGGAGGGCATCCGTCTAGATCCCCAGAAGACAGCAGCCGTTGAAACGTTCAATGTGCCGCGCTCTGTGAAGGAGCTCCGCAGTTTTTTGGGGCTTCGCTCCTATTTTCCTCGCTTTATACCTAAATTTGCCGATGTCGCGTATCCGCCGACATGTTTGCTAAGGAAGAATACTCCCTTTGAGTGGACTCCGGAGTGCGACGCCTCTTTTCGTCAACTGAAGTTCCTCCTGACGTCGCGGCCTGTTCTTCAACACTTCAACCCATCAGCTCCAACCGAACTGCACACGGATGCCAGCGGCATAGGAATTGGTGCCGTCCTAGTTCAACGCTATGGCAACCGTGAGCATGTGATTGCATACGCAAGTTGCTCCTTGAGTAGGCCCGAGCAGAATTACACTGTCACAGAACAAGAATGCCTCGCGGTAGTATTTGCGATTCAGCGGTTTCGGTCTTACCTATATGGACGCCCTTTTACAGTCGTCACCGACCACCACTCATTGTGTTGGCTCGTCAACCTTCGGGATCCTTGCGGCCGTCTAGCGCGCTGGGCACTTCGGCTCAAAGAGTATAACTTCATAGTCTCGTACAAAAGTGGTCGATGACACGCCGACGCAGATTGCCTTTCGCGCATGCCACTGAGCACTACAGAGTGTGACGCCGATGACCTCGATCACCTCATAGCTTCTGTGTCACCAAAGTTTCCCGACCTCAGTACTTTCAAAGATGAACAGCGAAAGGACACCAGGCTATCATCGCTTTGCACAGCTCCTACGGCATGTCATTTCTGTGTACGCAACGGACTCCTATATAAGAAGAACTTTTCCAGCACTGGCGCACGTTTCTTCCTGGTAGTGCCTGAAAGCCTTCGGACAGCGATTTTAGTTGCTATGCACGACGATTCTACGTCCGGACATTTAGGTTCTGCGCGGACGCTTTACCGTGCTAAGGAACGCTTTTATTGGCCAGGAATGCGACAGTCAGTCGAGGCGTATGTGGCCAGCTGCACACAGTGTCAACGCCACAAACGCCCATCTACTGCTCTGGCTGGTCTTCTACAGCCCTTGCCACCTCCAAGCACACCTTTCCAACAGGCGACCATTGACCTCTTGGGCCCTTTTCTAAAGTCGGCTAAGGGCAATCGCTGGATATATGTATGTGTCGATTACCTCACGCACTACTGCGAGACGGAGGCCATACCAACCGCAACTGCCAGCGACGTCTCTGTGTTCCTGCTGCAGCATGTTATCTTCCGACATGGCCCACCTCACGTGATCATCAGTGATCGTGGGCGACAATTTACGGCAGATATAGTAGAAGAGCTGCTTCGATTGAGTGAGTCCCGCCTTCGTCACTCGTCGCCATACCATCCGCAAACAAATGGGCTCACGGAGCGCACCAACCGAACAATTGTAAACATGCTCTCTATGTATGTGGCATCCGACCACAAGAACTGGGATGACGTGCTACCATTTATAACGTACGCGTTCAACACCGCTAAGCACGAGACAACAGGCTATAGCCCCTTTTTTTTGATGTACGCACGACCGCCACGGCACACACTCGACACAGTTTTGCCATTCTTGGCGCACGAGAACCTCTCAGTCACCGAAATCCTCTGCCTTGCAGAAGAGGCGCGTCGTATTGCTCGTCTACGCACTTAGGCATCACAGGAAAAATCGAAGGTACGCTATGACGTCCGCCACCGGCCTGTAACTTACCATCCAGGCGACTTAGTGTGGCTGTGGACTCCAGTACGAAGACGCAAGTTATGCCAAAAGTTCTTGGCCACATACGACGGACCGTTTGTTGTTCTCGACAAAATCACGGAAGTCACACACACAATAGCTCGCCTCACAAGAAGTGGTAGAAGAGCCGCTAAAACCCAAGCAGTCCATGTCGCTCGACTGAAGTTGTACACACCAAGGTGAATCAATTACCTCGCCCGGCGGGCTTCGTCTGCGATGGGAGGAATGTTGCGCATGCCTGGGAAGAAAACGAAGATGGGTGAACAGGCTGGCTGCCCGAAGCTTGAAGAAGAAAGAAGACGACGACACTGCGATCATCAACCTGTTGGCCGCTTCGGCGCTTCTTTTCGCGACCAAAATAAACGGCCCCCTTCAGCCGTATACAGTGAAAGCTCGTTAATTCACACCTCATTAATTCGAAATGGTCGCCGCAGTCCGGTCCGCAGTGCATAGGAGACCATGTGTAAAACGATTCGTTAATTCGAACAGAAATTGCTGTCTCTACGGATAATTCGAAGCGCGCGCCGCCGAGTGTCATCATCGTCAAACACTAGTAGAAGCTTTTACGGTCAAACGATAGGTGGCACGACCAGTTTTTTCAAGCTTCAAGTGGCCTCCGAGCAAAGGACGAGCAAAGTATGGCCTCCAAAATCCAGGGAGCATTTTTTTTTTTTTGCTAGCCCTCCCGCTATCTCAGCGCCTGGCGCCACTTGTACGGGGGATCCACAGGACGCTGAGGAGTCGGCGGAGTAGTCCTAGCAGTCCTAGGCCGCTCCCGGCAGCGTCACTTTGTTCCTCGAGAACGTTGTTCGTTCACGAATGATTTTGTGCGCGGGCGACAGGAAGGACTTCGGCATTACGCTGCTCACTGCCATGCACATGTTGGTGCGCGCATGGGAACAGGTGACCGCGACCACAATCGCAAACTGTTTCCGCCACAGCGGATTTGCAGCTGGAAGTGCGCAGGATAGTTGTGACGTCGACATGGATGGGGCTGAGGAGCTGATGCCAGTGGCATTGCGCGACACTCTTCGGGGCGTATGTTTTGCCGATTATGTTGAAGTTGACACCGGTGCATCGGTGTGTGGTGCCCTGACCAATGAGGACATTATCGCTCAAGTAGCCGGTGCGCAGCCTGATGCTGAAGAGCCAGAAGGTGAGGAAGACGAAAATGACGAAGCGCCTGTGCGCCCGTCAGCTTCTGCGGTGATGGAGGCACTTAATGTAGCGCGTCTCTTCTTCAGCTTTGAAGAGGGTGAAGAGGATTCCCTGCGCTGCGTCCTTGCGCTGGAACAGGGAGCCGCAGCTGTGGTATTCAGAGAAAAGAAGCAGATGGTCATCACCGACTTTTTTGGCCAATAAATATTTTTCGTGCCCCTACCCCCGAAATCTACCCATTTTCCTCACTTTCATTATTTCGAATTTTGTTTAATTCGAAATTGCTCAGCGTTCTCGTGGAATTCGAATTAACGAGCTTTTACTGTACGTCTTGGTCCTCCTTGTGCGCAACAATATGATAGTAACCTTCCGGTGCCACTTCCGCTCGCAAAGTTTTGACGAGCGCCACTACGTAATAATGCCGTCGGCACCAATGTAGTGACCTTATTGTGGGATTAAAATTATAAATCGTATGATATCTGTGCTTATGCCTATGCTAAAATTAGCTTCAGCTATCAGTCTATGCAAACCACAAATAAAAAGCAGGTGCTTCAATAGTGTTAGAGGGCCCCTATAAAGACCACCACATGGTGCAAATTTTTGGAGCCCTCCACTATGATCTCTCGTGATGATATAATGGTCTTGAGATGTCAAACTTCCAAAATAGTTATCAATACAAGAAAACTTCTGCAATGCCATTTTGATTAAGATTTTCACCGCACAATTTAAATGTATGCTTCTGTGTTATTACATCACAAGTACAGTTAAATACCTTTATTAAAGAATGCATCAGGGAGCAGTTCTTGTCTTCTGTATGAGGTGTGTCTCATAATTAGGGTACCACGTATCCATATTTTTATCGAGCCCTATTTCAATGTAGGCACATTGGTGTCTCTTATACCCAATATTCTGTTGGAAACAGTGTTTCTTATAAATAAGTTTGATTATAATATCCATTTCCATAAGAGCATACTTATTGTCAGCTTGCTCGCGATTCTCCGCTTCGAAGGATTCTGAAAAGAACGAAAGCATTGACATTGACGAGCTTGCTGCTTCAGCACTTGGTACCTCAATACATCGTTGGCATCCATGTACATTTGTAGAATTGTACTAGTTGCTGTGAAATTTGTACTTGAAGGCTTTATTTGCCCTCGGCATCTTAGCTCATTGAGTGCCATGGCATTACACACAAGGTGCTGCAGAACTAGGAACTAGAAGTGTTGGAACAAACGCTCTTTGATGTACACAAGCAGAAAAAAAGCCACTCACGCTTTTTGGATTACCTTGACTAAAACATCAGCTATTAAATAACTGCCCGACAATTTTACAAGTGTAGCTAATTTCATATATACAAGTGTTTTAGTGTATGTAGCAGAAGTTTTTTTAGAAATAAGGGAGCCATGTTTAGAGAGACACATTCTCTCAGTAGTTTGCTTTCGAAAAAACGTTTTCAGCCACGAAAAAACTTCCTTAGAAAAATGCAACTATGAAAAAAAAAATCTGCATGGAGATCCAAATTACATAGGAAAAGGAAAATCGTTTTTAAATTTTGCACTGCCCTGTACCCTTTAACTACTGGTTGTTTTGTTCGGAAATTGCTTCAAGCTAAAGATATACACTTTGCATAGCTTTCTTCAACTGTCATCTTACTGCATTTTATAACTCCTACAGTTTATTTGACCTATACTTTCCCTGTCTTCTTGTTTCCCCTCATCTCACTTTTAAAAAGTTGCATTCTCACAGTTCTCCTTATTTTTCTTACTCATGGCATGAAGGATCAAGTACTATGTATATGGTTGTTTTACTGCTTGTTGAATAAATTTTTATAGATTTGAAAGGATATAGTTATGATCTTGCAGGATGTACGCAATACGGTGGGAAACATACCAATGGAATGGTATGAGAATTATCCACACATTGGCTATGATTTGGATGGCAAGCCTATCCTCAAGCCACCCCGGGGCAACGAACTGGACGAGTTTTTGCGCAAGATGGATGATCCAGATTATTGGTGTGTGCCCCCTTGTGGGCTTTTTTATGATTTTGTTTAAAATGTCTAGATTATATTCTTTTGCTTTAGCACTGCAAACAGTGTGGAGAAGCTTGGCCACCTTTAAAGGATACTGATCAAAAGTCTGAGACAATGATGACGGTATTGAAGTTTGACTTGAAAGACAAGACTGTTTCGATGAACATGATATATTTCACATATTTTCAAATAGATTGGTGTATATTTGTAGTGTTATAAGCATGTGGCGGCTGTGTGCACTGTGCACAGAGCTGGGCAAAGGTTAATGTGTGAGCGTGTCTAAACTGTCAATATAAACAACAGCTCTGCTCTAGCAAATAAGGTAAATGTAGGACACAACATTCCCCACGAGTGAGATATATTGAAATGAGCTCGGTGACGTCAAGAGTCCTGAGTAGAATTAATCACTAGTACTCAAACTGCTTACGATAAAAAGAACATTCTGTGCACTACAAGACGTAATAAAATGCTGCCTGTGCACTTCTGTTTGATTCATGAAAAAAAAAAAAAAAAAAAAAAAAGAGCTTAGCTATAGGGGTATCATTGAGAGTGGCCAGGGGTGGTGCAAACGTCAAGTTTTTTTTTCTTCAATTTGCACTCCGCTGATACTGTTGCATCTTAGTGGTAGTTTCATAATTGCCTACTGCTGCATGTAATTTGCATGCTCTTGAAAGTTGCTCCAATGAAAAGCTCGACAAAATGTAGGGTTCTTGTGATGTTGTGGATGACCGAATGATGTTTGCCGCTTGAGCTACAGCAATGAAACAGACATCACTGTTTACTGGGTGCTGCATAATGAAGCCCTACGCTTCGAAGTGGGAGTGCCGTTCCTCGAGACCCATCTCGGCATGTTGTGATGGTAGCTGTTGCTGCTGTGGCTCTTGCTACATACGCACTGCTGCTGCTGTCCAAGGCAAGCTCTGGCTTGGATCAATTTATGGTCGGCGGTATTGTGCTGTACACACGAGAAACTACAGTTTCTGCTGCTGTGCAGTAAAGGCAGACAACGTCGGGCAAGGCATCTATTATATCAGAAGGACTCTTCAGGCGGGTGATTTAAAGTGCACAAATGCTATGTAGACAACTAAAACATGGCTTTGTTTCAAAATAGGCATTTGGTTGGCTCGAAACATGCACTCCAAGGTTTATGGTATGCTATTTGAATCGCTGTCGACTTAGTATTTTCTTTTAGTGTCCCTGTAAGCATACAAACTTTTTGTGGGAGGTAGTGGCCAAGTACTGCACCAGAACGGGCAATCCTGCTCTGGTGAGGGAGTGCATTATCGGCTATGGTCGCCAGTGAGGCCGCAACCCACGCCATTTTTTCACGTAAAATTCTATCATCACACAGATTGTTTGTAGTTTGTTGCTATCGTGTATAATAGCTGCATATACTGGTACTTGCCTGCAGAGCAGAAACTTGGAGGCTTACAAAGAGGGTTCAACTTAAATGGAGGACGATGCAGCGAGCAGTGGAAAGGAAAAATGATAGGTGTAACATTAAGAGAGAGGAACGAAGCAGATTGAGTCGGGGAACAAACGGGGGTTAAGGATATCATTATGGAGAAATTGACATGGGCCAAGCACATAGCACATAGGCAGGATAACTACTGGTGATTAGGGATAACTTACTGGCAGGGGCGTAGCCAGAAATTTTCTTGGAGTTTGGGGGTGGGTAACCATACGTTGTGGATGTTCGTGTATTTTTGTGTGTGCGTGTCTATATATGCAAGCAAAATTGAAAAAAAAAATTTTTTTTGGAGGGAGGGGGGTTCAACCTCCAATCGTTCAACCCCCTTTGCCCTGTAGGGGTTGTAGTAAGGCTGATGATGATGAAGAAGCGTGCGAGTGGCAGAAGCAATTCTTTAGCAAAGGTGGCGCTTTTGGTGCCAATCATTCCGGTTTTCCCACTGACAGCATACATTACAATTGCACGATTCCACACGTTAACTTAAAAAAAAATGCTTATCAGACCCTGTCTTGACAGCTTCTTCAGAATATAAGCACCTGTTATTTCCTTGGAACAGTGAGTTATTGCGGTCGAGAATAATCGAAGTGGCTATAATCAAACTTCGCTGCCAGGTTACCTTTCTCAACATTTACCTGCATAGAGCAAGTCATGCACTGTCTCCTCTGTGTCTGTTCTATAATAAGGAGGAAACAATCAGTCATTACTTTATATCCTGTCGCCAGTACACGTCATTGAGGAGAAGATTCATAGCACCACCTACCTCTTCAAACTTGTGTCTGGAAATATCCAAATCAGTTGTTCTAACATTTGGCCCCTCTACTCTGGGCTACAGTCACAGGAATGTTGACTACGCTATAGAGGAATTTATCAGTCAGTCTAAAAGAATATTGAGTTAAATTCATCCTTTTAAACATTTATATACTAATATTCAGTAATTAAATTTGTTGTATTACCTATATCTAGCTTATACGAGAAGTATTGTGAGGAAACACTTAAAACAATCATCCTTTTAAACATTTATATACTAATATTCAGTAATTAAATTTGTTGTATTACTTTTATCTAGCTTGTATGAGAAGTACTGCGAGGAAACACTTAAAAAAAAATTTACTAACACTCGGCCAATCCCCTGCATTGGTTAAGAGCCATGAGAAGAGGAGAAGAAGAACAATAACAACAGCGGCAGGCATCTGCTACATGCTTTCGTGCCTACTACATCTCTTTTTCTGTGTTACAAGCTGTCACTCTAGTTTCGCCAGCGTGAAGTCGGCAGCGGGAATGACAGCAGGTTAGTTCATTTCGTACTCAAGCAGAAGCAGTGAAGAGATCAGAGACCTGTGTGGGCAAACAAAACAATAGATTTAATATGCTAGTGTGCGGCACTCGGAATGTACAAACAATGAACAAGCTTACAAGCAAGTAGTGCTAAGAGGCACTAAATTAACACACAATAGAATTAACAGTTGAATAATTAAACAGTTGTTAAATACAGTCAAACCTGTTTATAAGAGACACTGATATAAAAGACAAATGGTTATAAGAGACGCCAATGTGCCTACACTAAAATATGGGTTAATAAGAAAATGCATACGAGGTACCCGGCTTATAAGAGACATCTTGTATAAAAGACAAGAATTGCCATCCGAAGCATGCCAAAAAAAGGTTTTAACTGTACAGGAAAGTTCATGAAGTATTAACAGGTGATGGCATACGTGTGATGACCGGCAGCGTTAGGTCAGCGACGATCGGATGCGAGATGTCCCGAAGAGTTCTGGCACGACTGCAGTGCCAGCGGTGTTGCAACGCTGATGTTTTCGGGAGCTAGAGCTTGATGGTGAAACCAGGCAGGTTGAGCTAACCTGAGTTTAAGTTCTGATGTCTTTAAAGGGGTGGTGCCACCAAATTTCTAGGCTCTCGTAGGTTTCCTCTGTATACAAAGACTCTCCACACGAAGGATCGGACATAACAAACGCGTAGAATATATTGTAATTCACTTCTAAAAGTGTAGCTGAATGTTCACTCTTGCAATCGAGGCCCATCGCTTGCGCAGCAACACTGGTGTTTCCAAATAGGAGAGGTAACGGTAGTTGTCGTGACGTCACACCAGATCTGTAGTGACCTCCGCCATCTCTGAAATGAGCGTACTCATCGTACCAGCAAAGCATTCGTTACTGTATTACTCGCCGAGTTTCGATCGCTTTTTGGCCAAGTGCTACACATTGAAACCTGCGAAGGCATTCAATGTTTTGCTGGCACTTGTGTGAGAGAGCAGACGATACTCGGTACAATGTGCATCACAGCCTTGTGTGGTCACGTGACCTAGCCACCTATGCATCGATGTCGCTGTCCAACTGGGCGCTGTGAAACCAAAACCGAAAATGGTCCACATAAGTAGAGCAAAAAAAATATTTAGCGAAAATACACGAATCTTGGTGCCTGTATCATGTTTCATGCAGCTGAAGGAAACGCTTACGGCAAAGAACACGCATGCCACAAATTTGGTGGCGCCATCCCTTTAAGGCAGACGTTGATTGCGTGTCTAAACTGGACGACCAACTAAGTTCAGGTGGCCAGCCGATCCAAAGCCACACAAGAAGCTTCTAGAAGAGATACTCAATGATCTTCTTCTACCCATGTCGTACAAGCGACCAGACTGCTTAGCAGGATGATATCCTGCACTTAAAACCTAACCTAACCTAACCAAATCACCTTCTTGTCCCCTCATTCTCTTTTTAGAAAAAAAGAGGACCATTGACATGGATCTAATCATACGTGTGACATTGTTGAACACTCCGCCCTTAAATTATATTCCAATCACGCCCCTTTTGCATAAGCGAGGCATGTTCTTAACTGGGTGAGGGAGCAAACTTGTGAGGCGATCGCTTACACCACGACGGCCTGTTCTCCTACCGTGGGAAGGGGCTAGTGCCTTGGTTCTCAGCCAGTGCGTTCAGGGACCCGCACTCTAGTTCGGGAAATTTGGCCGCTGCCCCTTGTCGCCACTGACACAAAAGGGTTAATCCTCAGTGCTGGACGTCTGAGACGAACACCCCCGCCAGGCCTTGGCAGCTTAAAAAGAAACTACTCTTGTGATGACCAAGCGATCTTGGTTATCACAAGAGTAGGGAAAGAAGTGCGGCGCCTGTTAATTCGGCGTGACTCCAGGTCGCAAAAATGGCAGTCCATGACACTCCGCCTCTACTTTAAATTCCACTTTCCCTTTCTCCCAAATGTGCTGAGACATTCTCCACAATGAGCATTGTTTGCCTCTGGTGGTGTTCATACTGGTTCGGGGGACCGTAGTGGGAAGAGTGGAGCGGGTTGAGAGATGTGGGCATCTTTAGAAAGCCAGTTTTCAATGAGTTAAACACCACCTCTTCTAGTTCACGGCGTGGCCGCAAGACATAACAGTTTGGTAAAAATGCACTAAATTCATTACTATTTTCTACAGGTGTGCATATAGTGAACTTTAGAAATTAATTGAAAACGAATAGAATATGCTTCGAATAGTTCTTAAATAATAAAGGAATCATTTCTAGAACAGCCTTAGACTTCTAGAGCAATTTATTTGAAACAAATATTCATTAAGTTGTACAAAGGTATATTAAGATTGCTTTTAACCAACGTGCCAATATAAATGCCACAATTTTATAAACTCTGGTGCACTGGAATACAGCAGTTACTAGAGCACTTGAGCTATTTTGTAACTTTGAGTTTAACTACAGCAGTTACTTCAGTATTCATTGTCATGATTTGTAATCACCTGTAAAAAAATGTCAAACACAAATGAAATAGTGGTTCATGAATCAACATTATCATAAATCTAATCATCATGATTGGGGATTCAGCGTCTCTGAACTTCTAAGCTTAGACGGCTTCGATGTTTGTGAACAAACTGGCTCGCGCTGAACAGCCTGCCCCAGCAGACTTCCGCTGCACCACTTCCGGTAATGTTTTTTCAATGGTCCCGGTAGTGTTTTCGTGGTGTGTTTGAGTTTGCTGCTCTAATATTTCGGGCGCATTCCTTAGGATGCATTTGGTGCCACGTCTAGTGGCCACATGAAGGGGCTCGATGTTGTGCACAGCAGTTGCAGGTGCGGCCACTGCTGCAGGTAACACGGCTCGCCTGGCCGACAAGCTCCGCACAAAATATCCACCGTGGCATTCGGATGAGCACAGCCCCCTCTGTTACCTCTGGCAGTGGCCGCACCTGCAGGAGAAGCTTGTAAATGAACTTAATTGGCCCAGTTGGTTCTGCATGTCGATGTGGATGTGCCTTGAAGATGCGGACAGAGAAATTGACATTGCACACTTGTGTTTTCCCTTTCCGCGTCTTCAAAGCGTACCCACATCGTCGGCATCAAGAGAAGAGTTGCCCGATCTATAGTGAGGTTGTTCAATTCAGCTTTTTGACAAAAACTGAAAACCTTCCTCCTGTCAAACCCCGAACATCTTTGTGTTTTCGTCACACAGCTTCAAGATAAAGCGCTCATTTAGCGCCTGTTTAACGCCGGGCACTCTTTATAGAGATCATTGGCATTTGGAATTGCTCGCGATCCGATGTGTTCGCGTGACCGAGAAAATATAAAATGTACTGGTTATGTGATGACATCAACTGAGGCTTGGTCGCGCGAACTATTATGGTTTACACACGAGTAAGCTATTCATGAATCATACTTTCAAGTTGAACCCACGTAAGCCATGTTCACACCAAAAGATAAATGAGCTAGAATGCAGCGATATTAATTAGCAGCAGAAAGACAGACGATGAGTCATTCGCTCACACAGATCGTGAGTCATTTGCTCACTCGCCGGCGTCGCTTTAAAAAAAATTCAAATGCAAGGACAACGAAACGTAGACACCACGACGTACACAGGGCGGCAATTCGTGTAGAGCATGGCTACTTTAAGCCCCATGTTGTTTCAAACAGTATGCATCATTATTATCGTTCAAACTACACGAGAAACACCTTTGCGATACATTTTCAGTGTTCGCTTTCACATTTTCTTACCCATTTCACGCGTCAGTATACGTATCTGCCACGAGTGGGAGACGACAGCGACTTATGTGTTCCCGGTAACCGGGACCTTCGACTAATCTAAAGTCTGAGTATCGTCTCTGTGCCATTAGTATGCGCTGAGCTTTACATTGCCTTTAATGAAGTGGGAAGAACAAGCTAGGCTATGCGCTCTTAACAGGAATCCAGTTTTCTCTCGTGATCAAAACAAAACATTTTGACTAGCATATAAAATTAGTTCAGGCTTGCAGACTGCAACCTGGCTTGACAAAGCTGTGCCCAAGTTGTCAGCCCTTCATCGGAATACTTTTATTTGCAGAAAATATCGGAACACAAGCAGCCGCGGCCAACAACAAAGGCTGAAACCATGCAAGAGCAGGCTAAACTGGATGTTTCTTGGTGTGGTTTTCTGGTGAATGCACAATGTTGCCAGAGACCGGTAGGCTCTTGCTAAACCGTCTATAGTGCAGTCATCCAGTTCATAATGTAGCCTCGATAGTCCTGTAATAGTATGAGTTACATGCATCTTAGTTATTGAATAATTGAAACAGGAAAAATGACCCCATAATGTTCCAGCGTTTTGTTCTTTTGGGGTCTTTTCGTTGGAGCTGATTATTCAAAAATTCTTTGAAAAATGTAGTCAGAGTTTTGGAAAGGATTATCAAATCAAGCACATGAATGTTTCATACAGTTGACTTGAATAGAACACTACTTGGTTCACCATTCGACACTTTTGAATATTCGCATGCTTGTACTATTTTCTGCTAGTTTCTGCTTGAAAGCAAAGCTGTGTCAAAAAGTTTCAGCACACAGGCTTACAGTTTGGCTGGAAATCTTTGTGGGAAAGTTTTGTTCAGTATAGCTTTAAAGGAACCCTGCAACAAATTTTTTAACATGGTCAGAAAATGCTGCCAAACAAGCTCCTGCGAACATGTGAGTCGACCATTATAGCGCAGCACGCGACATGGATTTTGCTCTTACCGTAATATCATGAAAATGGTTCAAGCAGGAATATACGTTGACCTCAATATATTGTTGGCTAGGAGAAATGAAACAAAATTATTCAAATACAGGCTGACCCATATCTTCTGCAAAACAGAAAAATTGGAACATGATGTACCTTCATTCACAATAAGCATGTCTTACTTAAAATAAGCACACACAATACCCAATATGTGTCAATTCTCCACATGCAAAAGCATGGCCTTGGAGGTCTGTATTTTCTCAACAGTTGGCAATGACAGAATTGCATGTGTTGATCATGGTTCTGATGATGATACCATGTTCATTTCGACAGTTTTATCAGTTAACAAAAAAATCTTGACTGAGTGTGCTGGCATATATATACATCTATTGTGGCTGAGTCGTAACTGTAGTTGGCAGCATTCATGGTGGTTTCTGAACTTTATTTGAGGTCCTATTGCTACTCATTTTTATTTTCATGGTGGGTCACCTAACTGCAAATATACCTATCTAAAGTACCAGTATAGCTGGCGCTGCTTGAAAAACGGTTGGTGCAGCAGTGTAACTTTATTAGCTTAGTACCTTTGCCAGCTTTCATCACGAATATAGGTCGAGCTTCTTTGGGAATGAGTATAGGCTGATATCTAATTATAAGCAACATTATTGGAAATAAAAACGATTGACTTATATTCGCATAAATACAGAAAATGTTAAGGTCAGCAAGAAATCGCTCATTCTTCATTCAGCAAATGATGCCATAAGGTCAGCAAGAAATCGCTTATTCTTCTCTCAACAAATGGTGCTATAAGCTCAATTAGGTTTGTCACATCATCATCATCATCATCATAAGCCTGACTACGTCCACTGCAGGACAAAGGCCTCTCCCATGTTCCGCCAGTTAACCCGGTCCTGTGCTTGCTGCTGCCAATTTATACCCGCAAACTTCTTAATCTCATCTGCCCACCTAACCTTCTGTCTCCCCCTAACCCGCTTCCCTTCTCTGGGAATCCAGTTAGTTACCCTTAATGACCAGCGGTTATCCTGTCTACGCGCTACATGCCCGGCCCATGTCCATTTCCTCTTCTTTATTTCAACTATGATATCCTTAACCCCCGTTTGTCCCCTAATCCACTCTGCTCTTTTCTTGTCTCTTAAGGTTACACCTACCATTTTTCTTTCCATTGCTCGCTGCGTCATCCTCAATTTAAGTTGAACCCTCTTTGTAATTCTCCAGGTTTCTGCTCCGTAGCTAAGTACCGGCAAGATACAGCTGTTATATACCTTCCTCTTGAGGGATAGTGGCAATCTACCTGTCATAATTTGAGAGTGCTTGCCGAATGTGCTCCACCCCATTCTTATTCTTCTAGTTACTTCAATCTCGTGGTTAGGCTCTGCGGTTATTACCTGCCCTAAGTAGACATAGTCTTTTACAACTTCAAGTGCACTATTACCTATCTCGAAGTGCTGCTCCTTTCCGAGATTGTTGTACATTACTTTCGTTTTCTGCAGATTAATTTTAAGACCCACCTTTCTGCTCTCCTTGTCTAACTCCGTAATCATGAGTTGCAATTCGTCCCCTGAGTTACTCAGCAATGCAATGTCATCGGCGAAGCGCAAGTTACTAAGGTATTCTCCATTAACTCTTATCCCTAACTGTTCCCATTCTAGGCTTCTGAAAACCTCCTGTAAGCACGCGGTAAATAGCATTGGGGAGATTGTGTCCCCCTGCCTTACACCTTTCTTGATTGGTATTCTGTTGCTTTCTTTATGAAGCACTATGGTAGCAGTTGATCCCCTGTAAATTTCTTCCAGAATGTTTATATATAATGTTTATAGGTTCCAGAATGTTTATAGGTTTGTCACATAAATTAGGCTTAAGGATTGGCTGATTTGAAAATCGTGAGCTGCATATTTACCGCAGCATGCCACGACATGCTCATAACTGTGTTCTGTAGTGCTAGAACTATGCACAATATTGAAGCACACCAGTGTACTCACAATCACACTGAAAGGAAGCTGTACATTGGAAGAAAAAAAGAAAGGCTCAAGACAATGACACGCACAGATGTACAATCATAGCTTCTTGACCCTTTAAAATGATTCCCTTCGTGTAGGTTTCAGCTTACTCACTTAAAGCGGGGAACAAATCCCTGTTACTACGCTTGTACTTTATCGATTCTAAAGATTTTTATGGTGGTCGATTTGTGAGGGGATAAACTCAAATAGTGGGGTCATTCGATGATTAATTGGGGGAAATATTGCAATTACCTTCAACTGAAACATATTCATCTTAGATATGGAGCGGCACATATCCACGGGCGGGTATGTGCCGCTGGTATGCGTGTATGTGCCACAGGTTATTGACACTTAGTATCTACCCAGGAACGACGAAAACACACATGGGCAGTTTTAACGTGTGAGCGTTAAGAAATACCCAACATCGGTAGTGTCGACCCGACGAATGCAAAGAATAAATGTGAGGGTCCCAGCTGAAATCGAACCCAAGCATTCTGCGTGGCAATGAAGCATTTTACCACAGAGTTACACCAGGTCTCGAAACTGCTTTCGAACTAGACGCTAATCTTTGTGAAACGTCAATAGTGGTTGCAGTGCTGCCTACCAAATTTTACAAACATTACATATGAACTCCTTTGATACAGCCGTCACATCGGGTTAACATCCATTGTGATTAGGTGCCATGCGCTGAAGTTGATTAATGTAGCACTGTCCAGGTCTCGCATCCTCACAAGCATCAGCGTTTCATATCACCCCGCCGCGGTGGTCTAGTGGCTAAGGTACTCGGCTGCTGACCCGCAGGTCGCGGGTTCAAATCCCGGCTGCGGCGGCTGCATTTCCGATGGAGGCGGAAATGTCGTAGGCCTGTGTGCTCAGATTTGGGTGCACGTTAAAGAACCCCAGGTGGTCAAAATTTCCGGAGCCCTCCACTACGGCGTCTCTCATAATCATATGGTGGTTTTGGGACGTTAAACCCCACAAATCAAAATCGTTTCATATCAGCTTCTGGTGTTGCTAATGCGCATGTTTCAGTTGGCATCTTTGTGCAAGTGCAAACAACTGGTTATATAAGCATCTGCAACCCTTCAACATATGTGTGTGCGTACAGCATCTGTACATATATTTAGCGTCATTTAATGACATATCGCTCAATAAAAAACTGCAACACGGTCACCTTCCCTGCGCATGCTTCGCATAACGTCGATTCCCAGGTATGTGGGATCTGTTGAATTTTTGTGCTTTGTATCATGACTTTCCTCGAACATCTTGTTAAGCCTGCAGGTCGAGTTCTTGAGGGTTTGCACTGGTTCAAAGTGCTAGGATAATGAGTGTTTCCTTGCCTGTTATTTTGACATTGTGCCTTTTTGGGTGGTGTTGCAGGCGAACAGTGAAAGACAAAAGCACCGGCCAGAATGTTGTTTTATCTGATGAAGATGTTGACCTTATTCAACGGCTTCAACAGGGACGCTACCCCAGTGGTAGCTATGACCCTTATGAGCCATTTGAAGACATCTTCTCCCATGAGACCATGATCCATCCTGTCACTAGTCACCCTCCTCAGAAGCGAAGTTTTGTGCCCTCAAGGATAGAAAAGCAAATGGTAAGAACCTGCTTCCTATCTACAGCATAACTTTGTGCTTATATATATATTTGTCCCAACTACGTAATCTTTTCAGTTGTCAGATAATGTCATTCCATTAATCGTGATATTAAGCTTAACAAACCCCGAAATCAAGCAATTCTGGTGATCTTTTGTACTGGAAGCTTTTTTTTTCCTCCAACATTCATTTGGGTTAGCGTTTATTGTTAAGAAATGTATAACATGTAGCTTTCTATTTCACGAACACAGGATTTTCTCCCAAAGAAACTTTTGCTAAAAAGTTTAGAGGTAACCGTTAGCTACATTTATCTAATGCTCTAATGTAAACAATGGGTTTTATTCTAATGTAGTTGCACTGAGCAAAAGGCAAGTACTAGGATTAACACGGACACCAGAACGAGTATGTATGCATTTGTCTTGTTCTGTGTGTTCATTCCACATGCCTGTTGCTCAGCAAAGCTTCATTAGAATGCAGTGCCACATAGCCTAAGTCAGAGCTTTACTGATAGGTTTTAGGTTAGTGTGTGTGGATTTTTGAAGTTTTGCAATTCTGAATGATTTTCTTTTTGCTCTGTTTATTGTTTCTGCATGCATGCACACTTTTCAAATAAATTTGAGTAGCTTTGGTAGGATCAGTTTATTGGCCCGCAGCTTAACTCGTCCACATGTTGCTTCATGCAACACCACCAATTTAGAGTGCCTGGCAATCTCGTTGAGGCTAATAGTGCGCAACAAGACCCTAAGAAAATCAGTGCAGAACTTATCTCTGCCCAATCTGCAAAGCATGTGTGTAGTTTCACTGGTCTGCACTTATAGTTACTTTCAAGGCTTCATAAAAATTTTGTACCCAGCGAGATCACTCACTGTGCTTTTAAGACAGCACATTCCATTTTCATAAGACTTATAAGAAGCTTTTCGTTTCTCATACAAATAAATTGTCTCCCCCTCATAAAGGAGAGGGGAAGACAATTTATTTACAGAAAGGTAGAGAGGTCGGCCTGAGCTATAGTTTGCTCTGGCTTGCTACTCTACACTGGGGAAGGGTGAGTGCGGAGTGAAAGAGTGATGAATGACGATGGTAAGGTAGAGAGATGATGTGTTCTTATTAGGCTGGGTAACTACAGACGTGCATCCAGTCCAGTGGCTTCTAAGAAAGCGATGATGGCTCGTATAACCACATGTGTGCTGCTGGCGTCAGGCCAAGGACCTAACACAACCTCATCGGTTAATGGTCAACTAACATATCGGCCAATCGAAGATATCAGTTGCTGACGTTCGCTTGCATATGCTGGACAGTCGCAAAATATATGTTCGAGCATTTCTGGCAACCGACAGTGACCACAATTGGGACCTGTGTCATTACAGCCATTCAAGTGGGTGTAACGTCTTGTGTAAGCCACACCGAGGCGAATGCGGTGGATAATGCATGAGATGCTTCGCTTTAACTTGTGAGGCATACGGAACTTCATTTCCGGGTCCCATTTGTGCAGCCGCTTGTGCTGGTGTTCTGGTTTCTGCCAGTGCTCTAAGATGGAGTTGTGCATTACGCGTCATAATAGGATGTTAATATCTTGTCGAGAAAACGCGATGCACACTTCCAAGGCACTATTTAAAGCTCTCTTAGCTTCAGCGTCTGCCTCTTCATTGCCCATTATGCCACAATGAGCAGGTATCCATTGAAATGTTACATGATGTCCATTTTTTGTAGCAATGCCAAGAAGCTCTGCTATTTCAATCGATAAAATATGATATGGACCTTGTCTCATGAAGCCATCGATGGTTTGAAGAGCAGTTTTGGCATCGCACAGTATCGTTCATTTACGAGCGGGTTCTGACGACATGAAACGTATTGCCTCCCGAATAGCAACAAGTTCCGCGGCTGTTGATGTGGTCTTGTGATCTATCTTGAAACGTCGAGCTATCTTCATCTGCGGGATGACAAAGGCTGCGGCGGAGGTAAGCGACGTGGTAGATCCATCAGTGTATATGTGCGCCACATTGTCGTACATAGTATAAATGTGCAGCAGTGTAAGTTGCTTTAGGCCGATCGATGATACAAGGGACTTCTTCATAATCCCAGGAATCTGAAGTATGACAAGTCGTCTAGGCAGGAGCCACAGAGGTGTCTAAGGAACACGTGGGGGAGAGAATCTTGGCGGTATGATGTTCTGGAGCTGCGATATAGCTCTTGAATTACTGCAGTCTCGGTGGCTGGCAGGGAGCGCTGATAGGGGATG
This sequence comes from Rhipicephalus microplus, assembly GCF_043290135.1. NCBI lineage: Eukaryota > Metazoa > Arthropoda > Arachnida > Ixodida > Ixodidae > Rhipicephalus > Rhipicephalus microplus. Next base: position 214,623,719 of record NC_134710.1, read on the forward strand.
TTGCCTGTGTCGAATCAACAGGCGAAGGTGGACTCAAAGAGGCTCGCAGAGTACATATATTTTGATTGGACAAGCCCGAGCTTCGGCGAGAGTTCCCTTGGTTGATGTGCATTGAGGTAAGCCCAAACATGTGCGCAACCCTTGAGCTTGGATGCTTTCTAGCGTGCTCGCACAACTGGGCTTCATGCTTGAAAGCACAGGCATGCTGTATCGTGTATCGTAGTCTCGGTGGCTGGCAGGGAGCGCTGATAGGGGATGTTGCCTGTGTCGAATCAACAGGCGAAGGTGGACTCAAAGAGGCTCGCAGAGTACATATATTTTGATTGGACAAGCCCGAGCTTCGGCGAGAGTTCCCTTGGTTGATGTGCATTGAGGTAAGCCCAAACATGTGCGCAACCCTTGAGCTTGGATGCTTTCTAGCGTGCTCGCACAACTGGGCTTCATGCTTGAAAGCACAGGCATGCTGTATCGTAAGTACCCTACGAATAAAGATTGGTACAGTTGCAGGAGAGCTGCCTTTGAAGGGCCCCATCTTGCTCCGGCTATGACCCGAAGAACGTGGATAAAACTCTTGAGCTTTGACTTCAAGGCTGTGACGTGTTTTGACCACGATAGATTCCGGTCGAGGATAACACCCGGGAATTTGTGTTGCACAACAGCACAAATTTCTGTTCCATTCACAGTTAGTGGGTATTTTGTCATTTGTTTTCGTGTAAATGCAAGCACTGCGCATTTTTCAGTTGACAGTGTGAGACCCTGGCGACGTAGGTACCTTGCTGTGATGGTCACTGCACGTTGCAGTCGAGCACGCAGTTGGGGGCGCGTAGCTCCAGAAGCCCAGATGCAGATGTCGTTCGCATATGTGCTCACCTTCACCGTGTCAGGAAGTTCAGTAGCAAGTCCAATCAAGGTGATGTTAAAAAGTGTCGGACTGAGAACACTCCTTTGGGGAACACTACGGTGAATGTTATAATGGTCTGTATCTCCATCGCTTGTTGACATATACACGGTACGGTCGCTAAGGTAGCTCACAATCCATGCATACAGTCGTCCGTCGATTTCTAGATCCTCAAGCGCTTCAAGGATGGCATAATGTAAGACATTGTCGTAGGCGCCTTTAATGTCAAGAAAAACAGCAGCCACTAATCTGCCTCGACATCTTTCGTGTTCAACATCGGAGACTAAGTTGATGACCCCGTCAATGGCTGATCGGCCTCTCCTAAAGCCATTCATGAACGCAGGAAAGCGATTGTTGCTCTCCAAGAGCCACTCTAATCTCGACAATACCATCCTTTTCATGACTTTGCCAGCGCAGCTGCTTAAGGCGATCGGCCGGTAAGATGAAAGCTTATTAGGGCACTTCCCCGGTTTAAGCAGTGCGATTATGCGGCTGCACTTCCACTTATCTGGAACATTTCCTGACTCCCAGGAGGTGTTGTAGTAAGATAACAGGATCTGTCGTGCTTCTGTATCAAGATGGCGAAGTGCAGCGCACATAATTCCGTCCAGCCCGGGTGCCGATGAGCGCCGGGAAAGTGAAATTGCAGCGTCCAGTTCCTGCGTTGTAAAAGGCACTTCGAGGCGTTCGTCGAAGCACGGGGGCACAGTGGTCGTAAGAGTTTGGGTCACAGTGTCAGTGGTGGAAACGACAAGGCTACAGTAGTCCTTGGCTACCTCTAATTCACTCCGACCTTGATGTAGAGCCACCGCACGGAATGGCCAAATTTGTTGTGGAGAAGATTGTAGACTTCGTACTATCTGCCAGATTTTAGAGAGAGGCTGTCTTGGGTCCAAAGAACCGCAGAACGACCTCCATCGTTGCCTGTCCAGCTTGCCGAGATGCCGAAGAACGTGTCGTTGAGCTTGACGACAGGCTGAGAGGTCTGACGGTGATCTTGTTCTTCTGTATCGCCGTTCTGCGCAGCGACGGATAGCACGAAGGGCCTCGTATTGTAAGTCGATAGCTGATCATTGCAGCAGAATGGTAACTTGTCTTGTTGTGTCACGCAGGGACGAAGAAATGATGGCCTCTACTTCGGATGGTGTAGTAGTGCGCTGACAGCTGGTTTTCACATATGACTTGAAGAGACGCCAGTCTGTCTGATGAACGCAGCGTGTGGCTGAACGGCAGTACCACCTAAACTGAACATATGTTAGCAAGTGATCACTACCGTGAGTCTCTATATCCGTGGACCAAGCTGCAGAAGACGGGAGACTCCTGGATACAAATGCAATGTCGAGGCAGCTGCTGTAAGAAGTACCCCGAATGAAAGTGGGCGATTCGTCGTTCAGCACCCTTAGTCCAAAATTACACACGAAGTCGCACAAATCTCTGCCACGGCCGTTCATTACAGTGCTACCCCAGAGGGGATGATGAGAGTTAAAATCTCCAATGACAATGTGGGGGCTCTGAGCAGCCTGAAGCACAGACCTAAGGTGAGAGCAGTCCATTCTCGCTCTTGGATGGATGTATCCTCTGATAACTGACAACGTGCGCCTCTTATACTTTATAGTCAAGCAAACGTAATCATTCCTTGTATGCGACAGAATGTCATGTCGTACGTACGCCATATCGCGGCGTACACAAACTAGCACCTTGCTTGCACGGTGATCACTGCGAGACCAAAGCTGGACGTACCCAGATAAATTGAATGTAGAATCCATGTTTGGTTTGCAGATGACAATAATTGGGAACTGGTATTTCAATACTCGCTGTCTGACATTAGAGACGGCCACGTAAACCACAAGCATTCCACTGCATAACAAGCGTCTGCCGCATGCGATCTTCGAACATCGAGGCCATGTTCGCTTACTGAAGAACAACAAGAAGTGGCTCCAGCACCTCAAGTAACTGGACAGCAGCTTTAGCCGTCGGATTGTTTAGACCACTAAGGATCTTGCGCATTAAACCCATCAAATTTCTAAGCATACTCTTGATGTCATTATTATCTATGTTGTCGTCCTGCTCGCTGCGTTCAGTAGCATTATGCGTGGAAGGCGTACACGTGGGTCTTGATGGTAAAGAAGGCCACTCTGAAGTATTACGGGCCGGTGGCTGGTTGGCTCGTCCATTCGTCGGCTGTAAAGGTACGGAAGCACAGATATCTTCATTTCTGGCCGGTAAAAGCAAGCGACGAGAAGGTGAAGCCTGGACATTTGATGTCAGTTCTTCAACTCGGTTAGCACTGCTTCCTCGTTTGCGTCGATGTCGTGAACGACGTGTACTGCGCCGGACAGCCCTTGCATCTTCTCTGTGTGTGGAGTGGTCCCTAACCATCTTCTTCATCATAGTTATTTGGTTCCTCATTTTAGGACAGTCCTTTGAGGTTGCGTCGTGGGCGCCCGTGCAGTTAGGACAATTTGTGGCAGCGTTGCAGTTGCCATCGTCATGAGGTCCACCACATCGTTTGCAAGTTACCACACCCTTACAAACTGCACTGACATGCCCGAATTTCGAACATTTATGGCACTGTAGAGGCCTCGGTACATAGGGGCGTACCGGATGACGCACATATCCAACCTTGACGTGAGAAGGCAACGACTCGGACTCGAACACTACTTTCACACAACGCGACCGTCCAAAGTGGTGAAAACCAATTACAGGAGCCGTCGCAGAAAGCAATTTCTCGAGGCTTGAGTCTGTAATCTCCTCGTCCACATCATAAATGACGCCTATCGTAGTTGCCTTGTCATACGCAGAAAACGCGCGCACTGGAATGTTTCCCAACTGGACAATGGCCTTCAGCATGCCCAGTATAGCCTTTGAAGTAACCGATACCGACAGGATGTTCTTGCGGGTATTTATACGTATTTCCTCAACCTGGCCAGGTGCAATACGTTCGAAATACTCCGATAAGCTTTGCCTATTTAGAGTGTTCAGGACATCTGTCGTCATTGTCAGCATGTACGAGATTGTGAAGGACCGCATGCTACTCGCCTTTTTCAGTGCCTGTCAACCAGTCGGCGACGTCCTTCTGATCTTTCTCTTCAGACGGCGGCTTGTAACAGGGGTGAAATCACTGTCCGAGGCCATGTCTTCGGTGGAAGAGCCATCAGAACCGTAACTGTGCCCCACGTTGGGGCCGAAGCGGTCACTCACATCAGACGCACCCTGATGAGGCGGTCCAGGACCCAGAAGCTGAGCGGGGTTTTGATCCCCCATTTTACGGGACCGCGTCCCCCAGTGTTCTTGTCTCAGATTGCAGAAGTCGCAGAGAAAATTGAGAAAACTTTGAGAGCTGAACGCTGGAGCTGTTCTCTGCGATCACTTCTTCCTCTTCCTCGTTTCTCATAACTTATAACAGTGCTCAATACTCTTATACTGGTTCACGTTAGCCCTGCTATGCCTACTGAGATCCTTGCATATGCAAGCAGCCATAGTATCGATGCTGTACTAGCTCAATGCCGGCAGGACTGTGACTGTGTTATTGCTTATGCCAGCGGCCTTCTACCTGCAGCTGAGCTCAGTCATTTCATTACAGCAGAGCACGAGCGCGTGGCTCTTCTCATTTGGGCAGTTGTGAAATTTCAACCATACTTATTTAGACCTTTGTATTTTTTTGGTAGTCACTGGTCACCGCATGCTCCTTGCCTGTATTCTGATATGATTGCGAAACGAGACAGTGTCCCTTACGTAATATATAGTCCGACGTGTTCAATAATTTAATCAGCTGCTTGCCCGTGACAGCATCGTTGCACTAGCCTTTTGGTGATTTTAAACATCTCACAACACAAGAGTGAGCACTCTGTACAAGTGCAAGGCGACCTAATACTGTAGTGGCATTTTCGAGTGTACAAGCTTCTGTGCAGTGGCTAAGCTTGGCTTCGGCTACTTGAGATAAAAAAAAAGTTTTGGAAGTGCCTTAATATTTCTTGCATAATTGTTTAACAGTACAGTCGACCTCCGCTACAATAAACGCCGCTTCAAAGAAATTTCCGCTACAACGAAACATTTACGATTCCCCGTCAGCAGTCTATAGGAGTTAATGCATAAATATTGTCGTCACAACGAACACTTTTTCTTCGGTCGTCCCGCTTCAACGAAATTTCACAATGCAATTCCAGACTCAGATACTTATTTCTATGCAGTAAACCCAATCCTTAACATTTCGATGCATTTTCAGAGCCTGAAGATGAGTCAACGAAGTCTAAAACACGCATTGGCACCACCAGAAACCGCCGCTGTTCCGCAAGCATGGGCGTGTCTTTTCTCGATAGCGATGGCAATGAGACTGCCCTGCTTTTGCCACTGGCTTGCTTTTGAGCCGCAGGCGATCTGAAGCTGAAGCTCAGTCACTCAGTTCATGGTTTCCTTTGTGGTATGCCCCGCCGCAGTGGTCTAGTGGCTTAGGTACTCGGCTGCTTACCCGCAGGGCACGGGTTCGAATCTCGGCTGCGGCGGCTGCATTTCCGATGGAGGCGGAAATGTTGTAGGCCCATGTGCTCAGATTTGGGTGCACGTTAAAGAACCCCAGGTAGTCTAAATTTCCAGAGCTCTCCACTACGGCGTCTCTCATAATCATATAGTGGTTTTCGGACGTTAAACCCCACATATCAATCAATCAATCAACCTTCGTGGTAGTATATAGGTGTTCTATGGCTTCCTTCATGCAGCTGCTGGGTGCAACCATGGAACGATGCTTTTTCTGATTCCTATGCTTATCATTATGTTCACGCTTGGCCAGTAAGGTAACTATTCAGAGCGGCTGTTCGTCCGCATTATCAACAAAATCAGCTATCCGCGAGTGATGGATGATAAGAATGGTATAGAATAATGCAAAAGTCACCGCTCCACGATACCCTGCCTCCATCTCGGCGTTGTCGTATACTTTTGGCGGTGGACAACTGCTGTTAGCGTGTTAATGTAACTGTTTGGTTCGTTCACGAAGGCGGTTTTAAACATTGTTTCAGCGTGCTTTTCACGATGGCCTCGCTATGCATGGGTGAGAATCACGTCGTGACGCTGCTGGGAAAGAATAGGAAGCAGTGCACATTTTTTAATATTGAGAATAAACGTTCTTTTATTCTGCAAGCTCAGCTCAGCTATATTTTTTCGATTTCACTACAATGAAATTTTCGCTTCAACGAAATTTTTTCTGGGCCCCGTCAGTTTCATTGTAGTGGGGTTCGACTGTAGAACTTTTAAAGCATGCACCTCGTGTAAAGTGTATTTTTGTTGAGAGGGTAACATGGCATATTCGGTAAGTTCAGCTGTGGTGTGCCGCTGCAGAGATCATCTCAACATCTTGGTGGTGCGCAAAATATCATGCAAGCAACGCACAATTCATTCTACTGGTATATTCAAGCCATAAAGAATAGCCCTCGTGTTATAATCTCTGAAAACAGAGCAAAGTAATGGTCGCTGAAAGCTTTAGCGTAAAAAATGGACATATCCACCAAAAAACGGGGCTAAAAAGCTACCATCTCTTTTCTTGTATTGCTAGACTTCACAACCAACTGGTGGGAAAGGTGTGTTTGTTTATTTCAGGCACGTCAAGAGCACCATAGGGTGCTTAGACACAAATTTGACATTGCAGGAAATACTAAATAGCACCACCAATTTTTCTTTTTCACTTACTAGCCAATCAGTGCCCATCAGAGGTGACACTTTGGATATATCAGCTTTCATAATCATCTCGAAATATGGTCCCTGCTAGCTGTTCTCTCTGAAAGATCTTACTAAGTGGCTTCATTGCTAAGATGTGTGCTTAATAAAATTTTCATAATTCGTTGTCTATAAATCCAGTCGCCTGCACTATGCCGCTGATTTCCTATCCCGGTGTCCTCTTTATGACCCTCATGACACTGAAGTGAAAACTGAGCATTCTACTTTTCTGTTTCGGACCTGATTAACATCAGTAAAGAACAGGAATGTGGTTGGTGTAGCTAATGTGCATTTATAGTGTTCACAAGTGCTACCATGCTCACAAGCGCACCATTTAAGGGGGGACAAGGTTCTTAAAATAGCACAAACTTGTAAAAAATACCGACTTGCAAAAATTGTAATTGGAGGTATTTATAGTCAAAAGTGTGTTTTGGAAAAATTTTATATTATTGTAAAATACCATTTATTTTTAATTAACAGCTTAATATATGAAATTTTAAATCTTTTTAAAACTGAAAACATCATTTTCTTGGCATTGTTATTTTTTCCTTACGGATGTTTTGAGCAAGTTTCTATGAAAATATCTAAACAAACTTGGTGCCATTCTTTTCCGCAGCACTTGAACTACATGCTAAAGCTTTTTTTTTTCTCTCAACCTTGATAGAATCTTAATTATATGATAAATACCAGCTAATTACTGGAAGCTCACTTTTACCTTCCAAGCTTAAAAACAATTTCTGATCGAAGAAATAGCCATTTCGACATCTAGTTTGCTTTAGCCTGTGGGATTAATCTTTTGCAGTAAACGTGTAGTTTCAAAAACTAACTTTTTTTTATTGCAAGTTACCATAACGACCAGTAAGAAAATACTTAATTATAATGTGGAAATTTCTCGTCACCTTTTTCTAAATAAGATATTGAAATCTGTTTGTAGATTTGAGATCTCTATTCAATGGTGCCCATGCATGGTAATTTTCATGACAGTAAGATAATAATTAACTTTTTAAGACCCTCGTCCCCCCTTAGGACTCCCATTTTTATAATGTGTGGCCAGATGTGCTCTGAAAACCTCTGAGTATGTAAATTGGATACTTGCCATCGCCAGACCAAAGTTAAATGAACGTTTCTCAGTGTATACAGCATAACTAGAATGTATTTCTGCATCGCAGAAATCAGATGTGTCCTAAAAATGAAGTTTGCAAAAAAAAAAAAAAAATGCGATGCTTCACATTATCTTGCCAAAATTAAACTGAATAGTTAGCAAGGAAAAACTTATATAAACCTGGTTACAATGCATGAATGTGATCGCAGTGTGTTTCAACAACATTCATGTAAGCATGTTATCTTAGATTACTCTATAGTCGTTCAACTTTGGCCTGGCACTATTTAAGACTGTGGTTCATTTATTTTGCAATTCTTTTCAATGTCTTGTTAATTTGTGTTATAATTTAGGTAAAAAATTTTTGAAGTCGCAGGAGACACTTCAATGTAATTGAGAGCGTGGATACCGTTTTAATTGAGAGCGTGGATACCGTATGCTATTTTCTTTTTGATTTTAGAAATGTGATCTATGCATTTCAAGTTATAGTCAAGAGAAATTCCAAGAAAAGATGAGCAGGGACTGGGGAAAATGTAGTGCAATCCAAAAGTTGAAGAAAGAAAGAATGCTGAGTAGTTTCGATGGGAGGAAAAAACAACAAATTTAGTCTTGGTTGCATTAATAGTTAACAAGTTAGTACTGCACCAACTTGAAACATTTTCCACTTGAGTGGTTAGCTTGTCAACGAGAAGTGTAATGTTTTCGTGAGATTATAACATGGTAGTGTCATCAGCATGCAGGATGGAATTAGTGGAGGACAGACAGTTATGAAGATAAATAATATAGACCAGAAACAGTAGCAGTCTTAAAATAGATCCTTGAGGGACACTATGTTAGTAGTTTGTTTTTCGCAGTATACATTAGAAACAGACAATTTGACTTCGATCATGTAGGTAGCTTTTGAGCAGCGATAGGGTTGGATGACATGCACCAATCGCCTCAAGTTCACTAAAGAGAATACTATAATTTAAACAGTCAAATGCTTTTTGTTAGATCGATGAATACTGATCCTGCAAATAAACCTTCGTCAATTATTTTTTTTTAGTTGATCGGTTAGATGAAGAAGTGCCAGATTAGTAGAGAAACAATTGTGAAAGCTGAACTGACAAAGACGGAAAATGTTAAATTTAGCAAGGTATTTTGATATGCGTACTCCTATTAACTTCTCCTTGTACATGTTGTGCACAGGAGAAAGCTGTGAATATATAGTTTTCAAGGAAAGCAGTTGTCATATTGTCTACTTTGGCTGTGAAAGCTCACATGAATACGTAACTTTAGAATGCGATTATTAAAGCCCCTCATCAACTTGATCTTTACTTTATGTTTTACATAGGTTTCCAGGATGGTGCATGCTATAAAGATGGGCTGGATCAAGCCACGAGTCAAGCGGCATGATGCTGACAGGTTCTCTTTACTTTGGGACAAGGATGATGAGGTATGTTGCTGCATACATCCTTCCCTGTGCTCATGCTTTCTAATGAATTATACCTCCTTTATGTTAACGTATGTCTCATGAATGTGCTTGCGTTATTTCCAGTGCATTGAAAAACTATACTTCCAGTATTAGTTAGTTAGCTTTACGCTTCCCTCACTTTGTAGATGTGCCATGATGGCAGCATTTTGAAGAGGGATAAATGCAAACATGCTCATTTATGTTGGATTTAGGTGAATGTTGAGGAACCTTGGGTTATTTTTGTAAAAGCACGCATATAGCTTGGACCCGCATATAGTTCAGAGTAGGATTTGAGGATAGCAAACGCGAGAAAAGAAGTTTTCACCCGAATATAGCCAGAGTAAAACATAAAAATGCATTTATTGACGCACTTCATTCATCGTCATTGTCGGACGCACTCCCTTCTGAATCTCCCTTGTCAGAAATGTTCGCCCACATCACATTATCATCCTCAGGGCCATCAAGTGCATTCGAGATGGACCACTGTTTGAACGGGTGACAATTGAGCGTCTCGGGAATGCAGGTTCAAGCCTCGACTACGCTCGAGCACAGGATCGCTGGGGAGGCCCGTTACAGCCGTCCTGCAGGGGTCACTTCTGGTTCTCCAGACCTCATCAAATTCGTGTACAGGCACTTGACACAGTCCTCAAATGGCTTATTAAGGCACACATCAAGCAACTGCAGATGAGCTCGGTGCAGGAGTCGCGCAGTAGTGGCTTTACGGAGTCTGTCAAGTGATAACAAAACCCATTGAGCACAAGCATCGAAGGAAGCCCCAGCAGTGCTCCGGGCCGTCGACACCACACGGACTTTATCCAGTCAAGCACTTGCGATTCGTCCATTCACCCTTAGTCTTGGCAGCGGACGACGACATTTTTCGGGAACTTCGCCCCGTTCGGCAGCGTCTTTCGTTTTTTCGTAGGGTGGTAGATTGCGACCATCTTCAATGCAGAACATTACAGTCACCCACCTTTTTTCGTTCCCAGTCGATCGCACGTTAACTTGCCTGGAGCCTTTCTGATGCACCGTCAGCGCCAAAGGCATATCTAGGTAGGTCGGCGTTTCATCCCCATTGACGATCTGGCCCAGCTGAAAGGAGACAGCCTTTCAAAACGTAATGGCACACTTTTAAAACATCACAAGGTCTACTTCGTAGCACCTTTGTCGCTTCTGCTAGGTAAGCGTACGCCGACGTAGGGAGAACCCAGCGCGGCGCATGAAGAGAGACACCCAATGCTTATTTGCTTTGAAATACTCCGGCTGAATGCCTTTGTCTCAAGCAATCTCCCTTGCCTTCGCTTGTAGCAGCTTGATCTTAACAGCGAGATGTACAGCTCGCTGCTCCTTTACTAAATCTGCGAGTTCTCATTCTATGTCAGGAAACGCTCTATTTTTTGGTCTACGGAAACTTTTTCGCTGGCCATTGCAAGCAAAGAGGGTGTCTTCCTGCTTCCGCCAACCACGAATACTCCGCTCGTTGACTCCGAACTGCTGTTCCGCGGCACAGTTGAGAATGGTTTTGGCAGTAACGATAACTTTCCTTTTAAAAGCAGCCGAGTACTGCCTGCATGATGCTGACATGGCATAAAATCACAGGAGCAAAATTGTGGCTGTCGTTATGGGTGCCAAGTTGAAGCAAAGGCCACTGACCACTGTTGCACACGTGGGTCTGTAAGGCTAATGCCTGCTACTGCTGCTAACAGTACCTAGCACCTAGCGCAGAAGTGCGCGAACACCTGATGATAATGATAACACTGCGCTATGCCGAAATTTCGTACCCTAAAATCTAGAGAAAAAAAAACCACGGGCTATGCGCGGGCTTTTACGGTGTGATCGGTTTGTAGTTTTCTACTTTGGTTTGTCTCTTAATCAGATCTAGGTTTTTGAGATGTAAAGAAGCAGAAGTTTGGCTTGTTCTATTCCTTATTGCTATTTAAATTGTGTTTTGCAGGAGAAACCAAACGACCGAATGCAGCGCTACATTCCGGCACCAAAGATGAAGCTTCCAGGTCATGAAGAGTCATACAATCCACCTGCAGAATACTTATTCACGAATGAAGAGGCAAGGCTCTGGGCTTGGGAAGCCTTTTGCTACTTTAAATTCTTAATTAATACACTCAAACCTCATTTCAACAAGGTTTCATATTACACAGAAGTAAGTTTGTTATATCCAAAATTTTATATTAACATATATTCCTGACACTATGTATACTACAAGACTGTTTTTCATTTACTTTGTTATAACTAAAATCTCATTATATCTGGGTTTGTTATATTGAGGTTTGAGTCTACTAAGTATAATTTATAAATGATGAAATGGATGCTTTTGCAGATAATTTAGCATATCACTGCTGCTTCAAACTGCTTATCCATAGGCTTGTGTTAGCGTTTGAGTGCTTTTAATATTTGACCAAATATTGCAGTATTGAAATTTGCCTCATAACAAACTTATATTTGCTGAAATTTGGCATATTCAAAATGAACAAATGCAGTGATCCCACACCTTTGCCAATTGGGGCAAAGTGTGCCTAGTCAGATTTAGTGCGCCATCCTGATATCAACGAAAATTGCGCCAAACTGCACCAAAGTAGGATTTTGGAGCTTCTATCACCGGCAATAACCATGCTGGCGCGTCAAAAAATGTGAATCTTGTTCTCGGGGCCACCAAAGTCACAATCGGGTGCCTAAAATTATTCCGCTGAACTAACAGCGGTCGCGCGTGCGTTCTAAGTAATCTACGATGCCATGTTTGGGGCCAACGCAACTTTGTTGCGCAAGTTAATGGTGAAATGTGCTCTCCGCAGGGGCTCGTGACGTCTAGTCTAATCAGTGTGAGAAATTGTGGCGGTGATTTGTCAGTGGACTTCTTGATATCGCAGTCTATTTCTCGCACTTCGCGTCCACAGAAGAACACATGCACAGTGAAAATGTGTTGACACTTTTCCTTTAGTATACTTTAATCATGGATCTTGATTTAGAAGTTCATTTTCGTAATACCTTCCACCAGCACATCTGCAGTTATAATCGCTGTTGCGGTAAAAGCTCCCAAAACACCCTGAAACACCATTTCTCCTAAAAGCTCCTAAATCACCATTTCGGGCTCGAGACTGCTAGGGTCCATACTGGAAATTTTCGCATGCTTTTTTTTAATGTCGTCTCATTATTAAAAGCATGCTTCCTGGTCAGAGTAGCCGGAATTGAGTTTTAATGCGCGCACATTCAATAGGGAGGCATGGCTGGTGGCTCTGGGGTCGGAAGGCCCACGGTGAAGCGGGTACGCCTTATTACATATCTGCCTCTTGCTTTCCAAGGTCCATAGCTGATGGATAAAAAAATAAACATCACATCATCGCATTCATTGCTTCATGTTTTTTTGGGGGGGAAGGGCGAGGGGGCGAAAGCTACATCACTTGAAGGGTGCACTCGCGACTGCTATCTCGAGGCCTAGTGAGACATGCTTGTAAACTTTTTTTGCTACTATAACCTCTGCTTCGCGTTTAGATTACTGACAGTGCAAAAACCGCTTTGGCTATTGGAGTGATCATTGTCCCTATAGACGAGAGCACGCCTATCTTGCACCCAGGCGCCTTTGGCGGTATATCCTCGCTCCCAGAGACGCCATAATTTGTTTGCAAATGCCAAGGCGTGCCTCGCTAGCATGGAATGCAGTGGCTGTGGGAGTTTAAAATGCAAAAAAGCGTCTGTTCACGCTGCGCCCGCTTATAAAATGTCATCTAGGTACCACTGCGCTGTCATCTGATGCGACAACAACCAGCGCAAGAGGAAGAGATTGCTGAGCGCTGTTTGTGAAGTTCACAGCGCATCGCGAGAATCGTGCCGGTGCGATGTTTCGCGATTGCACAGATTTCCGTCCACAACGGAAAATTCCGACATCCGCCACCTTAGGATATAATCGCAACAGCAGGAAAAACTACCAGCCCAGTGAAGTGTATGAGTAAGTATACTTATTGCGTTTATTCAAGCGCGACTCCAGCTGTTTCACTTTACAGCAGCGATTTGCGTGCAGTATGCCTGTAGTATGAGGCACAAAACTATTGCCGCACTCTTTCGCAGGCCACATGTCAATAATAGGATACACGTATTACGACTCACGCGTGGATACACGCACCGCACATGTTTAGTACAACTGCATGGCCTACTGTCACAATGCGTGAACGGCGCGGAAAGCATGACTTTCTACTCGGACGAACTGCTACATGCCTTGACTGTCACTAGGTGAATCTACACGTGCTTTCAGCCGGCATTACCGTAGCATTTTAATATCTTGTTCTGGCTGGCACTTTTGCAGCACGTGTGTGTTCCGAGTGCCCGACAGGACTGGCAATTCATACACATGCGGTGCATGAGTGTAAGTTGGAACCAGATTCTAGCGCTACCTTGACGCCGGCTTATAGCACAAATTCTGCCTTGTCACAGCCAAGGCACGCCCCAGTTCTTCTGAGTCTAAAGCAACGCTTTCCCCTGGTTGCGTTTCTTTCAATCGCAATAATACGTACCTGATAAAGCTGCTTCCGTAGTCCGCAATGCACGTGCTGCAGACATTCCTGACTGTCGAGGAAGGTCTCCTCGACGTTTCACATGAAATCAGCACAGGAACAGCGCGAAACATGCTTACAGCTGGACTCAAGTTGTGAAGTTTTGCGTTTGATTTGCAGAGCGTCTGCTCGCCTGGCAGTTGAGAGTATTGCTTCACCACGCTTGCAACAAACAGCGCCACGTGCTTTTCGATATGGCAGGAAGCACTGAGCTCGCTGTGTTCTGGTGTATAACCAGCGTTCATCTGAGTTATGTGGCGTTGTGTCGGAAAGATACTATTTGTTAGTTTCACTTAGGCTCTTAGCAATGAATGCGATACCAACAGTTTGTTCGCATTGAGAGTTTAAGATAGAAGGGTATAACAGCTGTCTTTAATGCCTGCCGAATTAGCGTGAGTGTCAGTCATCACACCCAAAGTTCATAACAATGCCCCCTCCCCCACCCTCTTTGCGTTCCTAGTTCCTTCCTGCTTTTTGATGGGTGGCGCGTTCCTCTCTGCTTTAGTAACAATCGATGGCAGGCCTGGCACACGGGGTGATGCTATCGCATCTGCACTTCGTGCAAAGGAGGTAGGTTGGCTTTTTTAGTCAATTACATGGAGTCTTGGCTGGTGTTATGCCGCCACCGTCATTCACCGTATATCTATATATCTATGAAAACTCAAGAAAAAAAAAAGCCGCATCGTCAACGCATCGTGACAGGTTGGGCGCTTGGCGCCCAGCCTGTCACGATGCACCGACACACGCTAATCTCCCACGCCTACTTTGCCCCGCGAAGAGGGGGGGGAGTTAGATGCTTGTGCACGCGTGCTTGTCCTTCCATGGGGAGAATCATATGCCTTTGGCTTTCACCGGAACGATTGCGTTAGTTGCCGGCCCCAACACAAAGGTCACTTCGCTGGCGGCATAGGCCCTGTTTGCGAAAAGAGCGCTCTTTTCATACACAGCAAAGTAGTATCTCATCTGTACTAGTGACTACGTTTTGTGCGTTGTTTTTATTTAAACAGTGTGTTAATGTCGAGTGGTAAACGTTTTATATCACTCTGGTCCTGTGTATGTTGTTTTCGTGCGTCATTTGTGCGTGAGCAGCGCGCTGCACGTTTGGCTCTGCTTGCAGTTCTCAGCGATACATTTCAAGTTGTTGCTATCGCATTCATTGCTTCGCCCTTGTGGCGAAACTGACTTTTTTATCTCTGCTTAAGCTGTGTTCGTCACCCCTGTTGACGTGCTTTTGCCTGCTTGAAAAACACACAATGCGTCGGGGGATGTTATCGATTGAGATATTACACAAAACAATATGTCGACGGCCAGTGGCATAGCCAGGCGAGAGGGGGCACATCGGAAAGAGGCTCCCCCCCTTTCAAATATTTTTTTTGCCATGGCATATATATATATATATATATATATATATATATATATATATATATATATATATATATATATACATACATACATACATGCACATATATATAGGCCGGCATGGTGGTTGAGTGGCCGTAGCGTTGCAAGTAATCGTAGATCCTCCGTGAGCGGTCACAATGTGGTTTATTTCGACGTTTCGGCCTAGAGTCTGGCCTTCATCAGGATCAGATTTTCGATATACTATATATCGTAATGAGTGAGACAGACACAACACTCGTTTGTCGGGCAAGCTGTTCTATTCTGCCTCTTCCCTGCTGTCCAGCCCATGGCCCACAGCTGCCGCGCCGCTCTTCGTTACATTCGGCCACACTGCGGACCTGACAAAGGAAAAAAAAGGAAATTACAGTTCATTGCACCTGCAGCGGTCCGGCTGCTTTTTTTCAAGCGCGACACATGCACGGCAAAGTTGTTTCTTTTGCGTCTATCGAGAGTGAAGTTCGCATCTGAGGTGTTCACACGCCAGGTATTTTCTCCTACACGCTGAGTAATTGTGAATGGCCCGCGAACTTAGGGAGTAGTTTCTTGCCGGGCCCGCTGGTGCCTTTTGCACCGAGACCTCGTCACCGATGTTGTAAGCAGGAGCGGGCGTACGGCGTCTGTCATAGTGGCGCTTTTGATTTTCTTATGCGTGGGTGGCTTTCTTGATCGGCTTAGTTCGGATCTTCTGACAGGCTGCTTTACGATCGTTGGCACGTGGAACTATAATGGGAGCATCCAGACTGAGGACTGCTTTCAGCTGTGGTAGCTTTCCATAAACGATTTCGTAGGGCGTTTTCCCGGTAGATGTCTGCAGTGCCGTGTTAATCGCAAAAGCGGCTGACGGAAGGTGGACGTCCCAGTCGGCCTCTCCTCTTTTCCCTGCCTTCGTATGTGGAGCAAGTCGGGCCTGGATGCTCTGGTTAGTTCTCTCAGTAAGGCCGTTTGCTTGAGGATGAAACGCGGATGCGAAGTGGTGCTGCACGCCTGCCGTGCAAAGGTACTTTTAGGGGCGAAGCTCCTTAGGGCGTGGGCTATGCGTCCCCTGTAGCCTGTATGTAGCCATCTCTAGTTTAGTTCTTGCAGTGTTCACTAGATAGCGGTACCGTCCCCTGTATGTAGCCACCTCTAGTTTAGTTCTTGCAGTGTTAACTAGATGGCGGTACCGTCTCCTGTATGTAGCCACCTCTCGTTTAGTTCTTGTAGTGTTTACTAGATGGTGGTACTTGTAGCTGATGATGAAAAGATGCAAGATGTTATAAACTAGAAAGCGGTACTTGTAGTTGATGAAAGACACGAGATCTTATAAAATAGAGATGATGTCACATATGGCGCGTGTCATTGGTTGAAGGCAATTGTTCGATTTAGTGCGGCGACGTACGCTAGGGGGAGCGATGTAATAAAATCGAGTGGGCAGAATGTACAGAGGATTCATGGTTTACCAGGTTTACCTCCGGAGCTTCGCCCACTCATCATCATTCACTTCGTGGATATAGCGGAATTTTTTTCAGTTCCCCGCTACAAAACGATGTAGCGCGATCAGATATCAACTTTTTTAGTAAGCCATGTCTCCATTCAAATCGGTGCTTGAGGAAGTCGATTAGGTTAGTGGATGCAAGAGATGGCACGGCCTCCACTTCCACGTATTTTGACAGGTAGTCTACTGCTACAATGACGTAACGATTTCCCGCAGTGGTGGTGGGTAGAGGTCCCATGTAATTAATGCCAATCATGTGGAAAATTGTTTCGGGTATCTGGATTGGTGTTAGTAATCCAGGTTGACACCCAGGTAGTCGCTTAAACTGCTGACAGATTTTGCAACTGGCGACATAAGAACGGACGCTACTTTGCATCTTCGGCCACCAAAAACATCCTTGTAGTTTCCGGAGCGTGGCTTCTTGGCTGGTGTATCCGCCTTCTGGGGAGTCATGAATGGCTCGTAATATTTCTGACCTTTGGGATTTCGGGATCACCAGGAGGCAACGTTCTTCGGATCGGTCCGCTCGCCAGTGACGCCGGTACAATGCGGCATTGCGCATCACAAAAGTACTGCGATTTCCCTTGTCAGTGATAGATGCAATAATGGATGCCAAATCTTTATCCTCCTGTTGGGCTCGGGATATATCGATCTAAGCGAAAAAAAATGTGGGTTTGCCTCGTTTGTTGCGCGCAGTCAAGGGGGTTCCGTGAGAGTGCATCGGAGACGTTGTTTAGCCCGATGGCGTGGTGGCGCACATCAAAATCGTATTCTTGCAGTAAGATTATCCACCGGGCAAATTTGTGCTTAAGTTGCTGCTTGGAGAACATCCATGCTATAGCAGCATTATCAGTCACAACAGTGAATTTACGCCCGAAAAGATAATGCCGAAACTGTTACAATGTTGGTTCAAATGCAGCGCCCCCACGCGGCGCTGATAGTTGTGTGAGCTGTGCAAGCCTGGCACAGCAGCGGGGTGGCCGTTTTGGGAAATAATAAAACAGTTCGTTCTGGGCTCAGGGCTCAAGATGTTCTCGTGTTCTTCGCGGGCCTTATGGCCTACTGTTCACGGTTGTCACTACCGCCTGGCCATCAGGTAATCTACACATGTAACAGAAACTTATCATCGACGCTCCATACCACTGCAAGACATTCAAGCTCGTTGGAGTGATAGTGGCGCTCGGTGTCTGAAAGTTTTCGGCTGGCATAAGCGACCACGTGTTCCACGCCATCTGGATCACGCTGCACTAACACAGCTCCTAGGCCGACTTGGCTGGCATCAGCGTGCACTTCGGTGGACCAGTCCTCATTGAAGTGACTTAGTATGGGGCAACAAGTGAGCTTTTCTTTTATAACTCGAAAAGCATTTTCTTGTGAAACGCCCCGTTCAAACCACGCGTCCTTTTTAAGAAGACTGCTCAAGGGAGCTGCGATCGAAGCGAAGCGGGGAACCTTCGCATATACAAGGCCATACCCAGAAATGACTAAACCTGCTTCAAGCAGGTTGGTGTGGGATACTGCGACACGGCAGCTATTCGCTCCGGGAGTGGCTGAATGCCAACAGGAGATATATTATGTCCCAGGTACGAAATCTTGGATACCCCAAACCGGCATTTCTCTTGGTTTAAACGAAACCCTGCTGCATAGAGTCTGTGTAGTACTTCGTCCAAATTGCGAAGGTGTTCATCCTTCGTCCTGCCAATGATCAGGATGTCGTCTAAGTACACTGCACAGGTTTGGTTTTTCAATGGTCCGAGCACTGAATTCATCGCACGCTGAAAAGTGCTAGGAGCCGTTCTTAGTTCAAACGGCGTGCGGTTGAATTCATACAAATTGAAAGGTGTGCGAAAGGCTGTTTTACATCTATCTTTCTCCGCGACGTTAATCTGCCAGTGCCTTGCGCGTAAATCAAGCGACGAAAAGAACTTGCAGTGACGTACTGTATCAACAGCGTCATCAATGCGGGTTAAAGAGTAGGAGTCAGGCATTGTACACTTATTGAGCTGCCTGTAGTCCACGCAGAAGCGTAGTGATCCGTTTTTCTTGCGAACAAGGAAAACTGGCGCTGCCCACGGACTCGATGACGGCCTAATGATGCCCACGGCAAGCATTTCATGTACTTGTTCTGCGATCACTGCCCGTTCTCGTTCAGCGTATCGTCGCAGTGGTACGCATATTGGCAGATGATCTTCCGTTGGTATGCAATGGAGCAGCAAATTAGTGCCTGGCAGTTCTGCTGTATTGCTAGGGAATACAGTGCAGTCCACTTATAACGATACCACATATAACGATATATCGGTTATAACGATGGGTCGACTTAACAGTCTCATTTTATGCATTGGGGCTATGGGGAAAAAAACCATATATAACGATATGTTATCCACCGCATATCGGATACAACGATGAAAAGTTTGCCGTGGACGGCATGTTTCATTCAGAATAATCGTAACATTTAGATTGATAAGTTCCTCTGAAACGAACTATGTCGAGACAAGACGAAAAGTTAGCGTAGGCGAGTACGTATCTGCCGCCACTGCAGCACAGCGCCGGCAGCGCGTCCCGGCCGTTCAAAAAGCCGAGGAGAGCATCGCGAGTTGGCGCGACGCGCTACAGATGGCGCCAGCTGTGTCACGTTTTGCGCCTCGCCGCGCGTCGACCGCGGAGAGGCTGAGAGAATTAAAAAAAAAAAAGCGAAAAGCAAAGCGCCGCGCTCCGCGGCTCCCCGCCTTCTACAACGGCAAGCCGGCAAGCTACTCGTAGCTTGCCGAACGAAAGCGGGAGAGAGAAAATAAAAAAAGCGAAAAGCAAAGCGGCGCGGCGGCATCGGGGCGGGGCCTCGTTGGCATTCCGGCTGTGTACCTCTGGCTGTGCTTTCTTCCTCCCACTGCTCCCACCCCGCCGTCGGTCAGTCTCTCTTCCTCAGCGAACCCGTGATGCGTTCTTCGGAGTAAGAAATAAAGTCTTGTTTTTGACATCCTACTATCTACAATATTTATTAATTGGTGAAAATAGCGAAATGAAGCCTGGAGCTACAAAAGGTACGTCCGGCGACGATTTTTTGGCGGCAGTCCAGATATAACGATCACCGGTTATAACGATCATATTTTTAGGTTTTCTCGATATCGTTATAAGTGGACTGCACTGTACTGGCTGATGGCGAGCCAATATAGAAGATAAGGTTGGCGGAGTGGACGGCTCACCTGTCGGTGGTGGCAGGTTTGTGACGGTAGTCCCAGCTGTCGAAGACCGGAGCTCGACGTGGCCGCGATCTATGGTGAGCTCAATGTCATCAGATAGCAAGAAGTTAGCACCAAGGATCATGTTTGCAGGGAGGTCTTCAAAGACGGGAATGGCTGGAAGAACTTTAGTGCCTGCTACCGTCCGGACTGAAATGTCGAGCATTCCGACTGGCATAGCACTCCCTCCAAGTCTGCAGAGGGGAGGTTGCGTCCACGGTCGGATAGTTTCCGGAGCATGACGTAGGCGTAGTGCCGTTTAATCTGCACCAGTATCCACCAGAGCAGATAGGTCACCTATTCCCTCAACATGAATGGACATCCGAGGAATTTGACAAGCTTTGTAGTGGATTCGGGTCTGGAACGGTTGACGACACTCCTTGGCGTTGTGGCCAATGCGATCGCACTTTAAGCATCCGTGTCGTGTGGAGGCGTAAGTCGGACGGACAGTCGGTAATGTGTCCAAGTTAAGCCGACGACGAGAGTTTTGCTGGAATTCGGCTGCCTTTTGAGTGAAAACCTGGGGTGACGCTTCAGGTGACTGGCAAGATAAGATGGCAGCATGGGTAGGGTCAGCCAAACCATCAACGACATACTGGTGGGCAGCCGGAGAGATCCATGTAATGCCACATTTGTCGAGAAGCCCGAGCTTATCGTAGACGTATTTACGGGCGTCTTCCGATGGAGCCTGCCGGCGCGATCGCATGCGCATGAAATGGTCGTTGTATGCGGATGGAAGTGGTGGGAAGGCCGTGACGAAGGCTGTAGTCCAGTCACTCCAGGATTGGTACTTGCAGCCATTGTATTGATGCCACGCTTCGCCGGACTCGCGCAGTCGGCTTACGGCTAGCGATAGCGTCACGTCGTCAGTCCATGCATGTCGACGGGCCAACGAATGGATTTCATCCAGCCAAGCGGTTGGTTCTTGATCAAAGCCAGTAAAGTCGGGAATTTCAGCCATGGACGGAGGAGGCAATGTGGTGCATGCACAGGCTGCTGAGAAAGTGACGGTGGCGTCTGCAAGACGCTGGCTCGAAGTAGTGATGGCCTGCAGAACCGTGCAGAGTTCGCTGGCGGCTACAGGCGAGGAATTATGCCTGTCTTCTGGCGACAGTACTGACGTTGCTCCAGGGATGTTACCTGAGGCAAAGTCCAAGGGAGCGTGTACGGCGTTCCTGGGCAAGGAGGCGGTTTGCGAAGCCAAGTCAGTGGAGTCACCTCGTGGTTTGGCAAGGATGCCTGCAGGCAGCGCGCTGGCTTCGGTACCCGCGGTGGCCGGGTCGGATGCCATGGCCACGGTAGCCGAAGCTGCGGGCCGCTGGAGAGTGCGTCTGCTCCGTAGGACGGTTTCTTCACGCAGGTCGTCGCACATTGGTTCGTTGAACGACTGCGCCATTGTAATGAGCGAGACAGACACAACACTCGTTCTTCGGGCAAGCTGTTCTATTCTGCCTCTTCTTCCTCGCTGTCCAGCCCATGGCCCACAGCTCCCGAATTTAGCCGCAAGTTGCGACAGCCATCAAGCCCCGTGTCTGAAACATTGCATTGTCAGTTTCATAGAAATTGTTATAGTTTCGGTTTTGTCAAGGCAGTAATCATTCAAGCAACAGTTGTGAACTTGGATCCTGGGCTCTGTGGGCTCTGTGGATGTGCCATCGCACGGTTCACTAACCCTTTCATCTTCGCAATGCAGGTTAATGTATCATATGACCTCTTCACTAAAAGAAATAGCAATTATTTTTTGGTACAGCTACCGAGCCCACACTGCTGTTGTGCCCTTGCCGTTCAATGTGTGAATGTCGCTCATGCTCTCTTACTTCTGTCGGGGGACGTGAAATCCAATCCTGGCCCAAACTCTCTCCCTAAGGACCCTCCACCTAAAGACCGTCTCCCAGCAAGCTTTATTCTTTCTGAGTTGCAAAAGTTATCTACGGGTCAGTCTACACTGCTCGCGGAAGTGCAGGGACTTAAATCTGCACTACTAACAACAAACAAAGCCATGGCTGATCTAACTAAACGTATTACGGAGCTTGAAGTTCACTACCAAGGTCTTGTGACAGTTAAGAAGGATGTCGAAACAATTAATGGTAACACCGCAATGATGGCCCGTCAAATCTGCGACATGGAGGCGCGAGTTGACGCCGCCGAAAATCGTTCGAGAGAAGAAATAGCCTCATCTTTTACGGCCTCCCTGATCTGAACCTGTCCGAAAAATTTGCAGACTCCGAAGAAATACTTATTACCCATTGTCGCGACCACTTAAACTTAACTCTTGACCCTAAACTTATTGAACGTGCTCAACCGCCTTGGTCGGCACCGGCATGATCACAAGCGGCCTAAAATAGCCAAATTCACTTTTTTTTTTAAATCAAAGAGGAAATTCTCTCGAATGTACGCAAACTAAAAGGTACTAATTACAGTATTGGGAAAGATTTTTCCGAATCCGTTCGAAAAGCCTGAAAGCACCTTGTTGAATTTGCCCATAAGAAATCTGAGCCCTTCTCTGTGCGGTACAAGACTTTGTTTTTTGGTAAAAAAAGATACGTTTTCAACGAAAACTCCCAAATTGTAAACAAAATTTTCTAGCAGTCGCCCCATGGTCCAAAAAAGACAAAACGTGTTAATGTTACAACACCTAAAACAAGCCTTTCCTTCTCTGTAATCTTCTTTAATATACGTAGCTTCCTTTCAAAATGCGACGCAGTATCAAACCTTGTATCAACATCGGATAGCAATATACTGGTTCTCCAGAAACATGGTTGAAGGATGACGTCACAGATAGTGAGGTTTTTGCCGAATTGCCAGAGTTTGTTGTTTTCCTGAAAGACAGGAAACAAACATGTGGCGGGGGCGTACTTATCGCTGTCAATAAGCAGTTATTCTGTTCACTGATAAATATTCCTTGCAAGCTGTAAATTCTGTGGTTAGTCTGCCGCGCTGTAGCGGAGACAATTCTGCTAGGTGTGTGCTATCGGCCACCGGACAATAACCCAAATTTCGCACAAGATTTAAGGGCCAAACCTCATAAGCGCGAAAATGCACGCGACAGCGACGAGCGACGTGACGTAGATCGTCTTCGCGCGATCAGTCGCTTGCGCAGGCAAACCTCATTCGCGCGACGGCTTCGGCGAGCGAACTCCACTGTTGCTGGCATGAGGCCGTCTACTCGCACCAAGAAAACTGCGTAGCGAGCGGTATGCAATTTAAAAATAACATATATTGTTGTGTAATGGAACGGAAAGTGTTTATGAATGCCTTGCAGCACTTTTTCTATATGCACATGCGTAAACATTGCGTTATTTCTTGTTGCACATACGTGACTCGGGCAGGGTCACGTGCACCTATGTAGTCTTTGTCTTTTCCGCTTTTTCGCTATTGGCTGCTTGAGCCCAGCACTTCCGGGCGATGAGCCACGGTTTCCAAATCTGGAGAACCGAGCGATCGCGCGAAAACGAGCAAGCGACACGTCGCGCGAACGCCCTGTTTCGTCGCTCATAGCATCGCTCGTCGCTGTCGTGTGCATTTTCGCGCTTATGAGGTTTGCTCTTAAACTATATACTCAACCAGCTGCTAACTACTAAATATTCTACCGCGCATATCCTACTTTTGGTGACATTAATTTTTCTGACATCGATTGGCAAGGCGCCAACCAATTAATAACAGGCCACTCCAGAACAAAAGAATTCATTAACGTTTGCTTAAATTTTAACCTAATAAAGCTAATTATAGAACCAACACGTATTGCTGGTGAAACTTCTAATATCCTGTATCTAATTCTGACAACTAAACCCTAAAGCTTGTCACATATTACACTTCTTCCTGAGATTAGCCACCACAAAGTTATTTGTGATGTTTTTGAATTCGTCCCGAAACTATGCAAACCATGCAGTAAAACTATACATCTGAACGACAAGGGGGATTACACGCAATAAACCCTGAATTCGAAGCTTTCCTACCTCATTTTGAAACAACATCTAGTGAACGATCAGTGAACGATAACTGGTTAATTTTCTAAGATAAAATTAAGGAGCTAGCAAACAAGTTTATTCCCAGTACTACCTTCTGTTCTAATCAACACAATCCATGGTTTTCTAAACTTTTAAAGCGACTTGAAAATAAGACAAAAATGACTTTTTCGTGCAGCTAAACGCGCAGCTACCGCCAGCGCATGGGATAGGTATAAAGAAGCTGAAACCTTTTATTATAATGCCATTTCGAACCGCAAAAAAAACATTTTTTCATACTGATCTTCCGAAGATTTTGGTAAATAACCCTAGGAAATTTGGGGAGGTAATTAACCCTAAGAGAATTCCAGGTATTATTTTGAAGAATCCTTCGGGGAAGTTAGTGACTCTGGATACGCAGATGTATTTAACTCAGCATTCGCTTTCGTGTTCACAAACGAAACTAACAGTCCCCTTCCGATTTTTCCATCTAGCATCGTCTCTGTAATGCCCAGTATTGATTTTATCGCTTCCAGAATGATATTGTTAATAGACAAAGTCAAACTCTCTTCTTCAGTGGAATCAGACGATATTACCTCCAAATTTCCGAAAAATACCAAGTACATGTCTGCCATATATTTATCACTGTTTTGTCAGTCATTATCCACAGGTAACCTACCAATAAACTGGAAAGTAGGAAAGGTCATTCCAGTATTCAAATCAGGTGATAGATCATGTCCTCTTAATTGTTGCCCCATTTCCTTAACAAGCGTGCCTTGCAAGCTCATGGAACAGGTTATTTAAACACAAATCATGCGCTTCTTGGACTCAAAAAACTTTTTTCATTCCGCACAGAATGGATTTCAAAAAAATTTTTGCTGTGAAACTCAACTTGCTTTCTTCGTTCATGATCTGCACACTAACCTGGACAATAACATACAGACTGACGCTATTTTTCTTGACTTTGCAAAGGCATTCGACAAAGTACCCCACAACTGTCTGATGTTAAAACTTTCGAAATTAAACTTAGACCCTAAAATTTTAACTTGGATTCGAGAATTTTTGACTAATCGTTACCAATTCGTTATCATTAATGGACATAACTCTTACCCTCTGGCAGTAACATCAGGCATCCCGCAAAGATCTGTTCTTGGACCCCTATTATTCCTAATATACATTAACGATCTACCTTTCCATGTATCCAGCAATATTCGTATGTTTGCAGACTATTGCATAATATACCGTACTATTAATAACACATCAGCCCAAGTTGCATTGCAAGATGACATTAACTATGTGCTTAACTGGTGCAATCGTTGGCTAATGACACTAAACCCTAATAAATGCAAGTCCCTCTCGTTTCACCGTCGGCGCAGCCCCCTCACCTATTCTTATCAAATCGGTAAAGTTGCATTGAAAAATGTCATCACTTGCAAGTACTTGGGAGTCACTTTGAGTAACGATTTATCATGGCACGTCCACATTACCAATATCATATCATCAGCTTGGATTCTTAAAGCGGCACTTACGTCATGCTCCCCCTCCTGTAAAACTGCAAGCTTATAAATCTTTAATTCACACCCAACTTGAATACGCGTCGCCTATCTGGAGCCCTCATCAAGCGTACTTAACCGACGCACTAGAATCACTCCAGAATCGAGCAGCTAGATTCATTCATTCCTCGTATTTGTATAACGTGAGTGTTTCATCTCTTAAACAAGAACATAATCTTTCAAACCTTAACATTCGTCGCCGAGTTGCCAGCCTCATTTTGTTCCAACAAGCTCTATCACAGTCAACTCGGCCACCCGCCCTATATCTTGCCTCCTGCCCACACATCTCACTGCACCACTCATTCCTCTCATGTCGGCCGGCCACATGCCTGTACCACGACATTTTTTGCCTCCTTCTTTTTTCGTGCAGATTCCGCCTGGAATGGCCTTTCCACTGATCTCGCCACCATTATGTGCCACTCAACATTTACACAAAATGTCACTCGTTTCTTTTCAATGTGAATACATTATATTGTTCCTTTTTGTGCCACTGGTTCTCGCTTTGTTCTTTTCATTTTGCAAGGTGTTACACCTGTTAATATGTATACTGATCCTGCACATGTATTATTTTATTTCTGTATTGGTTACCCCTGTTCATACTTATACCCATCCTGCATATGTATTACATTTGTTGTATGTTTCTCACCCCTTATGTAATACCCCCTCTAGGGGGTCTTTAAGGTAATAAAGTGAAAGTTAAGTCATCTTGGAAGACATCAGTGCATATGGCTCCTAAACTCTTCTACGTACTGTGTGCTCAACACGAAGAGAGTGTGCAAAAAGAGCATCTCTCTCTGGCACGGCAGTATTCTCTTACACCAGCATTTAGTAGAGTTATGTGATATCGGATCTAAGAGAGTTACAGTAATAACTCGTTGACTCAAAGTTGTCAGAACCAGAAAAAATTTCGAGATAAATGAATTTTTAAGATAAGCAAAGTTGTGCTAATTGCCGGGAAAAATGAGCACTTTTCAGAAAGATCACTACTACTTACTGACTCTCTAGCGGCACTTTTAATTTTTCTTTTTGTGCAGGCTTAAGGAAACACGTGGGTCTTGAAAAATTTTTTTTATTTGTCTCAATTGAATGAAACTTAATACACTTATTCAGTTTCTTCTGCAGATTCCAAATTTTTAAGTAGATTTTCGATAGCTACATCAAAACAGAAGATATTAAATCTTTATAATAACCTAAAGGCAGGGGCGGCTAAATAAGGAAAAAAATACACGGACTTGAGGCGTGGCAGCGTCGCGCGAATCTTGTGAAATGGTCCAGCGGCGGAATTCTCGTTCCACTCCCATCCAAAATTTCGAGTTATCCACATTCTGACCCAAAAATACTTCGAGATAAAAGGGAAAATATACACGGGATATATAGCAAAATGTTCAGTGCCGCGGAAAATTTTGACTTACAGCTGATTTCTCGCGATATGCAAGTTTGAGTTAACAAGGTATTACTGCATTTGCCAGCATTACTCCGTATAATATTATGATTTATTGTTATTGCATTCGTTGCTTCACCTTTTTGATGAAACTGATGATCTTTTTTATTAATATTTAATGGCTGCATTCAAAAAAGAAATGTAGGTTGACGGCAACAGTGCTCAAAAGTGTGGTGGTGACCAGTTCGTGGAACAGCCTAGCAAGGACAGGTGCACAGGACTGCTCATCGTGACTCCGAGTCTACACGTGTATTCTCATTCATTTCTCTGCTGTACTCCATTACATGGCGCTTATAAACTCTGCAGTTGATCCTTCTGTGTTCAGGTTAAAGAAATGGGCAGCTGTATATAGGTAAAGTCACAGTTGTACTGTAAGGGGTAAAAAAATTAATGCGATAGCAACAAATTGTAATTTTATATGAAGTGAGGCTGGCAGCTACCTCCTTTGGAGCTGATCTCACATAACTCTACAAAGCACTGGTGTAAGAGGATAGGGCAAGCCAGGGAGAGCAGCACTTATTGCACAGTTTTTTTGTGATGAGTGTTCAGCGCGTGCGAGCCACCCGCTGATGGCTGCTTAGCTAGTATCTTTAGAAGCAAAGTTCACAGTTGCTGCCTGAGCAACACCGCCCTCTCTCTCTCTTTCTCTCTCTCTCTCACACACATCTTAACGTGCCCGTTCAAGACAGGCGAGGTGTTTCCTCTCTGCTTTGATAGCAAGCCTCACGAACGGGGTGATGTTTCAGTTAAACCTGTTTATAACGAACCTTCCTATAACGAATTCTTCAATAGCCCCGCCGCAATGGTCTTGTGGCTAAGACACTCAGCTGGTTATGCTCAAGATATCAATCAAGTCCTACTCTTTCGGATTTTTAATTTTAATTTTTTTTGTCAGGCATGCCTTTTAAAAATGCCGACTTCCAGTGCATGCTGCAATTACTGACATGAAAGCATGGCATTCATTCTATTGAGTAGTCGAGATTTGAAGATGCAAGTATGAAAGCATTGACAGGGATGGCAGTGTCTCTGTCACTGTACAGTGATCCCACTCCTGCGCCAACTGCGCCAAAGCACGCAAAATCAGATTTACTGTGCCATTCTGATAATACCGTTAGAAATTGCGCCAAACTATGCCAAGGTCGCATTTGGGAGCGTCTATAACCGGCGACAGTCACGCCGGCACATTAATAACATATGCACTTTGTTTTCCGGGAAACCAAAGTCCCAATCACGTACCTATTTTATTACGCTGAATAAACAGCGGTCGCGCGTGCGTCCTGAAATCCACGATGAAATCCACGTTTGGGGCTGACGCAACCTTGTTGTGCAAGTCCTCTTAACTCGCTCTCTGCAGGCGCTGGTGACGTCTAGTCCTATCGGTAGTGTGAAACTGTGGTGGCGATTTATCAGCAGATGTCGTCCGTTCCAGGAACCCTGCTGATAGTTCGTTTGAGGAGTTGCG